>NC_133530.1:79333227-79933227 GCF_048544455.1 Silene latifolia
ATTCTTGTCAAAGCGTTTAGACAAGGTGCGCGTCACGCCCGACTCAAAGTTTCGGACCGTGACATTTGGTATCAGAGCACGGTCTTCTTGACGGCTGCAGATACGATGGCAACAAAGGCGGTAGAACCGAGTGGGACTAAAAGTGATACTAAGGCCAAATCAGCGCTTTAGAGAAATTGATGGACGAGAAAATTCCATCCTTGGAGGCACTCATTGTGAGTTTGGGGAATACTCACCATGTAGTTGAGGAGACTAAAAGGGCATCTTTGCCCGCTTCGAGACCGTAGACGAGTCCATAGAGGGGCATGAGAGCCGCCTTGTGGCCGTCGAAGAGGCGATTCCGAAAGAGTATAACTCGGATATGGGTTATCTCTATGATAAAGTCGAGCAACTCGAGAACATGTGCAATACCTTGATGAAAATGGCCGCGGACGGGAGTTTTGGTGGAACTCCTAAGGTGAAGCCGCCTACACCCCTCAAGTATAGTGGGACGAGAGATTCGAAAGAAGTCGATAACTTCATCTTCGACATGGAACAATACTTCCGAGTGAGTGCGCTCGACGAAGGTCTAAAGGTCGATCGCGAGTATGTACCTAACGGACGACGCTAAACAATGGTGGCGCTCGAAGCATGCCGAGATCGAGGCCGGAACCATTAGACTAGAGTCATGGAATGATTTCAAACGACTCTTCAAAGAACAATTCTACCCGGAGAACACCGATTTCCTAGCTCGAAGAAAATTAAAGAACTTGAAACATACGAGCTCGATTCGCGATTATGTGAAAGCATATTCGGCTTGTATGTTGGAGATAGCGGACATGACCGAGAAGGATCGGGTGTTTGATTTATTGATAGTTTGAAGGAGTGGGCTCGGCGAGAAATCATGCGACAACGACTGAGTCCCTCGCAATCGCGATGACACCGCTTGAAAGGCTAGTTGACTATTACACGGAGCGAAACCTCCCGAAGAAAGGGATTCGCCGCAACGGGCGGAAGCAACCAAAGGTTTGGAGGGACGACTTCACAAACAAGACCTCCCTCTACGGGTAATAGTCGGTTTCGTCCCGGAGGTGATAATAGGAGATGGGGTCCGATTTAATTCCACTCCAACCTCTTCTAAGGGTAGTAATTCTGAAGCGTCGACTGCTAGAAAGCCGTTCGCGTGCTTCCTTTGTAGAGGACCGCACCGAATGTCCGAGTGCCCTCACCAAGGGGAGTTCAATACCCTTAAGAAGAATTTATCCAAGATGTCGGTAGAACAGAATCCCGAGGGGATAGGCCCTGATGCAGAGGGGTGCGATGATGATGAGGCCAGTGAGCAAGGAGAAATGGCTCGAATGGGAGCAGTCCACATGATGTGCTCAATGGACAAAGGCGGCGAGCGCTCGAGACCAAGTCCACGGAATCGATGTACGTGGAGATAAACGTCAATGGGAAGGCCACTCGAGCAATGATAGATACAAGAGCCTCCCATAATTTCGTCACCCCCGACGAAGCGAAGAGACTCGGAATGAAGTTGAACCGCGAAGGCGGAAGCATGAAAGTCGTCAACTCCAAAGCCTTGCCAATTCGGGCGTGGCTAGAGAAGTGGTGATCAAGATGGGCGAGTGGACGGGGAAGCTCGACTTCACCAGCGTCCCGATGGATGACTTTAAGATCGTCCTCGGCATGGATTTTCCTTCAAGCGGACCCCAACCTTCTCGCGCCCCACAATGGATCTTTAATAATGGTGGGATCAAAACCATGTCTTGTGAAAGTGTTGAAACCGACCGAAAGCAAAAGGGGCCACTCCTCTCGGCAATGCGATTGAAGAGGGGACTTCAAAAGGAGAGCCTACATACTTGTGTACAGTGTCCATGAAAGAAGATACCTTCGCTGAATGTGTAGACCCACAAGTAGAGAAGGTGTTAGAAGACAATAAGGACTTGATGCCCGATCGATTTACCTATGAGTCCGCCACCCCGACGTTCAAGAGACCATCAAATTGAATTACTCCCGGCACAAGACCTCCCGCTCGAGGGCCATATCGGATGGCGCCTCCCGAATTAGCGGAACTACGAAGACAACTAGACGATCCGATTCGCTCAGGGGGTCGATACGACCTTCCAAAGCTCCCTATGGAGCCCCGTGCTCTTCCAAAAAAAACAGACGGTAGTCCGAGATTGTGTATCGACTACCGGCTCAACAAGTGACGGTGAGGAACCGCTACCCCATCCCATTGGTAGCGGATTTGTTCGATCAATTACAAGGCGTCAGTATACTTCACCAAGCTCGACCTAAGATCCGGTTATCATCAAGTTCGAATTGCCGAAGGAGATGAGCCAAGACCGCTTGTGTGACGAGGTATGGGTCTTTTGAATGGTTGGTCATGCCCTTCGGCTTGACAAACGCCCCCGCAACGTTTTGTACGTTGATGAACCATGTTTTCCACGAGTACCTGGACAAATTCGTGGTGGTATATCTAGACGATATCGTTGTATATAGTCGCTCGTTGGCGGAACACGTAAAACACTTGGAGTTGGTGTTCGCGAAGCTCCGAGAGAACCACCTATTCGTGAAGAGAGAGAAATGTGAATTTGCCCAACCTGAAGTGAATTTCCTTGGCCACATAGTGGGCAAAGGCAAACTGAAGATGGACCCGAAGAAGATTGCCGTTTATCAAGGACCGGGGAACCCTGGGGAATGTGTCTCGAGCTCCGCTCTTTCTTGGGGCTCGCAAACTATTATCGAAGATTCATCCGAGCGTATTCGAAAATTGCTTCCCCGCTCACCGACTTGTTGAAGAAGGATGCTAAGTGGGAGTGGTCTATCGACAAGAAGAGGGCCTTTGAGAAGCTCAAGGAAGCGGTGGTACAGGAACCGGTCTTGGCGTTGCCGGATATCACGAAGCCTTTTGAAGTTGAGACGGATGCATCCGATTACGCCTCGGGGGTGCTACTCAAGAGGGTCACCCCGTGGCTTTCGAGAGCAGAAAGTTTAATGGAGCCGAGACTCGTTATGCGGTACAAGAGAAAGAACTCCTAGCTATTGTTCATTGCTTGCGGGGATGGAGGCATTATCTCTTGGGATCAAAGTTCGTTGTCAAGACTGATAATACCGCTGCGTCTCACTTCCTGACTCAGCCCAAGCTGACAAGCCGACAAGCTAGATGGCAAGAGTTGTTGGCAGAGTTCGATGTGGAATTTGCTTACAGACCAGGAGCCGCAAACAGAGTCGCTGATGCCCTAAGCCGCAGATGTGATTTGGCGACATTGCACACGATTGCTCATTTGTCCACCACCACCGTGGTCACAGATATTCGAGCTAAGGCAAAGGAACACCTCGACCAAGACCCAATGGCGAGGACTCAAACAGATTGGCTTTAGAAGGAAAGACTCGCAAGTTTTGGGTGGAAGATGGGCTTCTATTCACGAAGGGACATCGCATCTTTGTTCCAAAGGCGGCCGGGTTGAGGAAGATGCTTCTACAGGAGTGCCATGATACCTTGTGGGCGTGTCATCCGGGATGGCAGAGAACCTTATGCCTATTGAAGAGAAGTTACTACTGGCCCCAGATGAAGGATGATGTGATGGAGTACACGAAGACATGCCTCATTTGCCAGCAAGATAAGGGAGAGAAACAGAAGCCGGGGGGGCTGTTAAATCCATTGCCCGTACCTACACGACCATGGGAGAGTATCTCTATGGACTTTATCTCTGGGTTGCCGAAAGTAGGGGCGTTAAGTGTGATCCTTGTCATTGTGGATCGATTCTCAAAATACGCGACTTTCATTCCTCTTCCAAAGGCGTGTAGCGCTGAAGAAACTGCCACCATGTTCTTCAGACATGTTGTGAAATATTGGGGATTGCCTCAAAGTATAGTCGATGACCGCGATTCTCGCTTCACGGACTATTTTGGGGAGAATTGTTCAATCTCCCCGGGTTCGAAGTCGCGGATGTCTCAAGTTACCATCCTCGACGGATGGCCGACCGAACGATTCAATAGCATCTTCGGAAGAGTATTTGAGACACTTTGTGGGGCAACTCAAATGGAGTGGGTAAGACTCCTTGATGTTGCCTATTCTGTTTTAATGTGCAGACGAGCTCTTCATCCAACAAGAGCCCGTTTGAGCTTGTTCTGGTGTCAACAGCCGCTATTGCCTCCATGATTTGCGGAGATACATATGGAGGCCGGACAAAGAAAGCCCACGAATATGTGAAAGAATGGAACGTGAATGCCGAAATTGCTCGAGCTTACTTGGAGAAAGCGTCTCGCCGCATGAAGAAGTGGGCGGATCAGAATCGGAGACCAAGGGAGTTTAAAGTAGGCGACATGGTCATGGTGAAGCTGAACAAAGAGCAGATGAGATTCCTCCGAGGATGAGACAAGCGTCTAGTGCGGAGCACGAAGGCCCAATCCAAGTGACCAAACGGATTGGGGAAGTAGCATCAAGCCGGACCGCCCCATACTGCCGGATGAAGTGTCACCCTGTCTTTCATGTGAGTGTCTAAAGCCTTACCATCCAGATCCCGAAGATCCCACCCGCAACAAGAGCAAGCGCGCCAACATCCGCTCCAATCAACTCCCCCGACATCGACCGAATGAACCAAACCATGAAGATTTTGAAGCGTTGCCGAGGACGGCAATGACATTAGGGGGGAGAGTGTGATGATCCGCACACTTGAACCCTTAGTTTTATTTTATGCTTATGTAATTTTATTTCCTTGTACTTTTTTAGTAAGTAAGTTCTTAGTTTAGCTTAGTTTTAGAATAGCTTTTATTTCCATAAATGGGTATATCGCTATTCTGAACTAAACTTGAAAAATCAATGTTTCCTGCTACCAGGATGTAAATATCAAATTTCCCTCTTTGGGGAGTACTAGTCAATCAAACATCTGCTTCCCACCAAGTTGCCTTCTTATTGCTTGTTGTTGCTTTCTTGTGAACGACTCTTGCCTTCACCTTTCTAACAAGCCCGTGTGTGTCGATCGAGACTAGGATTTCGACACCCACGACCCGAGACCGATTACGAGTGCCTAGTGCTTGACAAACACTAGTGCCTAACGCTCTCGCTTTCATTCTTGTCAAAGCGTTTAGACAAAGGTGCGCGTCACGCCCCGACTCAAAGTTTCGGACCGTGACACATAGGTAGTTAGCAAGCTACTATATAGGCACTTACCAACGAGAGTCCTACATCGAAGAATGCATGTATGGGTCTCTATAACGGCTGCCCATTTTGTAATGTATTCATGTATCCGTCTTATGCTCAAAACGGATTAAATAGCTACATTATATTCCATCTAATTTACTACATTGTTTTTATTTTCCAAAATATATATACAAGGGAAAATTTGTAATGTACTCATAGTCCGTATACAACTATGTCACGTGAGGCTTGACGTGTATGGCTGTATTCAAACAAAATTTGTTTCCCAATCAATCGTACATCTAATGTCCGATGGATAGATTCCAAAACATATCGAATAACTTATAAATCACGTACACCAAATTAGTTACTATTTTCATCCATATGACATAATTTGATGTAGTAAGTCATAATTTAAGTCATCACTCTTCCAAGATTTGAACTTGTAATAACGGAATTGTTAGTTCATGTTCTAGCTATTGAAACCGTCTCATATCTATGTTGTACTTCAAATAGTTGCTACAAAACATTCACACAAGACTTGTTCAGCTTGAGATTAATACTAATACTAATCCAAATTCAACATGACTAACTTCGCGCCTCATTTGACACCAAGAAAAAAAACAAATTTAACAGAAAAAGATCACTGAAAATGACGAAAGAATTAGCCATATCATTTAAGACTCGATTCTTGATTAACCAATACACTAAAAACAACAGATACATAAAAGTGTCCCCACATCTTAAGGACAACCATCAACTTTCTTACAAGATACATAAACACATACAACAACATTTAACATTACATTTAACATTAAATTGAACCCTTTTCAAGCTACAACACAACTACACCATACACATTTTTTTCCTCCTCATTTCTAAGTCAATTAATCCAACAAATTCCCGAGCATTAATAATCGGTTTTGAACGGCTTATAGACTTTAAGATCGAGCACCACACCCGCTATTGACCCAGCAGCAGCCGCGATTGAGATCACAAGACAAGCCATACTTAGCATTTGAAGGGAAACCCACTTGGTACTCCACTTTGGTATTTTCTTTTGAGCAATGTACATCTCAATTGGGAAGTAGACAGTCAATGGCCAAAACCCGAGTGCACCTAGTAGTCCAACCACGTCGTTGAAGAAAGGCATTAACATTGAAATGACCGTGGTTGTGATCACAAAACACGTCCTCCATACCAACCTAAAGAGGTTCAGGTTAAATGCACCTAAGCCTGGGACTTTGATTTTGATCTCCTTAGTGATGAATTCGCTATCAGGCCACATTCCTGAGGCCCATTTCTCAATGAAGGCGAATAACGGCTGGCAATACACTTGGTAGGCTCCAACTAGATGGACCACTATGGCTATGTTGGCTATGTCTAGGAGCCAAAATGGGTTGTAGAATCCGAACCCAGTTAGGAGATTTCCCGGTGCAAGGTCACCAAACGCGGCATAGCCCATACAACCACAAGCCATGTAGAATAGTGTTGTCACCCCTATGCTTATCATTGAGGCTCTCTTCATTGTCTTTGCTTCTGATGGCGGTGACCTCACCGTGTCCTGCATAAACCCGAGTTTTGTGTTAATTTCTTAATGACTTTACTATTCCCTCTGTCCCAGTCCCAGTAATATGTTTACACTTTCTTTATTTTATAAAGAAAGTGTAAACATATCACTGAGACAGAGCTGATATATACGTCGTAGTTCATTGATTATAAAGAATTATATTAGCAAGTCGATTTAATTAATTACCTGAATCTCGATAAGGATGTTGGAGAAGGAGTAAGCAAAGGCTATGTCACCAAGGGCTTGGAAGCTCCTCCATATCTTTTGTGTTTCGGTGACTGTTCCGACTGTGATCCCGGTGAAACTCCCCTTGACACCTTTGTTAGCTACACAATACAAAGCATATATAAAGAATTACTTAATTTATACAACTTCGTTAGCTAGAGTCTTGGAGGAAGAACTTGTACGTACCTATGACTTGAACAATTCCGAGGGTAAGACCAATTGAAGAGTAAGTGAAAGACATGACAGCGGCGACAATGGAGAGCCATGATATCTGATCAAAGTCCGGAATTTGTGAGAAAATAACCTCTGCAATACCAAAGGCGATCATATATGGGTTTCCGGACATGTGACATGGGTCCTTTCCTCCGCTTGCATGGAAACAATTCGACCGTTTAACCGCCCTGTTTATACCATTCCAAATTTTATTACTATTCCAAATTTCATAAAAATTGTCAAAATCTAATGTTAAGAAAATCTCAATATTAACTTACATCATACTGATTGATGCTGCAATTGTGTACCCTATCGCAACTCCGAACAGGTTCAAGTACTGAATTAGCCCACATAACTTCACCTTAAATCCACCTAAACACATAAAACCATCAAACAAATGGTTTAAAATTAGAATAATCTTTATTAATTCACAATTATTAATCAAAACACGACATTTCTCTGGTTCAAAACCCGTCAGCATCAAAATTGTCATAATAACATGAGACTAATCAAAAGATGGTGTAATTATTCATACCAAGGTTGGATCGAACTGCGTCCATGTAAGTATAGTTCCTCTTGCCATAGAGAGGATCACCGGAGCGATAACAATCAGCAAGAAGAGTAGAAGTGTAGTATATCACAAAGGAGAACAAGAACAAAACTGCGGGCCCGGCAATCCACCCTAGCTGGCCTATGGCCCATGCCAAGGACAGCACACCTGACCCTATCACTGCTGTTATTATGTGTGCGCTCGCAGTCCAAACAGTCCCTAGTTCACAAATGTCATATCACAAATGTAAGTTATAAGAAATTGACAAGTTACACGTGAACACTTAGATCAACTGGTTGAGGCAGAGGTCTCGAGTTTGATACACTGGGAATAATGCAACAGTGTTAGCTTTGCTTCCCTTGGTCCTTGGGTTGAATTCAGACTAAACGGGATGGTACAAAGTAAATAGTTTGACAAGTTTATTGTGTACAGCTTGAGCACTTAGATCAACTGGTTGACCAGAGGTCTCGAGTTTAAGACACTGGGAATGCAATAGTGTTAGCTTTGCTTCCCTTGGTCCTTGGATTGAATTCAAACTAAACGGGATGGTACAAAGTAAATAATTTGACAAGTTCTTGTTTATACCATGAGCACTTAGATCAACTGGTTGACTAGAGGTCTCAAGTTTAAGATACTGGGGATGCAATAGTGTTAACTTTGCCTCCCTTAAACCTTGGATTGAATTTAGACTAAACGAAATGGTACAAAATAAATAATTTGACAAGTTATTGTATACGGGAGAACCATGTCATCGTATTAATGTAAACTACCTGTTCGTTTGAGACGACCATCATCGTCGAAGCAAAAGGAGGGGTCTTGTCCATAGACACCAATGGAGAGATCAAAGACTTGGTTGTTATTGGCAGCAACTTCACCCATCTTGAAGTCAAACAAGAGTGTAAGTTGTAATGTAATGTAAAATGTAATGTAATAATGCACAAAACTAGTAGTAACAAGTTGTAAGTTGTAATGCACAAAACTAGTATGACAGAGTATAGTCTTTATTATGTAAGGCCAAAAATTAATATGCTCTATATATTTTAGTGTATGGACCAAGAATTGTAAGAGGGGTATAAATAAGCTTAAATTTTGTTCAAATATGTGTAAAAAAAGTTGAAAAAGACAGGAATCTCATTATTATTGTCTTAAATAAGATCCTAAAGAAGGGATGAAAATTAAAGAAAGGGACCCATTTCAAGAAGAATATTATATGTAATTATTTCTTTGGTAGAATTTACAAGAAAATAAAATGCATGTTTTGACTTCAACAACCTTGGGAAATAAGTCTTGTTTCACAATTATTTCATGGGATGACCTAAATTGTAGTGGTATCATTGTAACAAGTACATGCATGATCAATTGATCATCATATGTTGCATGAAGTCTTAACCTAATAAATTAGAGGCTTGTAGATAACTTCTAGTTAGAACATTGATTAGATGTAACAAGATTATATGAAATTAAAATTAATGATTATCTAGTTGTACTGAATTTTGAACAATGACAGAGTCAAGATTTGAAGTTAGCGGGACGAAAAACTAATAGTATAAAATAACCTTGGCTCGAAAATTTCAAAATTTTCAAACGCCAGCGGGCTGCTAGCCCCCTCCCTCCATCATGATTTTGAACTATAGTTCTATAATTTGATGATAACTTGTATAACATCGAGCGATAGATAGTTTGTTTCGCATTTTTGACACCATATTTCTAATTTAATGATTGTGTATGTATAATTTCATGCAAAATGCCAAAATGTAGGGAAATTAACAATCTGATAAGATTTTCTCGTCTTGTAGAGCTTATTATATACTCAAACTCCATAATATATACGGTACAATTTTTAAGATAAAACCCTAGATGAAATTATAGAAAAGTTTGCATGGAAGCACTTACCGTCATTATTTGGATTCTTCTCTCTTACCAAAACAAGTTTTGGAGTTCTTGATTATATATACAATAGAGAGACGTACAAAGGGTAAATTAGAAATAAGATGGGTTAGAGGAGTTATTGCTGCACCATACTGAGCAGGTGTTGGAGTAGCTTTTATAGGCTCCAAAAAAAAGCATTTTAATTAAGAAAAAGTATTATTAATAATATTAAAATGTAGATAGTGGATTAATTTAAAAATAAACATATACTGCTAATAAATCACTTTTTAAATACATTTCTACGTGGATTGCCTCTCCTCCATCCTTAATGTTATTACAGAATAAATGCTGCCTATACCTTATTACATACTGTACAATTTTTGATTCATTAATTTCAAGTATCTTTGTTATTTATTGGTTGAACAAATATATCATATATGCCCATAGTTCTGCTAATTTTGGTACGCATATTTTTTTTTTAAAATACAACTTGGACATTAGTGTCGATCTTTTAGGGGAAGTGGTCAAATGCATCGGTTTAGGTCACACAAGCTTTAAGGCTTTACTTCAATTCAATTTAGCTCTATTCAATTCATTTAAATTCAATGTAACCCTGTCCAACTCCAATCAACGCAACAAACCAAGGCCTTAATCTTTTATGAATTGAACAAAAGGGTAAGCAAGGTAAGACTTGGAGAAACGCCTTATATTTACGTACTAAAGCTACAATAAAAGCGTTTACACACATGTGTGTAAAACCACTTTGATTAAAATTTAAAACTATCCCTTAGTAATGTAGTTAGTGAATATACTTCTATATTTTTATATTTTTATATTTTTAGTGTCCTTCCTATATTTTCGTTTATATTATCTATTATTGATCTATGACATGTTTATTATCGATAGTTAATATCCTTAATTATGTTTATCGATCTCTAGTAACTCTTTTCATATCCGGGGGTGTTAATTAGTGTGTTACAGTGTTGTACTCTAGTTATCATAATTGTTAACGACTTATTTTCTTTAGTCGTATTTTATACTCGTTATTACTCCGTATCTTATATCTATCTTTAAAAAAAAAACATAATCATACAAATTATACATACTTGTCCACCATTTGAACTAAAAGAATGGTTAAGAACATAATGGAAACTTTAGTGTAAGGTGGAAAAACCTAGAAAAAGGGCAGGTGGAAACCAAAACCTAATAAGAACCATCAATATTTAAAAATGAGGAAAAAGGAAGCTAAGAGTTGCCATAATTATTTGTAATAGGCATCTGATTCACAAGAACAGCTTTAATTGCTGCCAAAGAAATTGGAATGATAGGTTATGACTACAATTACAGTGCTCTTATCATTCATTATTATTCATTTTTAATTATTATTATTAGTGGAATTTGGTATCTTTGAACTTTGAATGAACTTTGTAATCATTGTTAATTTGTTACAGCTAAATACAAACAAACTCACTTAGAGAGGTTTAATTTATAGGGTATCTCAATTTCTTAATTATATTATTTGCATAATAAATACAATCCTACTAAGGCAATGGACAAAAATGAACCTTTCTAATGTTACTCGGGTACACCAACATCTAATAAATA
This sequence comes from Silene latifolia, assembly GCF_048544455.1. Lineage (NCBI taxonomy): Eukaryota > Viridiplantae > Streptophyta > Magnoliopsida > Caryophyllales > Caryophyllaceae > Silene > Silene latifolia. Next base: position 79,344,385 of record NC_133530.1, read on the forward strand.
CAATCCTACTAAGAGTTGTTATTTTTTTTGGGGGGTGTGTGTAAGGGGAGTTACGAGGTTAAATTTGATGCAGACAGATTTTGAACCTAGGCTATGAATATTAGCTCTTATACTTTTACAACCGATCTAACTGATATCTGCAAAGCATAACAAGAGTTTAATTTATTATTGGTTGTATATATATGAATATAACGAATATATAAAAGACTAATTGGGGAAAAATGATGTACAAACTCTTCATTTTATATAGATCATTCTTACAATTATACCTCCCTTTGATCAAATTATAAATTAAAGTACTCCTATATGAGTAAAATTTGGAGAAATATACTTTTATGAGACACAAATTCTTATTTACATCCGTTGTAAATGAGAATAATTTATAACGGGTGTGTAAAATCATCCAAATTAAACCAATATTTTTTTTATATATCTTGCATATTAGTTGCACCGCCCAATTATAGGCTTTGTTTAGTAAATGATATATTGGCCAAATTTCAGTATATTGGAGAGGTTTAGCATGTTTGACTTATGAATATGCTATTTAGAACGTTTGATTAATGAAATATTAAAATAGCATATTGGGGTCCAATATGCTATTTTGCAATATGCTGCTCCTACTAGCATATTGGGTTAGCGGATCAGAAAGAAAAAAATTGTCTTCTTTATCCCCTTGAAAAATATTAACCTTCCTTTTATATATTTAATAAATAATTTATTCATATCCTTATTTGTCATTTTACAAAGGATCTAAACAATCTACTAATCTAAAATTGTCGATTATCATACACTTCTAAAACAATTCTACTAAATAAATCTGATAGTCAAACGTGCTAAATCATTATGCTAGTCAAATCTGCTTTCTAAATCTTGTTTTTGCTAATATTAATTCGCTGTTTAACAAACAGGACTATAATTTTTATAAAAGTGGTAAATTAGAAATCAAAGCGTCTTGCTTGTGACGGACAATATTCGTCATAAGCTGAAAATGGATAATGTTCCTCTCACAATAAGACAAGTGAGAGTGTAAGTAGGGAGAAAATGGAGCACCCTATAGATAGTGCCACTTACATATTGTGAGAGGGGTACTATCCGTTTTCAGCTTAGACGAAAAGTGTTCGTTTTCCATGAGAATTTGTGATTAGAAACAAAGGAGTAGAATGGCTTTGTAAAATAAAATTTATACGTCGTACGAAGTAATATATTTAGGGAAGTGATTCGATGGACAAGTGATGATGACAGAACATTTGTAAGAGTATCATGATTTGAGGAGAAAATTCATCACAAAGATCCACCATCCAAAGTGGGTTTTTTAGGAGTTTGACCTTTGTTTGCAAATGTTTGTGGGGGAATTCTCTCAATTTTGATTGGTTAGGGCATCTTCCACTTAGGCTACAATTTGGAATTTAACTTGGATTGGCTTAATTTATATGATGGACCGTTCATCAAATCAAATGTATATAATACAAAGTCCTCATAACAATTATGGTTTTCCAACAAATAAATACGCACATGCTAATAACCCAAAAATACATGGTAGAATGTAAAAGTGATTGATAAATACTTCAATTTCTCATGAAATTCTTTTTCCAATATGTATACTTATGAATCATTTTTATAACACAAAAACTTCAGAGATACGGTCTTTCAATAACGTTATTGAGAGATCTCTCACATGATGAGGTGAGAAAGTTATTGATCTTCTTGTTTAATTTCCTCTTATGTCTCTCACTAATTTAGTAGGAGACGGTCTCTCATGAGACCTACGATTTTTATAATAGAAGCATATCTCACACATACTGCTATATTAGAGTACTTTGTCCCCCAGTAAGAGGATTATACATCTGATGTACTACATCAAATCCTTTTGGTACATCAGATGGTGTAGTTTTTGGGCATTAAAATCAAGTTTAAGTTGAAAAAATTACTCCCTCCGTCCCGGTCATTTGTTATCTATTTCCATTTTGGGGTGTATCAGTGAATTGTTATCTATTTCTATTTTTGGTAAACTTTATATGTAAAAGGTAGCGTGCAAGTGGATGAAATAATGATATTATATTACTTTGTTAGACACCCACTTGCATTTCCTTGGTCTTTGTGCTAAATACAATAGATAACAAATGATCGAGACAGAGGGAGTACAATATAACTCAAAAACATTACATATAAGTTTAGAAAAAATTTGAATTTTGACATAAAAAAACTAACATGTAACTTATAAACTTTTATAAAACTAAAAAAAAAAACACAAAAACACGGTTACATATATAGAGTCTGATGTAATACATCCGATTATAATCATTTTTTTCCTCTGTCCCGGTCATTTGTTTCTCTTTAATTTTAGCACAAAGACCAAAAAAAAGAAAAAAGAATTAATTATAAAATGACAAGTGGACTAAACCGATCATCCACCTTTAAATTTGGTGAAATTATCGATTGTTAACAACTAAAACAATAAATTGTTCTTTTCTTTCTTTTAGCTAGATCTTTAAACCAAGAGTAAATAAAAATAAATGACCGAGATGAGAAGATGCATTGAAATATTGTCTCGCATAAATCTGTCCGATGGATTTTTAGGGTCACTCTGACCCTTTTTTTCTTCATATACCTCAAAGAGATGAGCATTGAGCAAATGACAGGAAAGAATATAATCCTGTGGTTTAAGAACCGCTTTTGAGTTTTATTGGTAACTAACCACACACTACAAATAATACTACAGAAGCTCAGTTGGGTGTGCAATTCAATCTCAGGAGGCTCTCTTGGTATACACCAAAGGCCAATAATTGACTAATGCTTATGGTATATGACTATATGACTATGAGTATCAAGTATCAACCATCAATTTCAGTTTTGATCTTTAAATTGATAGCTGCGGCTGGAGAATCGGTTCATAAACTATACATGCATGAGAATACTGTCGTCTATCAGCCGAAAATGCAATGTCGTGACGTTGTAACGCCTTGCGCCCTTGATATTAGTTCTCACAATCATAACTTGTATCGGTTTTACACCGCCGCCTAAAAGATAATATTGCTCCTCAATTCCCGTGTGTTAGATATTATTGTTCATGGCAGAAAAAGTATGCATAGGTTCCTTGACAAAGTTGACTGCTAGAATTTATATAGACCAAAGAAATGATGATGATCTTCCAAAGGATAGAAATCGATGATATATTCCAAGTGGAAACAGAGAAAATATTAGGTATGGATTCATCTCACATGGGCAACACAATCTCCCTTTCAAGTTTCAACATCACCATCAACAAAAATAAATGTGTACAAACCAACCCTTTACAAGATACGGACTACTTTCTACTCTAAATTGCCTCCAGCTAATTATAAGTACTATGTACCAAGATTTTACTTGATTCTTGCACTTTAATTTTCTTAACAAGTACTCCTATGTACCAAGATTATTAACAAAGGACGTCGCCCAATGTACCGCGTTATCAGACACCAACCAATGAAAGAATTTGAATAGACAGCAATTTCGATGAATAAACAAGTAAAATATACAGTAAGTTGTCAACTGTTTGACAAAGCTATGCACGCAGCCAAATGTACGAAAATAAGGGCTAACCAAACAAAAGACTCAAGCAGTACAAACACAGCTTCAAGAATTATGGCTTATTGGATAGCAGGAGCTTCCGAGACCAAGACACATTACTATTACTACTAACACTAACAGTAGCTAACAACGAAGAGAGCACCTACTGGAGTCCGACAAAAACGGAAGCAGTACAGATACCAGACCATATGAACCAGGCCGTAAGAGTTCCTTAACAAGATTACGGTTAAAAAAAAATTATTTTATCGAATACTGGGATAATTAATTGCCAAGATAAATTACATGTTACAACAATTACAGATTTACACAGATGAAAAGCAGGAAAAACATTGGAAGGAAACACTGATGAGAAGTCAGGAAAAAAAATAGGATAGAGTTGGGATTCAAGTAAAAACTACTGCTTCGTACTAAAAGTTTCAAGGCTTCCATAGCTTCATTGTGCAATCTTCACCGTAGGTTGCCACAAGATTCATGTGAGGATGATGAGATACACCGATTACATCCTTCTCGTGCACCTGTCAAAAGGTGAATACCGATACCAAATTAGCCAACACTGTTTTGACTACATCATGTTATCTGGCTCACCTGAGCCATTTAAGTCCTTGCATGGTGGAACTTATGATCAAGATTAAAAACGGTCACCATCAAAACTATCATTTTAATTCCCTTTCCAAGAACTGTACAGAAAAACCATTTCAAATCCTTTGTTCAAGCAAACTAAAATGCAGTCATTGTCCCAGGTTGCTCGCTAAAACACAGTCAACCATATCACATAACATAATAGCAAAACCAACGGCAGAATAGCATTAGAACGAGAACTACCTTCATCAGATGCTCAAGTTTACCAGATTGGTAGCTAAAACAATACAAGTTCCTGCAGAAAAGAAACAAAATGCAGTAATTAGATTCTTCAAAAAAAAAAATGCAGTAATTAGAAGGTTGCAGGCGTGGTTGCAGTTGCAGTATATCAATAAAACCTGACCAGGCCCAATTGACTAGACCAAAACCCAACCCAACCCCACCACTGAGAAAAGAAGAGCCATAAGTAGAACCAAATCCGAACTGGCCCAACCCAGAAATGAGTCAACACTAACATGACCCAAAACAATCCCGAGATCGTATACTTGTAACAAAAACTGTGATATCAACAACCCATGATGACATGGAAAATGACCCGATAATGGTGCACACGAAATAACCCAAACCCATAATGATCTGAAACTCTGAACGATCCTATTTACCACGGCTAAGAGAGTGCCATTGCCAAACAAATGTTTCAAATTACCTGTCTTCACCAACACAATATATCCACTCTCCTTTAGGTGATAAACAAGCAGCTGCAAAGTCTCCACCTTCTCTTTTACCAGAAGAGAAACTCTTCACAACCTGCACAGTTAGAATAATATTAATGTAGATGCCCAAGGGACGAGGGAAGTGCATTAGTCTACTTCAAGCGCCTACAAACAAAAATAGGAAATCGTGATGAAGATGTAAAACGAATATTATGGGGCACATTATCAAAACTATGACCCTATAAAGCTTGTGAGGGTCTAGAACCACTAGCAAATGTATCATGTAGGCTGAAAAGCGGATCGATGGTTAGATTAGTTTTGTGAATTTGTGAATTATGCTACAGCTGTCATGTAAGAGTTTATAATTTATGGGAATGATAAGTTGTATTAACAAAGCTGATGGTACATGGGTATATATAGTTTACAATGTGTGCAAATAAGGTAATAACAACAATTACAAAAGATATGGGATGCTATATTGACAATATACGAAGATTTACTTGGATATTTCCTTATTACAGGAAATATGGTTAATACGCCCCCGCAAGATGGACGTCCGAGGGGTAAGGCCAATCTTGGAGCGAAGGTCAAGGTAGAGGGTCTTGTGAAGTGGTTTGGTGAGAATATCTGCCAACTGATCTTTGCTCGCAACATGTTGAATTCGAATGTGACCATGAAGCAGCTGCTGTTTGACGAAGTGAAAGGATAGAGCCATGTGCTTCATGCGGGAATGAAAGACCGGGTTTACGGCATAGAGAGTAGCGGAGATATTGTCGAGAAGATCGTTTGGAGGGTTGGTGATCGAGATATGGAGCTCGTGGAGAAGGTTACGGAGCCAAAGTGTCTCGGTGGTGACGGATGCAACGGCGCGAAATTCAGCTTCAGTAGTGGAGAGAGCAAGGCCACGTTGCTTCTTGGAGGACCAGGAGATAGGATTCCGTCCGAGATAGATGATATAGCCGGTGGTGGAAACATAGGTGTCTTTGTCGCCGGCATGGTCTGCATCACAAAAGGCATGAAGGCGAGGAGGGGAAGCTTTGTACAACTGAATCACTATTCATCTGGTAACAACTGAAGACCAATGGTTTGAGTCCCTTGCAAATAACGCAGGAGGCGTTTGAGAGCAGTCCAGTGAGTGGCGGTGGGATGATGCAAAAATTGAGCTAGGCGGTTAATAGCAAAGGCAATGTCGGGTCTGGTGAGAGATAGGTATTGAGGCGCCAACAATAGCACGATAATCGAGTGGTCTTGGATGGGTAGATGGTCTTCACGTGTTAAGGAGGGTGAGGAAGCCATCGGAGTGGTATTAGGCTTGGCATCAATCATTTTGAATTTGGTTAGGAGATCAAAAATGTACTTCGATTGATTGAGGTGTAGACCAAGTGAATTGTGAGTGACTTCAATGCCTAAAAAATATGATAACGGACCAAGGTCTTTCAGGGAAAAACGTTGCGATAATTTGGCAATGAAGGAACTAAGCTGAGTAGGGTGTGGGCGGTGACAATAATGTCATCAACATAAACCGACATGTAAATAACGGTAGCGTTGGTGTGTAAAATAAAAGAGAGGAGTCGGATATAGATTGTTTAAAACCGTTAGAGAGTAGATAAGGGGTTAATTCGGTGTACCAAGCGCGAGGAGCTTGTTTTAGACCATAAATCGCTTTGTTTAATTTACAAACGTAATCTTTGTGCATTTGATTTACAAAACCAGGAGGTTGTGTCATAAAAACATTATCGGTGAGTGTCCCTTGAAGGAATGCGTTATTGACATCCAATTGTCGAAGAGACCATGAGTTAGTGACAGCTAAAGCGAGGATGAGGCGTACTGTAGTTGGTTTAATAACGGGGCTAAAGGTTTCATTAAAATCAATACCAGGGCGTTGATGAAATCCCTTAGCAACTAGACGAGCTTTGTGTTGTTTAAGGGTACCATCCGGATTAAATTTGTTGCGATAAACCCACTTGCAACCGATAACGTTGTGTGAGGAGGTGCGTGGGACGAGGGTCCAGGTTTTATTGCGTTCAAGAGCATCAAATTCTTCTTGCATAGCATGACGCCATTGAGGTAGAACAAGTGCCTGCTTGACCGTGTTAGGTAATATATCGTTGGTTGTGGAAGCTTGAGCGTGATTATTGCTATAGTTCGGGTTCGGTTTTCTGATCCCATTAGCGAGACGAGTGACAATTGTCTTAGTTGGTGGTGGGATCGTGTTTTTACGTGGCTTGGGGTTGGGTTGGAGGGGTGCAAATGAAAGCTCAAGTTACTTCTGTGGTTCTCTGACTTCTATCGTCTCAAAGCCTGAAAGGTGTCCCCCACAACCATAATTAGATCTACCAGTTAACTGACAGGCATGAAAGTTGCAACACTGTGCATTCCTTGTCTAGAGTGTGCATAGTCTCGATTGCACGTCCAATAAACTCACTCAAAAGAAACTATTATTGACAAAAAAAAAATCAAGAGCAAACCTGTCCTTGAAGTGTCATAATGTATACAGATGATGTCTTGTTGCAAACAACAATGTGATCCATATTTTTGGGGAAAAGATGGACAGAATTTACAGAAGCGTCTCCACCCTGGATTGTTGAAAAGATATAAACAACATTAATTACAACTCGGAAGCAAATTACTCTATTTTTTCCATTAAGCCCTGCTCTTCAAATCAAGGTAAAGTTATTTTCTTACAGAGCAAGAGAACTTACCCTTAAAGGAGGTGGTAGTTTAAATGTGTGAAGGCACTCAGTTGTCTTCCCATCCCAAACCTGTTCCAGGTAAAGACATTGAACTACAGAATTAACCAATTGTCCAAGTACCGTTCTAAGCATAAAAAATCATGAAGACAACTTACCTTAACAGTGCAATCACTAGATGCTGTGATCACACGACTCCCGTCATTTGTAAATATTGCATAATTGACGTATGAAGTATGCCCACGAAATTCTTTTAACAACTTCCCTGACTTCAACCCATGAACCCTGCACTCCATCCATTAATACAATTAGTGTCTCCCACAAAATAAAAAAAATAAAAAAATAAATAATAGAAAACACTGCAGGACCCAAGAAAGCAGAGCAATGTTAACATGCCGTCATCCCAGGAGAGGTTGAGATATTGGTTAGACACAAATTTTGACAGAAAACCATACAGAAAAGAGAAGGTCAGAAATTAAAGTTATAAATCACATAGTAGATACCTAGCGGTAGTATCAAATGATGTACTTAATATTTGACTTCCATCTCGAGAAAAGCAAAGGCTTGTAACTCCTGCAGAATGAGCACGTTCAAGACGACGTAAACACTGACCCGTCCTTATACGCCACACCTGAAAAAATGTCAAACATGTAGCGATTGTGAATTATTCTTGCCCCACCCTCATATCAAGAAATGCAATTAATTGAATTACAGAATGAGCAATATAACGGCCTGTAAGAAATTTTGTATAGACTTCCCTTTTCCTAGGAGGATAAGGCAAATTATTGAAACGGCGTAATTGAACTTACTTTGATCTTCCCATCTTGTGAACCAGAGGCAAGCATTTCTGAATCTCGGCTAAAATCAACACAAAGGACAGCTTCATCGTGCATCATAAAAGTCTCCTGTTATAATTTAATATAAATTCAACAGAAACAATGAGAAAACTTAGCTACACGGTAGAAAGAACAGAGCTCAATAACTAATAATGGTTCAGAAGATGGAAGGTTTGAAACAACTTAAAGTTGGGGCATCTGAATTTTCATTTTCAAATTGTTCAAAACACAACATAAGCTGATGGGGGTATAACCAGAACTTTAATATTTTTCATCTGCTGAAGTAAACGCAAATAAGAATATAGATTACTATGTGTGAATTCTTAGAACTCTGAAAATGTCGTCATATTAAATTCAAATGAGCTATATAGCACCAATCCTAGCACCAATCCAAAAGCTGAGTCTCAGTGGGAAGCATGTATATCTCATACATTTATGTTTATGTTAAATTCAAATAATAAACATGTTTTTCCATACGGCGTAGTAATATGCCGTCCATAAACACTTTGGACCTAAAGATAAACTTACCTCAGCTTGGTACTGAAGATCTTTTTTGAGCTTCCCGCTGATATGGTCCCATACCTGGATTTCATCCAAGTCAGAGTGAATTTACTCATCTTCAGTGTGTGAATACGAGGAACTACAAACAATGTTATACCTCTATAAGACCATCAACAGAGCAGGAAACAAGGAACTGCCCATCAGGTGAGAATCGAGTACACTCTGGGTGACTTTTCTTCCCAAACTGCAATCAATATAAACATGCAATTTAAGGAAGTCCTGCCTTAATCATGAAGAGCACATATGAAAAAAAATTCAGAAGATACACCACACTATCGAAACAGTTTTGTTGCTTAATTACTAAAGACACGTAATAATATCTAATATCTCAAAGAGTAACCATGTCCCCAACAAACAAGCAAACAGTAAACAAAAATAAAATTAAAGTTCTCAAATATTAATAGCACAGGTTATAATTTAGCAAAGTCTTGACTGTGGAGAGCAAGCTATTCTCCAACCCCCAACCCAAACCTCCCCCACCCTACCAACAAACAATAACTATATATGTTAGCCATACATGATGCACAAACCAAGTAACAAAGTTCAACTCATCCAGTAAAGAAAGGGGGAAGTTGACCAAACAAATGGTTATACAACTCTGGTCAAACACGTGGATTTTAGTATATAAAAAAAACGTGTTCTTCAGAATCTCTGAAATAGTTCTGACTGCTCCATTTCCCCTTTTCAACCCTCGTTAACTTCCAAAGCAAGTCTTCCCTCATATATAAAGGTAAAATGATATTCCTTGTAGCATTATTCAAAACTTTAAGCATGATTGTCAGATGACAAATTTGTTTGAGCCAGCAAAATGGTTTAACAAACACATGGAAATTAACATACTGAAGACGTCAAACACAAGATACCATCATAATCCCAGAGTTTGTTTACATGTATATATGGCTATAGGAATGTAAAGTAAACAAATTTTCACCTTAATAGTATGCAAAAGTGTTGTAGGATACATATCCTCGACATCTTGCTTCAAAGCAGCAGTCCCACGGAATAAGTCGAACTGTGTTCCAGGAGGAAGTAAACCTAAAACAGAAATGGAGATGGTCCATTAACATACACAAAAACAACACTTCAACAAAAAACTATCTAGAAGACCTAGATCAAGTACAATAAATCATTTTAACACTGAACTATGTCATTCCTACGTGCTTAAAGTATGCCCCGTAACAGTCAATGCCCTCAATGCAGTCACGCAAGTATTGAGTGCCAATATATGCAGAAAGGCTCCTCTAAGAGTCCAACGAAAAAGCAGAGTCCTATGACCTTCCTCAGAAAGAAGGATAAGATCTTCGCAAGTTTCAGACATTTATCACTTATCAGGGTAAAAGCCATGATCAGATAATAACCATTACGTTTTCATAGTAAAGATGCCCAATTGTAAAAGGTGTGGCATTTATATTCAATAATGTGAGCTAAAATGGTACTTTGTTTGTAATCTGAATCAAAGCAATCTGGTCGTTAACTTGTCATTTCACTGAGCAAAAAAATATATATAAGCAGTAAACTCCATAACATATTCTCATGAATTTAACACAAAGCAATCTCAATTTCAACTATTCAAGCAACACACAAATATTTGATAATCAATCCGACACTGCTTTATCTGTACATGTGCAACTGTTGCAACTGGCAAATGCACTGTAAAGAGATATTTCATGATTACACAATTCACAAGATGAAGAGATTATTTGATAAAGAATCCAACTCTGCTTTATTTGTACATGTGCAACTGTGAAAAGTACAGTTTATATAAATATTTCAAGATTACACAATGCACAAGAAGAAGAGATTAACAAGTATTCATATTAATATAATTATTGTAAGCATTTTCATCCAAAATACAATAAATAAATGTCTGCGCCCCTTCCATGACAATAAGTTCAGTTTACCTTGGTGTTGCTGCCACTTCAAAGCTTGCCCAATCAGAGCCATCAACCGTGATGGTGGCACAACAGAAACTTCGGTAGAAAGGCCTGAACCAAAAAATAAATTACATGAAATACCACAACAGGCAGCAAATCCACCAACGATAACAAATGAAGAGAAGGTCTCTTAATCCCTCTTCCTTTCCCGTTCTTGCAACCCAATCACATTGCCTCTTCAAAATCTGCCTAAAAGCACCCATAGCATCAACCCACAACGATGCTAACAAAAGACCTTGCCAAAGTATGTTAGTGGCCAATATGGAACATTCGAATTCCTGATAATGCGGTTAAAATATCCTAAAAGTGAAGCTTTAGGCCCAATGTGATTTAGTAATCATCACCAATAAGCCAAAGATAAATAAATATGTTTTAAAAATTATATAAGTACTAAAAGCTTTGTTACTTCTATGTTTTAGAATGATCGATCCGCAATTCTTTTTCAGCACAAATAAGCCAGAGAGTAAGATTCTTGATCTTTTACCCATCACCAAAGAGCTACAATACTTATCAGAGACAACTATGTATCGAAATAGACCACTGACAGCACAAATTGAGCACCCAATTGACTCTCTGATATCCAGTTGACACTAGAACAATACGGGTTCAATATTAAGGATCAAGTCGGGCACTCAACAAGACAGCTTTAAAACTCTCAGCATATATAATGGATGGAATATTGCAAACCTTGTGCAATTTGTGCACGGCGTCTTTCTTTTGTTGAATCTTGGTAAGCCTGCCAAATAAAGCCAGCACTAAATTAATACAGGCGAACTGTGCTCATGCAAAACCTAAGAACATAGATATATTGTGGTTGTTCATGAACTCAACCCTGGGACCATTGAACATTCATTCCACCCCTCACTCCAACCCACCCTTGCATCTAAAAAAAATCCACTTTTTAAGAAACACAGAATTAAACATCTTCAGATATCTAGGATCTATTATTCAAAAAGATGGGGAGTTAGACGGAGATGTGGCTCACAGAATTAAAGCGGGATGGTTGAAATGGAAGAGTGCTTCAGGGTTTCTATGCGATAAAGATATGCCCCAAAGATTAAAGGGAAAATTTTATCGCACGGCAATTAGGCCCGCCCTACTTTACGGCTCCGAGTGTTGGGCCGTGAAACATTGTCACATTCAAAAGATGAGTGTGGCGGAGATGCGCATGTTGAGGTGGATGTGCGGACATACAAGGAAAGATCGGTTAAGGAATGAGGTGATTAGGGAAAAGGTAAAAGTGGCGCCAATAGAGGACAAGATGATGGAAAACCGACTAAGATGGTTTGGCCATGTGAGAAGGAGACCTATGGACGCACCGGTTAGGGAGGCCGGAGACTTGGAGAACAGAAAAAGGTCCCTAGAGGCAGAGGAAGACCGAGACAGACATGGTTGAGAGTGATAGAGCATGATATGAGAGTTCTGGGGCTTGAGGAGAGTATGGTGACGGAAAGGGCACAATGGAGGGAAATGATACATGTGGATTTTTAGTATTTGATGTTTTTTGACAGATTTAGTGTTTTTTTTATTTATTTAATTTAAAGAAATTAATTTATTTATTTTTCTCTCCTTTATTACACACTTTTTCAACAACCACTTTCTTATAGATTTTACCTGACTCATTCCGGATCCTTAACTCTATTCCGGTTTTTAAAAATCGTTTTAACCTTTTCTCTCGATTTAAATTTTAAGTTTTTATAAAAGAAAGACGGAATTCGATTTTAAAACCTCTAAGTTCACCTTAACTTTCCATTACATTTTCGTTCTCCCTTTTGTTTTTTTATCTTCCCTTTTTATTCGCATTTTGAGGCGTGCGTTCATCCATGGACGGTTCGAAAGGATGATTCATGTCAGCCGACCCCAAATCATTTTGGGATTAAGGCTCTGATGTTGTTGTTGTTGTTGTAAGAAACACAGTGGACATACTGTTTAACCAGAAAAAGAGTCAGTCCCTAAGTACAAAAATTGATGTAGTTGCTAAGCAAAACACATTATTTAGCATGTACAATAAAGAAGACGGAAATATATACCTCAAGCAAGCTACCTAGTATGAAATCTTTTTGAAAGGAATAACATTTAACATAAATAATGAGTTTATGGGATCCATTCAAATTTTCAAATTGCAAGCTACGTCGTTTTTCTACAGAGACAACTATGTATTGAAATAGACCACTGACAGCACAAATTGAGCACCCAATTGACTCTCTGATATCCAGTTGACACTAGAACAATACGGGTTCAATATTAAGGATCAAGTCGGGCACTCAACAAGACAGCTTTAAAACTCTCAGCATATATAATGGATGGAATAACATTTAACATAAATAATGAGTTTATGGGATCCATTCAAATTTTCAAATTGCAAGCTACGTCGTTTTTCTACAGATTTACTTTCACAATTCTACTTAAGGTGTACACGTTGCTTAATTTTATTATCTCTCTTATTTGGCAGCTCCAAGCTACCAAAGTTGCAGCCTTGCATTGGAGGTGCTCTAGGATATACAAAATACAAGCACTATTGCATATTCTCGATCATGTCATAATGCATTAAGCATAAATATTTGCACAAACATTTGAACAAGTAAACGAGAACAACCTCGTGAGGATCAAAATACGTCCGAACAAGCAGATGCTCAAGCCGTAAGTATCTCTCTGGATGCTCTTGCTTCATGACTCCCATCACCTGAGTTTGCCTCAATATTGCCCGTGCAGTATCCAGCTCCCTTAGCTCGATCATCTCTAACACAATCTACAAACCCACAAATTCAGCAAAGTCACTACCATAACAACACTGGAACATACCAAAAGCGGTTAGATGATCTCTCAGTGAGACTAATAGCGCTTTCTTTTACGATAACATCAACAGAAACCGAAAAAATTTTAAAAATAGAGGAACCTGCTCGTATAAGTCCTCGACTTTCTTCCTAGGAAGCTCAAGCTGAGACACCTGTGGCAAAACAGCATCCCACCTGCCGCCATTAATGTCAGCAATGAAAGTTTCGATGCTGTCGACCGTATTGAGCGAAACTTGACATTCGCTTTGTAGGGTTTGGAATGTTTTGTGCAACGAATTTTCTTTGCAGAATTGTAAGACAATCTTGATTACACTGCATTAACCATATACTATCATAAATCTCATATATTACATAGAAGTATGAAATTAACAAAATTAAATTAATGATTGTGAAATCATAATCATGAATTGAATTTGCTTCAATACACTATGAGTAATCAAATCACATACTAATCGTATCATATAAGTAAGAAATTAAATAAATTTGAATTGAAGGAGTTAGTTGGAGGAGCTTACTCTCGTGCTTCGATTTCAAGGGTCGACATTGCTGTTGTTTGTCAAGGATTGAGGAGAGAAAGTGCGGGGAGATTTAAGTTAGGGTTTATCACTCAATTGCTTGTTATTTTCAATTGCAATTGTAATTGTAATTGTCACGAACTCACGATGGGGTCCTATTTTACTCATTTCGTCCCTATAAATTTTCGTAAATTCTCTTTTATAATGGTTGTATAATTGTCAATTTTTTTAAGATAAATTCATAACTTACTAGTTTTAAACCCGTGAAAATCACGGGTTGTTTTATACTCCGTAGTTAATAAAATTAAAGTCATACGAAAGTTGATATTATATTGTTAATAAATTTAACCTTTAAGCTAATACTCCATATATTGTTAATAAAGTTAAAGTCATACGAAAGTCGATATTATATAAATGTAGAATACAACAAATTAGAGTTGGTTATTTGTACAATTTGTATCCATATTATTATTTTAACTAAATGATAAGTTATGAGTTTAATACATGACTAAGATATAAGCCTGTCAAATTTCGACCCGACCCGACCTCATCCATGTTTTCCAGGGTTAAAACCGAAAATCTCGAGCAGTAACTCATTCGATATGGAATCCGAAATGACCCGTTAATTTAAGTGAAACCCGACACGAACATGTCGACCCGTTCAATCATAGATAAACTAATAATTTTTATAAAAATAATAATATTTATTATATAATATATTTGAAAAAAATAATTAAAAAACTAAACATTGAACATGATTAAAATATTAATATTAAATAAACTTTAGTTTTTAAAAAATATTTTTCCAATCTATAAAAGGTGTTAGATACTAATTGTTGACCCGTACTTTGCCCCTAATAACCCGACCTATAACCCGTATTACGCGACCCTTATTTGAAACCAACGTACCCGACCTGTATGTTCCGACCCGGCCAACCCGTTTGAGATCTATAGACAACATAAAGGATATATAAACCCACTTAAATGGTGTAAAATATTATTGGGAAAATAATATCAAATGAAGCCCCACCCTTCTACCCATTTATACACATTAAAAAGTCATCGGAAAAAAACAATAATAATGCTTGTAAATTGTATTCATAAATTATAGGTTAAGACAACCTCAGCTATGAAACTGTCCATTTCTGTTAATAAAAAAAACGTTCTGTTTTATAATTAAATTAATAAAAAAAATTCCTTTTTATTTAATGAGTTAAAAATTATAAAATAAGAGAGTCTCACACTATGAGACGATCCATAATTATATATAAAAAAAATTCATTTAATGCTAACAAATAAGTTGTCTTTCTACATTATAGAACCGTCTCACAGTATAAGACCGTCTTAAGTTAATAATCAATGACAACCACAATAGCTGATGAAGTATAGATTTAACATGGTTAGGAGTACGTTTGTTTTTGGAAGAGTACCATCAATATAGTATATAGAAATTTAAAATATATTCCGTAATTTCGGTTATAAATTAGTTTTAGAATCATATATTCCGTAATTTTGCTTGAAAGAATATCATATAGCTATACACCTATAGTAAATTAGTTAGTTTATAATCTATTTTTGCTTAGATATTATATTTATATTTATTATTTATTTTATATGTTTTTATAATACGTAAAAGATTATATGGTTTTTAAAGATATATTGTGTAAGAATTTATACGTTTTTTAATTTTTAATTTTAAAGATATATTGTGTAAGGATGGGAGAGATTTTCAAAATATATATGAAATATACACCAAAAAATATATAGGATATATACCATATTTGCTTATACTCCGTATATCATATTTGCCAGGATATCATATGTTAATTTGCGGGATGTGCTAAATCCCGCGCACAATTATACTAAATCCCGCGCATTTTTTCACCTTCTTCCAAAATTATCCCTCTCATTTCTTACACCAACCACGAGAGAGATCAAAAGGCACACAAAATAAGAAAAATCCACATCTGCTCGGACGTCCATCAACGGGGATGGCGTTAGAGGGTGTAGTGGTTGTGCTTGGTGTTTGTGCCGGAGGAAGTGGTGTTCATTTTAGTGTTGTGTTGATGCCGAATCTTACGAGTATAACCGAAATTGCTGTAACAATTTATGGCCGCACCGAGAAAATAATTACCGGAAGAAATTGAAACACAGCAATACACAAAATTGAGAGACCAATTGATTATACATCAGCACAAATGAAATTACATGTTTTACATGGCTATCGTGGGTATTGATAAGTACAAGTGTTGGAATTTAATTGATTAGGTGAAATCAATATCTAAACCTAATTACAAAAACTCTTGAAAACTTTAATTCAATCGATTAAAAGTGTAACACCCCCATACTCCAAGTGCCTTACCAGGACCACTCAGGTATGAAGACATTACCATCTCGGTTACCCGAGGCAATGATAATCAAATAAACAATAAAGAAACAACGTTTAAATAGAAATACTTAGTGAAGGGTTACAATTCTCGAAACCAAAACCAAAAGTATAATACATGTTCTCAAACTGACTGTTTACTGTTCTAAATGAAATGTAAAGAAACTACTAAGCTACAGCGGAAGACTTATATCGTCATATCGTGGCAATCCCAGCTATCCCAGTACTCATCTCATACCTGCTCAATATCTGCTCACCATCCCCGAATGGATCACCGCAGTTTACAAAACAACAACCGGTCGATTACTAATCACACAACTCAATATATATATCAATAATAAGATAAAAAGAAACTTAATCGTCACACACACAACCACACCAATTCCAATAATCTCAATCGCCGACTGTCCACTGGACCAGCCCTACCAGTGGGGGACCGCAGCCGTACCCACCAAATCCCCGCTCCTCATAATGAGCGATAACCCTGTCCATTAATGTGCACATCCCTTTTTGCGGGTTCCGAAGGCGAAACTAGGGCGTGAAGCGACTCCCGCAAGTGACCTCACTCAGCCAAGGACACGCCTCGAGAACCATAGACAACAATCACAATCACAATCACAACCGTCACAATACAATTACTATATCAAACAATCAATCTCAACACATTAACAATCATCCCATTATGGGACTAATACTGAGTAGGAAATCCTACCTGGAAAGCACACTATCGACGGTCTCTCTCGTATCAAAAGCTTCCTCTACGAAACCTCCTCCTATCATACAACATACAAATGCTACCAAATCACATACTACTCAAAAACCCCCAAATCCCTATATTAAGGTTTAACCAAATCAAAGGAAAGACAACAAAAAGGGTACATAGATCTTACCCTCGACGCAAGGATCTCAACGGTATAACCAACGATGAGAACCGACCTTCCAAACTCCGGGATTTGCTAACGATGCGATTAGGATTAAGAACGTACTTGCTTTCTCTCTTTAACAGTAAATTAGGTTTTGCAAAAGTGTTTAGAATAATGACGACGAAGGTTATATATCTTAATCGCATAATTAACAAAACCCGAGAAAAACTCCCGTAAACCGGCTACTCGATCGAGTACCCAAGGTACTCGATCGAGTACCCCTTACTCGATCGAGTATCCTAGTTACTCGATCGAGTACCCAACAGTCGAAACTTTTCTAAAACACAACTTACCCTTACTCGACAGAGTAAGTCCTACTCGATAGAGTACCCGAAGACTCACAAATACGGAGTATTACAGTCTTCCCTCCTTAAAAAGAACTTCGTCCCCGAAGTTCAAACCACTACTAAACAAAGGTACTTCCCCAACGCTTCCGACTCACTACCAAAACAAAACTCAACATAAAACATGGTACTAACCCAACTCATCCCGACAAACATACCGACACAACATACAAAAAGGGTATAAAACGGTTAAAACTCTTTGCGATCATCGCCTACCCCCCTAAAAGAAACAAGGTTACGTCCCCGTAACCATACATACCGATCACACGAAAAGGGTATCGCTCTTTCATAGCTTCTCTCGGCTCCCATGTAGCTTCCTCGGTCTCGTGGTTAGACCAAAGGATCTTAAGCAAAACTGTCTCGCCACTCCTAGTCTTCCTAACCTTTCGGTCAAGAATCTGCTTAGGCACCTCAAGATATGATAAGGACTCATCTAGCTCTAAGCTCTCTGCCTCTAACACATGTGACGGGTCACTCACATACTTCCGCAGCTGCGATACATGAAACACATTATGCACTCTCTCTAACGCCGCCATTTGGTAAAGCCGGACGATATGCAACTTCCCCAACTCGCTCTAAGATCTCATAAGGCCCTATAAACTTTTGACTTAGCTTGCCTTTCTTCCCAAATCTCATAACCCCACGCATAGGAGACATTTTCAAAAGAACCTTGTCCCCAACTTGAAACTCTATATCTCGGCGATGTAGATCTGCATAACTCTTTTGCCTATCCTGAGCTGCTCTCATCCGTTCCCTGATCATCTTAATCTGTTCCACCATCTCATGCACCATCTCTGGTCCTAAAACCCTTTGCCTCAAGACTATCGTCCCAACAAATTGGACTCCTACATCTCCTCCCATACAAAGCCTCAAACGGTGCCATATCAATACTAGTGTGATAATTTGTTATTGTAAGAAAATTCTATCAAGTCCAACCTCTGTTCCCAGCTACCACCAAAATCTATCACACAAGCTCGCAACATATCCTCAAGAGTCTTGATTGTTCTCTCAGTCTGTCCGTCTGTCGCAGGATGAAATGCTGTACTCATCTTCAAAGTTGTTCCCAATTTCTGCAACTCTTTCCAAAACCTTGATATAAATCTCGCATCTCTGTCAGACACTATGTCCTTAGGGACTCCATGTAACTTAAGCACGTTCTTTCGATAGGCCATAGCCAATTGTGCTTTAGTCCATGTATATCATCATTGGAACAAAGTGAGTGACTTGGTCGATCGATCCACTATTACCCAAATCATGTTGTTACCCTGTTGGCTCTTTGGCAAACCCACGATAAAATCCATGGAAATGGATTCCCACTTCCACTCAGGTACCTCTAAAGACTGAATCTTACCTTGTGGTCGTCATTTGTTCCTCTTTAACTCTACGGCATGTCAAACAACGGGCCATAAACTCGCTTGTTTCTTTCTTCATCCAGGCCACCAAAACGTTTTCTTCAAATCCTTGTATAGCTTGTCACCACCTGGATGTATTGAATATGGTGTACAATGCGCCTCTGTCATGATTGTCTTTTTCAACTCCTCATCATTAGGGACACACCACCTACCATCGAACCTCAAACTACCATCTCGTGTGAATGGAAAATCGAGACACTTTGTCCCTTTCTCTACTCCACTCTTCACTCAACTATCTTAGGATCCAACGCCGCTTACCTCGAATGTCATCATAAAACTCAAGCCGCACTTTGTCATATCACCCATGGCATCTCCTTTTCGCATCATATGTATCCCAAACCTCGCTACCTCATCTCTCAGCCTCATCAAAGATAGAGCTGTACACAAAGAATGTACACTCTTCCTACTCAAAGCATCAGCAACTACATTGGCCTTCCCTTCATGGTAGATAATTTCCATGTCATAATCGCCAATCAGCTCCATCCACCTCCTCTGTCTCATGTTCAACTCCTTTTGAGTGAAAATGTACTTGAGACTCTTGTGATCAGAAAATACCTTAAAGATTGCTCCATAAAGGTAATGTCTCCAAATCTTGAGAGCAAACACCACCGCACCCAACTCCAGATCATGAGTAGGGTAGTTCTCCTCATAAGGCTTCAATTGCCTAGAAGCATAGGCAATCACTTTACCGTCTCGCATCAACACACATCCCAACCCATTCTTTGAGGCATCTGTATAAACCTCAAAGTTCTCGATCCCTTCAGGCAATGCTAAGACAGGAGCTGTGGTCAAACGCTCCTTTAATGTTTGGAACGCCGTCTCACAACTCTCATCCCAACGGAACCTGTTCTCTTTCCTCATCAACGCGGTCATAGGTCTAGCTATCTTGGAGAAATCTTTCACGAACCGTCAGTAGTACCCACTATACCCGAAAACTCCCGATCTCAAAGAACATTCTTTGGTGCTTCCCACTTTGTCACCGCTTCTATCTTTTTGGATCCATGACTACCCCATCTTTAGAGATCACATGCCCCAAAAAAGCAACTTTCTCTAACCAGAACTCACACTTGGATAGCTTAGCATACAACTCATGCTCCCTCAAAGTTTGCAACACGATTCTCAGATGCTCCTCATGCCCCTCTTTAGTCTTGGAGTAGACTAAGATATCGTCGATAAACACCACTACAAACTTATCTAAAAGCGTCTAAAGATCCTATTCATCAAATCCATAAACACTTAGGTGCATTAGACAACCCAAACGGCATCACCACATACTCATAATGGCCATACCTCGACGTGAAAGATGTCTTTGGTATTTCCACCTCTCTAATCTTCACCCGATGGTACCGCGACCTCAAATCAATCTTAGAAAAGACTGATGCACCACTCAACTGATCAAACAGGTCATCTATCCTTGGCAAAGGATACTTGTTCTTCACCGTCACTCGGTTCGGCTCTCGTAGTCTATGCACAACCTCGGACTCCCATCTTTCTTCTTCACAAAAAGAACTGGTGCTCCCCACGGCGATACACTAGGTCTAATGTATCCCTTCTCTATCAAATCATCCAACTGCTTCCTAAGCTCCTCCATCTCCTTAGGACCCATACGGTACGGTGCCTTAGAGATTGGCCCCGTCCTTGGTTTCAACTCTACTGTGAAATCTATCTCTCTTCCCGTGCAACCCCGGAATCTCCTCTCGAAACACATCCTCAAACTCTCCCACCACCGGTATCGATCAACGTCGGACCCTCTATCCAGGTCATCTCTCACATGGCACAATATCAAAGGACATCCCTTCCTCGGATATGACTTCAAAGTAACAAATTGCAATCAACTTAACTTTGGGTTTGACTAGAAACCCACGATAAGACACACTAACGCCCTTAGGACCCCTTAAAGACACTTTCTTTTGATGACAGTGTATCTTAGCTTTATACTTTCCCAGCCAATCCATCCCAACTATCATCTCAAAACCGTCAAAAGGAAACTCTAGCAAGTCTACAGGGAAATCAACTTGCCCAACTATCATAGGTACATCCCTATATAACCTCCCACAAGATACAGACTCACCCGAAGGTATAAAAACTTTCTCACCGATGGACTCATACACCCTTAAACCCAACCGTTTAACATGACTCAAAGATACAAACGACCGAGAAGCCCCCGAATCAAACAAAACAAAGGTATGAATACCATTAACAAGAAAAGTACCGGTGATAACGTGTGCATCCTCCTCAGCTGCTTTCTTCTCCATCATGAATAACTTTCCACTGGTCTTCTGTCCACCTCTCTGGACAGTACTAGCTGATGTGGTCGGCTTAGCACCCGACCCTTGATTGTTGTTGTTGTTCGTTGGTGGTTTCTGATAAGAATTACCGCCGTTGCGGTTGCCTTCACTCTGGTAACTCTGACTTCCCCGGTTTGGCCATGACCCAGCCGGTCTATTGCTCGCATAGCTCTGTGCAGGTCTCTGGAAAGTTCCCAGTGCGCTTGTGCACTCATGTCTCTTGTGGCCTACACCACCACAGCTATAGCATGTCACTCCCTAACTACCACTAACACTTCCACGGCCACGCCCAAAGGAAGCCCCAGCACTGAACCCTGACCCAGAATAAAACCCCTTAGACTGATTGTGGTTGCCTTTCTTGTGATTAGATTGGCCACCACCCTCGCTCTCAGACTTCCTTTTCTCACCACCTGACCTCTCCTGAGCCATCTCCACCAACCTCTCAACTCTCCTAGCCCTCTCATAAGCTTCCTTCACATCAGTAAGGACTCCCACGGGTAACTTATCCATAATCTTGGGGGTCAACCCCCTCTCAAACCTCAACGCCAAATTCTCCTCACTCAAACCCATATCCTCAGCATACCTAGACTTGTCATTGAACTGCCTGTAGTACTCGGCCACAGACATCTCAGCGGTCATCTTAAAACTGTCAAACTCTTATCTCAACTTACTCCTCACATGCTCCGGTACGAACTCCTTTCTCACAGCCCTACGAAACTCCTCCCAAGGTATAGCAGGTAAACCTTGGTTTGTATAGATCTCCTTAGCACTCACTTTCACCGTATCCCACCACTTGCCAGCTGCCTCCCTCAGATAGAACACAGCTTGTTCCACTCTCATCTCATCAGGACAGTGAACCAAATCTAATATATTCTCCATCTCTCTAAGCCAGCTATCAAGAAGGTTCGGCTCCCCAACCCCCTTGTACTCCTTCGGGTTAAACCTCGCTATATAGAGGCTGATTTTAGAGTGATCAACCTCTTTCTCCTTATCCTTATCCTTATCTTTCCCCACAGTCTTTAAAGCCTCAGTGAGAGCATCCTGATGCTCCAACATCTTAACGATGTCATCTATGTTCATAAGCTCGGCTCTCGCATACAAAGCAGTCTTCTTGGGCGGCATCTTGAAACTATATGAGAAAAGGGGTGGATATAAACATACACGCTAAAACCTCAAAACACGAAAACAAACTGCCCAGACCCTACTCGATCGAGTTCCCAAACACACTCGATCGAGTAACAGGCTACTCGATCGAGTGCCCACCATACTCGATCGAGTGCCCCAACATCAGACCCCAAACAGACCTTCTGATCTCTAACATACTCGACTACTCGATCGAGTGACCCCCTACTCGATCGAGTGACCCCCTACTCGATCAAGTGCCCGAGGTACTCGATCGAGTGCCCAAAAACATGATTCTGGACTCAAAATCGTCAAAAACCCACCCGATCAAGTCAGTCCCACTCGATCGAGTCATGCTAACTCAGAAACGCTACCCGCATGCTATATCATATGCTAACATGCTAAAAACTTTATAAAACCAACGTTATAACATAACTAAACATATAATGCTACGCATCTTTTCATAAGATTCACGAAATCATTATATCATGTTATTAAACGCCACATTGTAAACATTCATCATGTTCCTCATTCCAACAACAAGTCTACATATATCATCAACCTTTCTTTCATATTCTTAGCTTTCTACTTCTCCAACAGTTACACACACTTCATCACATTCACACACAAGTTAACCAAACAACACATACGACCTTGACATACACCCCCCATGTGACCGGTTCAAAATTGTAGGGCGAGTTCACGACTTCAGGACGTCTCCCAAGCCTTTGCATTAGCTCCTACAACCTTTACCCCGGGTTCATTTTTAATTGACTCCCTATGTTCATTAGGTTCATTGGTTACAGGTTTCGGGATCGTCGCTACGATACCATTTGTAACACCCCATACTCCAAGTGCCTTACCAGGACCACTCAGGTATGAAGACATTACCATCTCGGTTACCCGAGGCAATGATAATCAAATAAACAATAAAGAAACAACGTTTAAATAGAAATACTTAGTGAAGGGTTACAATTCTCGAAACCAAAACCAAAAGTATAATACATGTTCTCAAACCGATCATTCACATGTTCTAAATGAAATGTAAAGAAACTACTAAGCTACGGCGGAAGACTTATATCGTCATATCGTGGCAATCCCACTATCCCAAGACTCATCTCATACTGCTCAATATCGCTCACCATCCCCGAATGGATCACCGCAGTTTACAAAACAACAACCGGTCGTACTAATCACACAACTCAATATATATATCAATAATAAGATAAACAGACAGCTTAACTGTCACACACACAACCACACCAATTCCAATAATCTCAATCGCCGACTGTCCACTGGACCAGCCCTACCAGTGGGGGACCGCAGCCGTACCCACCAAATCCCCGCTCCTCATAATGAGCGATAACCCCGTCCATTAATGTGCACATCCCTTCTGTGGCGGGTTCCACGAAAGGCGAAACTAGGGCGTGAAGCGACTCCCAAGTGACCTCACTCAGCCAAGGACACGCCTCGAGAACCATAGACAACAATCACAATCACAATCACAACCGTCACAATACAATTACTATATCAAACAATCAATCTCAACACATTAACAATCATCCCATTATGGGACTAATGCGAGTAGGAAATCCTACCCGGAAAGCACACTATCGACGGTCTCTCTTCTGCCGTATCAAAAGCTTCCTCTACGAAACCTCCTCCTATCATACAACATACAAATGCTACCAAATCACATACTACTCAAAAACCCCAAATCCCTATATTAGGGTTTAACCAAATCAAAGGAAAGACAACAAAAAGGGTACATAGATCTTACCCTCGACGCAAGGATCTCAACGGTATAACCAACGATGAGAACCGACCTTCCAAACTCCGGGATTTGCTAACGATGCGATTAGGATTAAGAACGTACTTGCTTTCTCTCTTTAACAGTAAATTAGGTTTTGCAAAAGTGTTTAGAATAATGACGACGAAGGTTATATATCTTAATCGCATAATTAACAAAACCCGAGAAAAACTCCCCGTAAACCGCCTACTCGATCGAGTACCCAAGGTACTCGATCGAGTACCCCCTTACTCGATCGAGTATCCTAATTACTCGATCGAGTACCCAACAGGTCAGAAACTTTTCTAAAACACAACTTACCCTTACTCGACAGAGTAAGTCCTACTCGATAGAGTACCCGAAGACTCACAAATACGGAGTATTACAGTCTTCCCTCCTTAAAAAGAACTTCGTCCCCGAAGTTCAAACCACTACTAAACAAAGGTACTTCCCCAACGCTTCCGACTCACTACCAAAACAAAACTCAACATAAAACATGGTACTAACCCAACTCATCCCGACAAACATACCGACACAACATACAAAAAGGGTATAAAACGGTTAAAACTCTTTGCGATCATCGCCTACCCCCCTAAAAGAAACAAGGTTACGTCCCCGTAACCATACATACCGATCACACGAGAAAAGGGTATCGCTCTTTCATAGCTTCCTCGGCTCCCATGTAGCTTCCTCGTCTCGTGGTTAGACCAAAGGATCTTAAGCAAAACCTGTCTCGCCACTCCTAGTCTTCCTAACCTTTCGGTCAAGAATCTGCTTAGGCACCTCAAGATATGATAAGGACTCATCTAGCTCTAAGCTCTCTGCCTCTAACACATGTGACGGGTCACTCACATACTTCCGCAGCTGCGATACATGAAACACATTATGCACTCTCTCTAACGCGCCGGTAAAGCGGACGATATGCAACTTCCCCAACTCGCTCTAAGATCTCATAAGGCCCTATAAACTTCGGACTTAGCTTGCCTTTCTTCCCAAATCTCATAACCCCACGCATAGGAGACATTTTCAAAAGAACCTTGTCCCCAACTTGAAACTCTATATCTCGGCGATGTAGATCTGCATAACTCTTTTGCCTATCCGAATTTGCTCTCATCCGTTCCCGATCATCTTAATCTGTTCCACCATCTCATGCACCATCTCTGGTCCTAAAACCCTTTGCCAAAGACTATCGTCCCAACAAATTGGACTCCTACATCTCCTCCCATACAAAGCCTCAAACGGTGCCATATCAATACTAGTGTGATAGCTGTTATTGTAAGAAAATTCTATCAAGTCCAACCTCTGTTCCCAGCTACCACCAAAATCTATCACACAAGCTCGCAACATATCCTCAAGAGTCTTGATTGTTCTCTCAGTCTGTCCGTCTGTCGCAGGATGAAATGCTGTACTCATCTTCAAAGTTGTTCCCAATTTCTGCAACTCTTTCCAAAACCTTGATATAAATCTCGCATCTCTGTCAGACACTATGTCCTTAGGGACTCCATGTAACTTAAGCACGTTCTTTCGATAGGCCATAGCCAATTGTGCTTTAGTCCATGTATCTGTCATTGGAACAAAGTGAGCTGACTTGGTCAGTCGATCCACTATTACCCAAATCATGTTGTTACCCTGTTGGCTCTTTGGCAAACCCACGATAAAATCCATGGAAATGGATTCCCACTTCCACTCAGGTACCTCTAAAGACTGAATCTTACCTTGTGGTCGTCGCTGTTCCTCTTTAACTCTCTGGCATGTCAAACAACGGGCCATAAACTCTGCTGTTTCTTTCTTCATCCCAGGCCACCAAAACGTTTTCTTCAAATCCTTGTATAGCTTGTCACCACCTGGATGTACTGAATATGGTGTACAATGCGCCTCTGTCATGATTGTCTTTTTCAACTCCTCATCATTAGGGACACACCACCTACCATCGAACCTCAAACTACCATCTGTGTGAATGGAAAATCGAGACACTGTCCCTTTCTCTACTCCAGCTCTTCACTCAACTATCTTAGGATCCAACGCCTGCTTACCTCGAATGTCATCATAAAACTCAAGCTGCACTGTCATATCACCCATGGCATCTCCTTTCTGCATCATATGTATCCCAAACCTCGCTACCTCATCTCTCGGCCTCATCAAAGATAGAGTGCCACACGAGAATGTACACTCTTCCTACTCAAAGCATCAGCAACTACATTGGCCTTCCCTTCATGGTAGATAATTTCCATGTCATAATCGCCAATCAGCTCCATCCACCTCCTCTGTCTCATGTTCAACTCCTTTTGAGTGAAAATGTACTTGAGACTCTTGTGATCAGAAAATACCTTAAAGATTGCTCCATAAAGGTAATGTCTCCAAATCTTGAGAGCAAACACCACCGCACCCAACTCCAGATCATGAGTAGGGTAGTTCTCCTCATAAGGCTTCAATTGCCTAGAAGCATAGGCAATCACTTTACCGTCTCGCATCAACACACATCCCAACCCATTCTTTGAGGCATCCGTATAAACCTCAAAGTTCTCGATCCTTCAGTAATGCTAAGACAGGAGCTGTGGTCAAACGCTCCTTTAATGTTTGGAACGCCGTCTCACAACTCTCATCCCAACGGAACCTGTTCTCTTTCCTCATCAACGCGGTCATAGGTCTAGCTATCTTGGAGAAATCTTTCACGAACCGTCTGTAGTACCCAGCTAAACCCAGAAAACTCCTGATCTCAGCAACATTCTTTGGTGCTTCCCACTTTGTCATCCTTTGCTTCTATCTTTGCTTAGGATCCACAGACTACCCCATCTTTAGAGATCACATGCCCCAAAAAAGCAACTTTCTCTAACCAGAACTCACACTTGGATAGCTTAGCATACAACTCATGCTCCCTCAAAGTTTGCAACACGATTCTCAGATGCTCCTCATGCCCCTCTTTAGTCTTGGAGTAGACTAAGATATCGTCGATAAACACCACTACAAACTTATCTAAAAACTGTCTAAAGATCCTATTCATCAAATCCATAAACACTGCCGGTGCATTAGACAACCCAAACGGCATCACCACATACTCATAATGGCCATACCTCGACGTGAAAGATGTCTTTGGTATTTCCACCTCTCTAATCTTCACCCGATGGTACCGCGACCTCAAATCAATCTTAGAAAAGACTGATGCACCACTCAACTGATCAAACAGGTCATCTATCCTTGGCAAAGGATACTTGTTCTTCACCGTCACTCGGTTCAGCTCTCTGTAGTCTATGCACAACCTCAGACTCCCATCTTTCTTCTTCACAAAAAGAACTGGTGCTCCCCACGGCGATACACTAGGTCTAATGTATCCCTTCTCTATCAAATCATCCAACTGCTTCCTAAGCTCCTCCATCTCCTTAGGACCCATACGGTACGGTGCCTTAGAGATTGACCCCGTCCTTGGTTTCAACTCTACTGTGAAATCTATCTCTCTTCCCGGCGGCAACCCCGGAATCTCCTCTGGAAACACATCCTCAAACTCTCCCACCACTGGTATCTGATCAACTGTCGGACCCTCTATCCGGTCATCTCTCACATGGCACAATATCAAAGGACATCCCTTCCTCGGATATGACTTCAAAGTAACAATTTTGCAATCAACTTAACTTTGGGTTTGACTAGAAACCCACGATAAGACACACTAACGCCCTTAGGACCCCTTAAAGACACTTTCTTTTGATGACAGTCTATCTTAGCTTTATACTTTCCCAAACAATCCATCCCAACTATCATCTCAAAACCGTCAAAAGGAAACTCTAGCAAGTCTACAGGAAATCAACTTGCCCAACTATCATAGGTACATCCCTATATAACCGCCCACAAGATACAGACTCACCCGAAGGTATAAAAACTTTCTCCCGCAGACTCATACACCCTTAAACCCAACCGTTTAACATGACTCAAAGATACAAACGACCGAGAAGCCCCGAATCAAACAAAACAAAGGTATGAATACCATTAACAAGAAAAGTACAGGGTGATAACGTGTGAATCCTCCTCACCGCTTTCTTCTCCATCATGAATAACTTTCCCTTTGGTCTTCTCGTCCACCTCTCTCGACAAGATTATTGATGTGGTCGCTTAGCACCCGACCCTTGATTGATTGTTGTTGTTCGTTGGTGGTTTCGATAAGAATTACCGCCGTTGCGGTTGCCTTCACTCTGGTAACTCGACTTCCCGGTTTGGCCATGACCGGCCCGGGCCTATTGCTCGCATAGCTCGTGCGGGTCTCTCGGAAAGTTCCCGGTGCGCTTGTGCACTCATGTCTCTTGTGGCCTACACCACCACAGCTATAGCATGTCACTCCCTAACTACCACTAACACTTCCACGGCCACGCCCAAAGGAAGCCCCAAAGATCAACACGACCAGAATAAAACCCCTTAGACCGATTGTGGTTGCCTTTCTTGTGATTAGATTGGCCACCACCCTCGCTCTCGGACTTCCTTTTCTCACCACCGACCTCTCCGAGCCATCTCCACCAACCTCTCAACTCTCCTAGCCCTCTCATAAGCTTCCTTCACATCAGTAAGGACTCCCACGGGTAACTTATCCATAATCTTGGGGGTCAACCCCCTCTCAAACCTCAACGCCAAATTCTCCTCACTCAAACCCATATCCTCAGATACCTAGACTTGTCATTGAACTCGCTGTAGTACTCGGCCACAGGACATCTCGGCGGTCATCTTAAAATGTCAAACTCTTATCTCAACTTACTCCTCACATGCTCCGGTACGAACTCCTTTCTCACAGCCCTACGAAACTCCTCCCAAGGTATAGCAGGTAAACCTTGGTTTGTATAGATCTCCTTAGCACTCACTTTCACCGTATCCCACCACTTGCAGTTTTGCCTCCCTCGGATAGAACACGACTTGTTCCACTCTCATCTCATCGGGACATGTGAACCAAATCTAATATATTCTCCATCTCTCTAAGCCGCCTATCAAGAAGGTTCGGCTCCCCAACCCCTTGTACTCCTTCGGGTTAAACCTCGCTATATAGAGGCCGATTTTAGAGTGATCAACCTCTTTCTCCTTATCCTTATCCTTATCTTTCCCCACAGTCTTTAAAGCCTCAGTGAGAGCATCCTGATGCTCCAACATCTTAACGATGTCATCTATGTTCATAAGCTCGGCTCTCGCATACAAAGCAGTCTTCTTGGGCGGCATCTTGAAACTATATGAGAAAAGGGGTGGATATAAACATACACGCTAAAACCTCAAAACACGAAAACAAACTGCCCAGACCCTACTCGATCGAGTTCCCAAACACACTCGATCGAGTAACAGGCTACTCGATCGAGTGCCCACCATACTCGATCGAGTGCCCCAACATCAGACCCCAAACAGACCTTCTGATCTCTAACATACTCGACCGAGTAGCTCGATCGAGTGACCCCCTACTCGATCGAGTGACCCCCTACTCGATCAAGTGCCCGAGGTACTCGATCGAGTGCCCAAAAACATGATTCTGGACTCAAAATCGTCAAAAACCCACCCGATCAAGTCAGTCCCACTCGATCGAGTCATGCTAACTCAGAAACGCTACCCGCATGCTATATCATATGCTAACATGCTAAAAACTTTATAAAACCAACGTTATAACATAACTAAACATATAATGCTACGCATCTTTTCATAAGATTCACGAAATCATTATATCATGTTATTAAACGCCACATTGTAAACATTCATCATGTTCCTCATTCCAACAACAAGTCTACATATATCATCAACCTTTCTTTCATATTCTTAGCTTTCTACTTCTCCAACAGTTACACACACTTCATCACATTCACACACAAGTTAACCAAACAACACATACGACCTTGACATACACCCCCATGTGTGACCAGGTTCAAAATTGTAGGGCGAGTTCACGACTTCAGGACGTCTCCCAAGCCTTTGCATTAGCTCCTACAACCTTTACCCCGGGTTCATTTTTAATTGACTCCCTATGTTCATTAGGTTCATTGGTTACAGGTTTCAGGATCGTCGCTCTGATACCATTTGTAACACCCCCATACTCCAAGTGCCTTACCAGGACCACTCAGGTATGAAGACATTACCATCTCGGTTACCCGAGGCAATGATAATCAAATAAACAATAAAGAAACAACGTTTAAATAGAAATACTTAGTGAAGGGTTACAATTCTCAAAACCAAAACCAAAAGTATAATACATGTTCTCAAACCGATCATTTTTTTCGTTCTAAATGAAATGTAAAGAAACTACTAAGCTACAAGCGGAAGACTTATATCGTCATATCGTGGCAATCCCAGCTATCCCAAGACTCATCTCATACCGCTCAATATCTCGCTCACCATCCCGAATGGATCACCGCAGTTTACAAAACAACAACCGGGTCGAGTACTAATCACACAACTCAATATATATATCAATAATAAGATAAAAGATGACTTAACTTAATCACACACACAACCACACCAATTCCAATAATCTCAATCGCCGACTGTCCACTGGACCAGCCCTACCAGTGGGGGACCGCAGCCGTACCCACCAAATCCCCGCTCCTCATAATGAGCGATAACCCTGTCCATTAATGTGCACATCCCTTTTGTGGCGGGTTCCACAGAAGGCGAAACTAGGGCGTGAAGCGACTCCCGCAAGTGACCTCACTCAGCCAAGGACACGCCTCGAGAACCATAGACAACAATCACAATCACAATCACAACCGTCACAATACAATTACTATATCAAACAATCAATCTCAACACATTAACAATCATCCCATTATGGGACTAATACTGAGTAGGAAATCCTACCCGGAAAGCACACTATCGACGGTCTCTCATCTTTGTATCAAAAAGCTTCCTCTACGAAACCTCCTCCTATCATACAACATACAAATGCTACCAAATCACATACTACTCAAAAACCCCCAAATCCCTATATTAAGGTTTAACCAAATCAAAGGAAAGACAACAAAAAGGGTACATAGATCTTACCCTCGACGCAAGGATCTCAACGGTATAACCAACGATGAGAACCGACCTTCCAAACTCCGGGATTTGCTAACGATGCGATTAGGATTAAGAACGTACTTGCTTTCTCTCTTTAACAGTAAATTAGGTTTTGCAAAAGTGTTTAGAATAATGACGACGAAGGTTATATATCTTAATCGCATAATTAACAAAACCCGAGAAAAACTCCCCGTAAACCGCCTACTCGATCGAGTACCCAAGGTACTCGATCGAGTACCCCCTTACTCGATCGAGTATCCTAATTACTCGATCGAGTACCCAACAGGTCAGAAACTTTTCTAAAACACAACTTACCCTTACTCGACAGAGTAAGTCCTACTCGATAGAGTACCCGAAGACTCACAAATACGGAGTATTACAGTCTTCCCTCCTTAAAAAGAACTTCGTCCCCGAAGTTCAAACCACTACTAAACAAAGGTACTTCCCCAACGCTTCCGACTCACTACCAAAACAAAACTCAACATAAAACATGGTACTAACCCAACTCATCCCGACAAACATACCGACACAACATACAAAAAGGGTATAAAACGGTTAAAACTCTTTGCGATCATCGCCTACCCCCCTAAAAGAAACAAGGTTACGTCCCCGTAACCATACATACCTGATCACACAGAAAAGGGTATCGCTCTTTCATAGCTTCCTCTGGCTCCCATGTAGCTTCCTCAGTCTCGTGGTTAGACCAAAGGATCTTAAGCAAAACTGTCTCGCCACTCCTAGTCTTCCTAACCTTTCGGTCAAGAATCTGCTTAGGCACCTCAAGATATGATAAGGACTCATCTAGCTCTAAGCTCTCTGCCTCTAACACATGTGACGGGTCACTCACATACTTCCGCAGCTGCGATACATGAAACACATTATGCACTCTCTCTAACGCCGCTGGTAAAGCCAGACGATATGCAACTTCCCCAACTCGCTCTAAGATCTCATAAGGCCCTATAAACTTCTGACTTAGCTTGCCTTTCTTCCCAAATCTCATAACCCCACGCATAGGAGACATTTTCAAAAGAACCTTGTCCCCAACTTGAAACTCTATATCTCGGCGATGTAGATCTGCATAACTCTTTTGCCTATCCTGAGCTGCTCTCATCCGTTCCCTGATCATCTTAATCTGTTCCACCATCTCATGCACCATCTCTGGTCCTAAAACCACTGCCTCAGCACTATCGTCCCAACAAATTGGACTCCTACATCTCCTCCCATACAAAGCCTCAAACGGTGCCATATCAATACTAGTGTGATAGCTGTTATTGTAAGAAAATTCTATCAAGTCCAACCTCTGTTCCCAGCTACCACCAAAATCTATCACACAAGCTCGCAACATATCCTCAAGAGTCTTGATTGTTCTCTCAGTCTGTCCGTCTGTCGCAGGATGAAATGCTGTACTCATCTTCAAAGTTGTTCCCAATTTCTGCAACTCTTTCCAAAACCTTGATATAAATCTCGCATCTCTGTCAGACACTATGTCCTTAGGGACTCCATGTAACTTAAGCACGTTCTTTCGATAGGCCATAGCCAATTGTGCTTTAGTCCATGTATCTGTCATTGGAACAAAGTGAGCTGACTTGGTCAGTCGATCCACTATTACCCAAATCATGTTGTTACCCTGTTGGCTCTTTGGCAAACCCACGATAAAATCCATGGAAATGGATTCCCACTTCCACTCAGGTACCTCTAAAGACTGAATCTTACCTTGTGGTCGTCGCTGTTCCTCTTTAACTCTCTGGCATGTCAAACAACGGGCCATAAACTCTGCTTCATTTCTTTCTTCATCCAGGCCACCAAAACGTTTTCTTCAAATCCTTGTATAGCTTGTCACCACATGGATGTACCGAATATGGTGTACAATGCGCCTCTGTCATGATTGTCTTTTTCAACTCCTCATCATTAGGGACACACCACCTACCATCGAACCTCAAACTACCATCTGTGTGAATGGAAAATCGAGACACTGTCCCTTTCTCTACTCCAGCTCTTCACTCAACTATCTTAGGATCCAACGCCTGCTTACCTCGAATGTCATCATAAAACTCAAGCTGCACTGTCATATCACCCATGGCATCTCCTTTCTGCATCATATGTATCCCAAACCTCGCTACCTCATCTCTCAGCCTCATCAAAGATAGAGCTGTACACAGAGAATGTACACTCTTCCTACTCAAAGCATCAAAGAACTACATTGGCCTTCCCTTCATGGTAGATAATTTCCATGTCATAATCGCCAATCAGCTCCATCCACCTCCTCTGTCTCATGTTCAACTCCTTTTGAGTGAAAATGTACTTGAGACTCTTGTGATCAGAAAATACCTTAAAGATTGCTCCATAAAGGTAATGTCTCCAAATCTTGAGAGCAAACACCACCGCACCCAACTCCAGATCATGAGTAGGGTAGTTCTCCTCATAAGGCTTCAATTGCCTAGAAGCATAGGCAATCACTTTACCGTTCTGCATCAACACACATCCCAACCCATTCTTTGAGGCATCTGTATAAACCTCAAAGTTCTCGATCCCTTCAGGCAATGCTAAGACAGGAGCTGTGGTCAAACGCTCCTTTAATGTTTGGAACGCCGTCTCACAACTCTCATCCCAACGGAACTTGTTCTCTTTCCTCATCAAAGCTGTCATAGGTCTAGCGATCTTGGAGAAATCTTTCACGAACCGTCTGTAGTACCCGGCTAAACCAGAAAACTCCCGATCTCAAAGAACATTCTTTGGTGCTTCCCACTTTGTCACTGCTTCTATCTTTGCCGGATCCACAGCTACCCCATCTTTAGAGATCACATGCCCCAAAAAAGCAACTTTCTCTAACCAGAACTCACACTTGGATAGCTTAGCATACAACTCATGCTCCCTCAAAGTTTGCAACACGATTCTCAGATGCTCCTCATGCCCCTCTTTAGTCTTGGAGTAGACTAAGATATCGTCGATAAACACCACTACAAACTTATCTAAAAACTGTCTAAAGATCCTATTCATCAAATCCATAAACACTGCCGGTGCATTAGACAACCCAAACGGCATCACCACATACTCATAATGGCCATACCTCGACGTGAAAGATGTCTTTGGTATTTCCACCTCTCTAATCTTCACCCGATGGTACCGCGACCTCAAATCAATCTTAGAAAAGAGGCGATGCACCACTCAACCGATCAAACAGGTCATCTATCCTTGGCAAAGGATACTTGTTCTTCACCGTCACTCGGTTCGACTCTCTGTAGTCTATGCACAACCTCGACTCCCATCTTTCTTCTTCACAAAAAGAATCGGGTGCTCCCACGGCGATACACTAGGTCTAATGTATCCCTTCTCTATCAAATCATCCAACGGCTTCCTAAGCTCCTCCATCTCCTTAGGACCCATACGGTACGGTGCCTTAGAGATTGACCCCGTCCTTGGTTTCAACTCTCCGTGAAATCTATCTCTCTTCCCGGCGGCAACCAGGAATCTCCTCTCGAAACACATCCTCAAACTCTCCCACCACCGGTATCTCGATCAATCATCGGACCCTCTATCCGGTCATCTCTCACATGGCACAATATCAAAGGACATCCCTTCCTCGGATATGACTTCAAAGTAAAAAATTGCAATCAACTTAACTTTGGGTTTGACTAGAAACCCACGATAAGACACACTAACGCCCTTAGGACCCCTTAAAGACACTTTCTTTTGATGACAGTCTATCTTAGCTTTATACTTTCCCAGCCAATCCATCCCAACTATCATCTCAAAACCGTCAAAAGGAAACTCTAGCAAGTCTACAGGGAAATCAACTTGCCCAACTATCATAGGTACATCCCTATATAACCGCCCACAAGATACAGACTCACCCGAAGGTATAAAAACTTTCTCACTGACAGACTCATACACTCTTAAACCCAACCGTTTAACATGACTCAAGATACAAACGATCGAGAAGCCCCGAATCAAACAAAACAAAGGTATGAATACCATTAACAAGAAAATCTGGGGTGATAACGTGTGAATCCTCCTCACCGCTTTCTTCTCCATCATGAATAACTTTCCATGGTCTTTGTCCACCTCGACGGGACAAGATTAGTGATGTGGTGGTCGGCTTAGCACCCGACCCTTGATTGTTGTTGTTGTTCGTTGGTGGTTTCGGATAAGAATTACCGCCGTTGCGGTTGCCTCCACTCTGGTAACTCGACTTCCCGGTTTGGCCATGACCCAGCCCGGTCTATTGCTCGCATAGCTGTGCGGGTCTCGGAAAGTTCCCGGTGCGCTTGTGCACTCATGTCTCTTGTGGCCTACACCACCACAAACTATAGCATGTCACTCCCTAACTACCACTAACACTTCCACGGCCACGCCCAAAGGAAGCCCCAAAGATCGAACCACGACCGAGAATAAAACCCCTTAGATCGATTGTGGTTGCCTTTCTTGTGATTAGATTGGCCACCACCCTCGCTCTCGGACTTCCTTTTCTCACCACCTGACCTCTCCTGAGCCATCTCCACCAACCTCTCAACTCTCCTAGCCCTCTCATAAGCTTCCTTCACATCGCAAGGACTCCCACGGGTAACTTATCCATAATCTTGGGGTCAACCCCTCTCAAACCTCAACGCCAAATTCTCTCACTCAAACCCATATCCTCAAAGATACCTAGACTTGTCATTGAATCGCTCTGTAGTACTCGGCCCACGGACATCTCGGCGGTCATCTTAAAATGTCAAACTCTTATCTCAACTTACTCCTCACATGCTCCCGTCACGAACTCCTTTCTCACAACCCTACGAAACTCCTCCCAAGGTATAGCAGGTAAACCTTGGTTTGTATAGATCTCCTTAGCACTCACTTTCACCGTATCCCACCACTTGCCACGGTTTTGCCTCCCTCGGATAGAACACGCTTGTTCCACTCTCATCTCATCGTGACGAGTGAACCAAATCTAATATATTCTCCATCTCTCTAAGCCAGCTATCAAGAAGGTTCGGCTCCCCAACCCCCTTGTACTCCTTCGGGTTAAACCTCGCTATATAGAGGCTGATTTTAGAGTGATCAACCTCTTTCTCCTTATCCTTATCCTTATCTTTCCCCAGTCTTTAAAGCCTCAGTAAGAGCATCCCGATGCTCCAACATCTTAACGATGTCATCTATGTTCATAAGCTCGGCTCTCGCATACAAAGCAGTCTTCTTGGGCGGCATCTTGAAACTATATGAGAAAAGGGGTGGATATAAACATACACGCTAAAACCTCAAAACACGAAAACAAACTGCCCAGACCCTACTCGATCGAGTTCCCAAACACACTCGATCGAGTAACGGGCTCCTCGATCGAGTGCCCACCATACTCGATCGAGTGCCCCAACATCAGACCCCAAACAGACCTTCCGATCTCTAACATACTCGACCGAGTAGCTCGATCGAGTGACCCCCTACTCGATCGAGTGACCCCTACTCGATCAAGTGCCCGAGGTACTCGATCGAGTGCCCAAAAACATGATTCTGGACTCAAAATCGTCAAAAACCCACCCGATCAAGTCAGTCCCACTCGATCGAGTCATGCTAACTCAGAAACGCTACCCGCATGCTATATCATATGCTAACATGCTAAAAACTTTATAAAACCAACGTTATAACATAACTAAACATATAATGCTACGCATCTTTTCATAAGATTCACGAAATCATTATATCATGTTATTAAACGCCACATTGTAAACATTCATCATGTTCCTCATTCCAACAACAAGTCTACATATATCATCAACCTTTCTTTCATATTCTTAGCTTTCTACTTCTCCAACAGTTACACACACTTCATCACATTCACACACAAGTTAACCAAACAACACATACGACCTTGACATACACCCCCCATGTGACCGGTTCAAAATTGTAGGGCGAGTTCACGACTTCAGGACGTCTCCCAAGCCTTTGCATTAGCTCCTACAACCTTTACCCCGGGTTCATTTTTAATTGACTCCCTATGTTCATTAGGTTCATTGGTTACAGGTTTCAGGATCGTCGCTCTGATACCATTTGTAACACCCCCATACTCCAAGTGCCTTACCAGGACCACTCAGGTATGAAGACATTACCATCTCGGTTACCCGAGGCAATGATAATCAAATAAACAATAAAGAAACAACGTTTAAATAGAAATACTTAGTGAAGGGTTACAATTCTCAAAACCAAAACCAAAAGTATAATACATGTTCTCAAACTGATTTCATCGTTCTAAATGAAATGTAAAGAAACTACTAAGCTACAGCGGAAGACTTATATCGTCATATCGTGGCAATCCCAGCTATCCCAGTACTCATCTCATACCTGCTCAATATCTGCTCACCATCCCCGAATGGATCACCGCAGGTTTACAAAACAACAACCGGGTCAAGATTAATCACACAACTCAATATATATCAACAATAAGATAAGCAGATGCCTTAATCACACACACAACCACACCAATTCCAATAATCTCAATCACCGATCGTCCATGGACTGGACCACCGCCAAAGATGGGGACCGGTAGTACCCACCAAATCCCCGCTCCTCATAATGAGCGATAACCCTGTCCATTAATGTGCACATCCCTTCTGTGGCGGGTTCCACAGAAGGCGAAACTAGGGCATGAAGCCACTCCCGCAAGTGACCTCACTCAGCCGAGGACACGCCTCGAGAACCATAGACAACAATCACAATCACAATCACAACCGTCACAATACAATTACTATATCAAACAATCAATCTCAACACATTAACAATCATCCCATTATGGGACTAATACTGAGTAGGAAATCCTACCTGGAAAGCACACTATCGATTTGCCTCTACTCGCCGTATCAAAAAGCTTCCTCTACGAAACCTCCTCCTATCATACAACATACAAATGCTGCCAAATCACATACTACTCAAAAACCCCCAAATCCCTATATTAGGGTTTAACCAAATCAAAGGAAAGACAACAAAAAGGGTACATAGATCTTACCCTCGACGCAAGGATCTCAACGGTATAACCAACGATGAGAACCGACCTTCCAAACTCCGGGATTTGCTAACGATGTGATTAGGATTAAGAACGTACTTGCTTTCTCTCTTTAACAGTAAATTAGGTTTTGCAAAAGTGTTTAGAATAATGACGACGAAGGTTATATATCTTAATCGCATAATTAACAAAACCCGAGAAAAACTCCTCGTAAACCGCCTACTCGATCGAGTACCCAAGGTACTCGATCGAGTACCCAACAGGTCAGAAACTTTTCTAAAACGCAACTTACCCTTACTCGACAGAGTAAGGCCTACTCGATAGAGTACCCGAAGACTCACAAATACGGAGTATTACAAAAAGATAGCGTGTATCGATAAAATTGTTGATCAGACGGATGAATTAAATATGATATGTGCGAATTAGGATTCATGATTGTTGAATTATTGTGTGAATTAAGATTTATTATTGTTGAATTAGTAACGAATTGATTAGGTTTTGATAGAGAAAGAGGGAGAAAACCTTTTTATTTTACCTTTTAAGATGAAGGGTAGTTATGGAATAAAATGGGTAAAATGAGCAGGATTTAGTAAACTCGTGCACGGGATTTAGCAATTACGAGCTGCCATGTCATATTTGCTAGTTTATTATGCTTCCATGTCACAAGTAAACTTAGAGGATTAATATATAGATAGATAGATAGATAGATAGATAGATAGATAGATAGATAGATAGATAGATAGATAGATAGATAGATAGATAGATAGATAGATAGATAGATAGATAGATAGATAGATAGATAGATAGATAGATAGATACCTAGAATAATAGACTTTTTCAAATACCTTAACATAATTTTTTCAAAACTTATATCAAATATCTTCATTTCTTACTTAATACCAAGTTGAAATTCTGGTAAAAAAATGACGAACCCACCGTTTTGCACTTACCCTTTAACCCATTAACACTGATTTTGCTACAACTATTTTCCCATCAACATAAACCAATCAACACCCACAACCGCCACCACAAACACACCCTTCTTCTAATGGTATCGTCACTAACGCCCTCCTCCTTACGGAAGCGTCGACCTTAACAATCCCCCTCCTTACCCATTAATACCACCACCACCAAAGCATAAGAAATACAGATTATTATTACTTTTGCACGAAATATAGATTTGTGCACACCAAAGCATAAGAAAAAGGCCGTGGGTTCTTGGGTTTTGGGATTGGCAACAGCGAATAATGTGGTGAATGTGGATGAGCGAGATTTGGGTTTAAGTGTGTATGTGTGGTGGGTGGTGTGGATGCGGGCCCACGGGGGTCGCTCGGGTAGAAAACGAGCAAGCTTTGCATTTGTGGAGTCGCCACCAATTTATTGTGGAAAATTGAAACCATTCGAATACCTCATGCCATGTCAAGACACAAAGTAGTGACATGAACACCAAGAACTCGTTACCCTTAGCATTCTATGTCTAGAATGACTCTCGTGGATGCCAATGAACACGGATGTTCACAGAGATCTGGAGTAAGGGGTGAGGGTACATATTAGGAAGCTCTTTTGATCGAACACCTAATCCCGCCCGCCTCGATAGCGGCCTCTACTAATGATTAGGGAAAATCATCTATACTTGATATGTTGTCGGTTATATGCATGCAATGCAACATCCAATAAATTAATCCTAGCATGTGAATTTAGACTAAGTCGGTTAACACGTAATTTAACATACATTAATGTCGAGGTAGAAATTTAGGTTGATTGCATGTGAGAGCATACAAACAATAAATAATAAAGAATATGATAAAAGAACAACAATTGAAATAATTATAATAAATTACAATGGTTCGATTGATTTACGGTGAAAATACATTTAAAACGGATAATTTGAGAAAAGAATAGAAAATAAATAAACGAACATATTATTAGGTGATAATACGAGTAATAGTTAATTAATACGTAAGCTAACGAATTAGGTAAAAGCAACAACGGAAGTTCAGGGGCACAATTCAACCCGGAACAGGACCAGCAGAGCTGCGTCCTTTGGAAGAGGCGCAGCAGTTGCTGCGTCTGTTCCTGACCTGAATTCTGGTTGTGAAGCCGGAATTGCGTGTTGTTAATGTTCATTGGTGAATTTAATGCTCGAATAATAATATTTGACTCGGATAGAAGTGATTTAACATATTGTTTACATGTGAATTGGTCATAAAAACTATAAAACATGAATTAGAGCTAATTAGAACAAATTAATTAATTACAAGATTAATGATATTAATAATAAGATTAACAATGAATTAAATAAACTAATTAGGTTATTAATGCTAAACTATTGATGATAATGATAAATAACATATGCAAATATACCAAAGATGGATTTCAGAGACTCAATATTGATGAATTGAACCTCTAAAAACCCGAATTGATTTTAATGACGAAAACCCGCAAATATGAATTATAAGGGATTTTAAGTCGGGAATTTAATGATGATAAATTATTAATGATATTATATGCCATGATTAATATACGAATGAAATAAGAACAAACAAAGACGAAACAAGAAATAACAGACGAAAATAACAGAAGACGAAGGAAGAAGAAGGAGAGCAGGAACTGCGGCAGCTTTAGGAAGAGGCGCAGCAGGTGCTGCGTCCCTTTGAAGAGGCGCAGCAGTTGCTGAGCTCCTTCTCAACGTCTGTCTCCCGTTAATCCGTAAAAAAAGGTTTGAATAAAGGTTTTGTAAATAGGTTTTGAATATATTTTCGACGTAAACCTTACAATAATGATTACAAAAATAAAGTACAATAATAAAAGATGAGATTTACACCCTCGGACTTACATGTTTGATTTAAACGAGATTAACTAAGTTAACATTTAGTGATGCTCGACTCGAATGTACGATTTAAAGTGCCCTCTAAGAGGAAAACGAACAAGATTGATTGAGTTGATTGATGTGAAGTTGGTCAAATTGGTCGGTCCTGCAAAATGAGGCTGGTACTCAGAAAGATCCGAGCTTACGTGGTCGAAAGTTCAAGCACATAGACGCCAAAAAGTAAGAGCGTGGTCTTAGAATGCAAAGGGAGAAGAGAAGGGCGGACACTCGCGTGAGAAATATGCTAATCACGGAATTAGGGTTTAGGAAAGGAGAGAAAGATCCGGAAACAACCGACTTAGGTTAAACACGGAAACTTGGACAAAAAGAAAACCTAGAGAAAAGGCGCAGCAGTGCTGCGTCCCTTGGAAGAGGCGCAGACTTGCGCGTCCTTTCCCTGACGGTTTACTCTGTGCAAGAAAACGCGTTTGTGACTGTCGTATTTTAGGCATAACTTTCTCTACAAGACTCGGATTAAGGTGATTTCAGTTGCGTTGGAAAGTTAAGAGAAAGATCTAGAACTTTATCTGTAATAGGCCTGACCCAAAAAAGTCGTTATCACCTCGTAAAACGGGCCTAAATGCCGGGTTATCATTTTAGTTAAATGAAATGCATATTTTGTAATGTAAACTTTAAGTTTAGCCCAAAGAAGTGACATGTGACTCAAAATGAGATATAATCATGACATTTTATGACATCTTAACCTTAGGCAGACAAGCCCATTGTTTTGACTCGGGATTTAACGGTTTTAGGAAATAAAGACGGTTTTTGACCCGGACTCCAAATGTACTCTAATTACTGCCAAAACGACTGTAATGACACCTAGATGACGACTATGAGTTAAACACAAGTATTTGAGCTATCACTTGATGATAAACTTATGAATTGTCATAAATCGTTCCGTGTACCAAACATGCGGCCCAATCATCACCGGGTGGCTTG
Organism: Silene latifolia; assembly: GCF_048544455.1. Lineage (NCBI taxonomy): Eukaryota > Viridiplantae > Streptophyta > Magnoliopsida > Caryophyllales > Caryophyllaceae > Silene > Silene latifolia. The sequence continues at coordinate 79,386,625 of NC_133530.1, forward strand.
CGGGAGGTGCAGAAATGAGGTATCTACAGAGCCCCACCTTGACCGAGGCTTAGACAAGGCGAAAGTCAAAGTATAGCCATTAGGTCAATCGAATATTACAACCTGACGACTATGGCGACGCGAGGCGGCTCAAGGGGTCTGAGCCAAAGACCTGTCGTCGGGAACATTTAGAGTCTGTCGACTATCGGGGAGGGTCATTTAAAGTCCATTAGACTACGTAAGGAAGCTCGCCAGCCATAAGAAGAAACCATACCCGAGACTTCTTTCTCGAGATGTTTTCGGAGGTGCATAGGAGCTAAGGTTAAGACCTAAAAGATATATAAGAATTGTGCTAGGGTGTGGGACCCTAAAAGAAAACATCGACGAGAAGGAGGCCAAATATAAGTTCAACTTAAGGGGTAACCAAGGTTTGGGTGTAAGAACTCTAAGAAAAGGTGATCCTAAAGGATTATGATCCTAAAGGGAAAAGGTGATCCTAAAGGAATATGATCCTAAGGAGAAAAGTGTATGAACTCTAGGGAGTTTAGGAACCTAAAAGAAACTAGGTGTATGAACCTGGGTATACGAACCTAAAAGGACGGCTGGTATGAGAACTTAAAGGCTTATGAACCTAAGAGGAATTGGGATCCTAGGGTTAAGTTTAGGAACTACTGGGTTACTAATTCTTGTTTTAAACGCGTGCACTTAAGCTTTCTGAGGTATGAGAACTCCAAAAGGATTTATGGGTTTATGAACCTAAGGACGTTGGTGTGGGAGCTTAAAGGCTTATGAACCTAAAGGCAGCCATTTTGGGATCTAAGAATCTAGGGGTAAGAATCCTAACTTTGGGTTTACGAACCTAAGGAAGGAGGCTCTGGTTTGGGAACTTCTGGATAACGACACCTTTGCCGAACTCTGTGAGGAAACAATAATATCGAGGGTAGCAGGACGTCGGTAGAAACTGCTGGAGGAAATCTGCTTGGGTAGGTCTTCAAACAAACTTCGGCAAAACCTGAGATTGATGATGAACTCCACATGTTGAGAGGGAATATTGGCTGTCTTGAACTCTCGCTAGGAAAAAATCTGCTTGGGTCGGTCTTCAAACAAACTTCGGTAAAACTTGAGACTGATGTTGAACTCCACGTGTTGAGAGGGACAATTGGCTGTCTTGAACTCTCGCTGGGGAAAAAAAATCTGCTTGGGTCGGTCTTCAAACAAATTTCGGTAAAAATTGAGATTGATGTTAAACTCCACGTGTTGAGAGGGACAATTGGCTGTCTTGAACTCTCGCTGGGAAAAATCTGCTTGGGTCGGTCTTCAAACAAAATTCGGTAAAACTTGATGTTGAACTCCACGTGTTGAGAGGGACAATTGCCTGTCTTGAACTCTCGCTGGGGGAACATAATTGAGGTGTGTCAAAACACCTGTCAGAGGATATTCGGTCGTTGTTGCAAGCGAAGTCTTGATAAAGTACTGCGACAGTTCACATTCTACTCGGACTTGAGCGAAGCCCCCAGTTGGAGCGAGCACTGCTTCTGATACTTACCTGCATGGTTAGTGGCCATACAAGAACGCAATCTAATAGAAAAAATAGCACATAAACATGAGGAAACACATAGGTTTTGCAAAAGTTGTTTCTTTATAAAAGTTGTTTAAAACTTGCTCAAAGAAATTTGTCGTTTGTAATGCGTTATGCATATTCAATGAGCTTTAGACATAGGACTTGACATGACATAGACCCACTAGGATGCAAGACGATAGACTGACACAACACTAGCTTAGATTTGACGCGACACGGGGAATGACCTTGACAGACTTTGCCTAAGTATGCGCAACCCCTAGCCAAGTGTGGGTGACAACGCGTATCAGTTCCAAAGGTAGAAGAATGATGGCATATAAAGGCAAGGCATGAGCCATGGATCAACTGTCTACTTGGACATGTTTTGACATCGTTTGATATAAAAGAGACCCCTCTTGAGGTATGATAACTTCGAGAATCGATCTAAGACCTCATCATCGCCTGGACCGAGCACTAGCTGAACTCAAATTAGAGAGGAGAATAAAAGAAGGGTGTCATCTCAGAAAAGAAGCCCCCAGGATGAGAAGATGACTCTGGAATTTGGTAAAAAAGGAGACTGGGCGACAAAAAGGAGCCCCCAGTAAAGAGGTGTTGGTTGTAGAAGGGATGTTAATTGAGGTTGGAAGGTTGAAAATTGGGATGGTTGATAATTGAGGTTGAAAGTTGGGATGGTTGTGTCCATGAGGACTGCCTACGTATTCACGTGAAGTGAAATCAAACCAGATCGTAGTTCTGAGGTTTGGTTAATTTTATTTGGGTGTTGTGGTTGTATCCTTCTTGTATAAGAAAGGACTGCCTACGTATCCACTTGAAAAGGTGAAATCAAACCAGATCGTAGTTCAGGTGTGTGCCTAAGCTTATGTTGTCAGGACCTTAAAGTGCAGGGGTCACAAGGGTAATATTCCTTTGGCGACTCGAAGAATCGATTTGAGATAACTCCCTCTTATCATAGACCAAAGAGGTATAACTAATTTTGTAAAAACTTTCCTTGTCATGTGAGCACACTTAGTGGACCCTAAGGATGATATGGGTATGTCCCGTTCTAGGTAGCAAAAGTATTTGAAGACTCCGTGTCTAGGTCAAGGTGAATCTGGATTGGATATTTGGAATGTGGAGCTCGGAAATAAGATACTTTGATGAAACAATCTCTGGAGCTTGATTTTGTGGAGTTGAGGCTTGATAGGGTTGTAACGTGTAATATGGCTTAGAAATGGAGTCTCTGGCTTGATGTAACATGAGCACATAAAGGTAGGTTAAAATGACGTGGGATCAAGTTTCCATGTCTTGGCCCTAAAGGATGGGTATACTTGACGAGCTTGAGAGGATTCTCAAAATTCCTAACTATCTCCCCGTAACGGTCTCGATAAGGACTTAGGGTGTGATGTGCTAAGTGAGGGTGCTAGCTGACCATCTTCATCGATGTCCTGATTCTATATAGACTTCAGCAGTGCTTCGTTCAACATTTTGAATTCATACTCGTTCTTGAACATATCTCGGCTTTTGCTCAGATTCTTGATTCATGTTTTTGAAGATAACTTTGACTTTGGACATTGATATTGACTCGCTTGATTGAACCTTCTTCTTTTGACTCTTTTGTCTTGGATTATGGGCATAACCGCGCCCTTGGATATTGATCTTGGTCATTTATCTTGATTGAGCTTTTGTCTTTGATCATGGCTCGTATCGTCTTGGATTTGATTGCTACCATGGATTTGTGTAACACCCCGTAATTTTGAAGACCTTTATTATATTTTAAAAGTAATATTTTAATCTATTTTAATTTAATATTAATTTATTTGAAATAAAATTTATTTGATAAAATATAATCTTATTTTATTTTGAAGAAATGTAATTATTTTTGATAGTTTAGAAATGTTTAAAAGTGATTTAAACTATATTTAAACCTTTTCCTTTAATAAAATAGATTTCGGATAAAAGTCGTAAAATTGGGTTTTTCCCATTTCTTACGGTCGTTGGGTAAACGAGTTTGGATATTGGGCATATGAGTACTTAATCTTTTAGTAAAATTGTGTTTAAGAACTTTAATTTTCTCGGAAATCGCGTTAATTTAATATTTCTAATTTCCGTCGAAACGAACCAAAACGTAAACAATTAAAACTCACCCAAACACCCTACCCCAAACCATGCACCCTCCATCCTCCATGGGTCTCCTCTTCATCTTTCATTTCCTCAATTCTCATTCTCTTTCTTCCTTTCATCAAACACCAAATTCATCTAAAAAATCCTCCTTACAATCCCTAAATCCACCATAAATCCTTCATCTCTTCACCAAATCTCATAAAAATTATATATTTGGAATCATCTCTTCAATCCTCATCTACTAGTAAGCTTTATTTTCATTTCCCCCAATTTTGTTTTAAGGCTCATCTTTTAGGGTTTTCGAATTTAAGCTTAATAATTGTGTTTTTGTTGTTCTTATAGGTGAATAATTTGAAGATGAGTTACGTGACTCATATATTGTAGAAGATGATGAGTGATTTCGGTTTCTAGGGCTCTTTCTCAAGTGTTATTGTTCTCTTTTTCTAGCTTAAGGTAACTATTCCGAGTTACTCGACGAATTAATGTCACATTAGTAGTTGTATTTGTTGTTTGTTGTTGTTTGTTGTTGTTGTTGTTGTTGTTGTTGTTTGTTGTTGTTTGAGACGATCTTGTTGATAAATGAATGAATGGAGTAAGATGAGTATGCTTATGTTTAATTTATGTTACCCATTTGTATATTATTGTTTGGAACAAATTTGGATGAGGAATTATGTGTTGTGACAAGTCCGCGTGTTGGCTGGAACGCGTCAGTACCAGACCGAGACGTTTTCCAATGTTTCCAAAAATATGACAGATTGAACGGCATCGAAAAATTAGGTGGTTTAGCCACTTGAATCACTCAATTCGGAGTCCGTATGAGTAAATGGCGTCGTTTTATCGATTAAAATTTATAGAAAAGTTTACCCTTGTGTGAGACGGTTATTTATGCTATTTTATTATGCGAGAATTTTGTGGAATTAGTTATTTTGTAAGTTGGAATGTTTTCTTTATGTTGATAGTGTTCACATGATAGAAATTGGAAATAGCATGAGAATGATATTGTGATGAATTTTGTGATTTGGGCCAAAGTAGGCCAAGACTCTGAGCTGGGCCAGATTGACCGAACGAGTTTGGTCAAACTAGGTTTAAACCGGTCAGCCTCGATTTGACCGATGACCCGTCGCGGGACTCGGGTCGAGGGTTTTTCTTTGAGGTGAGATTGGTTGTTATTGGAGGTTTTATGTTATGCCTTGATATTTGTAATTATCATTTCACATGTTGGTTGTTGGATGCTTTGGATGCCTTATGCTTGAGTCTTGTTGCCTCTTTGCCCTTTTAGCTTGTTCTCATGGATTATGGTACTGTTGGTTAGCTGGAATTTGGATTATTATTGATATTGGAGATATTGTTGGATTGTCAGCTGAATATGCTCTTGCGTAGCCTTTCATATGCTAGGGTGTGTATGATCTTTTGTGTGTGCAAGTTTGGACTCTTTGCCCCTCTTATGGTTAATTGGGTGTCCTACTTGTCTTGTGTGGCGTGGGCTAAAGTATTCAAGCTGGGACTAGGTCCTAGGTGAGTATTTCGGCCTTCGTCATAGATAGGCCATTATAGTCTTTGACGAGTGTATGTTCACAGCTTAATAGCCTTTGTGTCTTAGCTTGGTGGGTTTATATCCAAGTTAGGGCATGACCTCCTGACGTACTCGTAGAAGTATGTGGTCAGCTTAAGTACTAGCCAACCCTTTGGTGGACTCCTTAGGGGTACTCATGTGTGTGATCATGGGTCTTGGATGCGGTATTTTCCGCATGTCGCTAGGTCTGCGTAGGTTTAGGACTAGGGTGTTTACCTTACCTCGTGGTATAGACTCGAGTTACAGAGTGACTATTGACTGTCCTAAGAACTTATGCCTGTCTCTAGATATATTGTCCTTTCTTGTTTGATGATTCTATGAATCATAGAAGGTGAGATGCAAGCCGGCTATGGTTGATAGAGTTTGGATTCCTGGATGTTATGTGATTCACATGATAGTGTAGTATGAGTCGGTCTAGTATTCACATGCTAGGACTATGTGTTGTTCATATTCATATTCTTATGTTTTTCATGTTATATTAATTATGACATTTCGTGGCTGAGAGAACTCGGAGTTACTCCCCACTGACTGTGGCTTTCGTATTTGTATAAAATGCGAATGACAGGTAGGTGATGCATATATGGGGTACATGGACGAGCTAGCGAACAAAGTAACCTTGGGACCTAGATTGGCTTTATTTTATTGTGACCCTTAAACAATTTTTATATCATATACTTTTAGGGACATATGTCTCCCTTTCTCATATTTGGGTTGTATAACTTTGTTTCGCGACTTTAGCGATGTTTCATTCATGAGATTTATTTTGGACCTTGCATGTTTGACACCTTCCCATTTGGATATTTTTATAACAGGTTCAGGTTTCGTTTTCGGTTTTAAAAATTACAGGTTTTTACCCAAATGAACCTATCACAAACATATCCATGCAGTTTTTATCTAGAATTATGTGTTTACTTTTCCGCAATGAATGAGGGTGTCACAATTTGGGTCAGACTAGCACCTTTGGGTGTGAAATGGGTTGATCTTTAGTAACAGGTTGTTTATTGTGGGGAATGGGCTTGCCTTCCGTCATGGATCATTAATAAGGGAGATGATCTGGATTCGTCCTAGAATCTCTTGAGATAGGCTCGTCCTAAATTGGGGTTATAGTGAGGTTTTTATTGCCAGACATGGAATAGGTAAGAAAAGAACACGGAGTTTCAGGTCCTCTACAACTTGAAATGGAACATCATCTAAGTGCACTCACATCGACTGTTAGCGTTGTTGTTCATTTTTGAAATGAATGATAAATGTATTTAACATAGAGTCGAAAAGACATGTGACTCATGGGACAGCCCTCAGGTTGTCACTAGAAACGGAAATGGACACAAAGAAAGACACTATGACAAAATTATGGGATAGAAAGCCTAAGACTCGGACTCGGACTCAAACTTTGACTCGATTTCAGATCTATACTCGTAATCATCGGCCCACGCTTGAACGTTTACACTTCCAGCAACTGGCTTCGGCATCTGGCTTTGAGCATTCATCCATTTGAGCACCACGTCCTCATTATTGGGAACACTGGAAGGATAACTGTCAAGGAGAGTTTCCTGATAAGTGGTATATCCATGAGGATTGCCTAAGCCGCCTCGTGAGTTAAAGGTTGAGAGGGACAACTTCCCACTTTCGATCATATCCTGAATGACATGTTTTAATTTGAAACATTTCTCTGTATCATGCCTTTGGCCTCTATGGTACTTGCAGTAGGCATTCTCATCCCAGAACTTAGACTTCTTTTCTGGATCTGGTGTAGGACCGATAGGCTTCAACATTAATCGTTCCATGAGTCTCTGAAGGGCATCGGTATATGTAATACCAATGTTGGTAAATTTCCTAGGAGGCGTATCCTTCTTCTCGGAAGCCTTTGTGAATGACCTTGAAGAGTTGTTAGGTTTCTTTGACGAAGGCTCCATGAGGTTGCCTTTGTTGATTTTGGTTCCTGGATGAGAAGAACTAGGAATAGATTGCTCAATTTTTGATTTAGGACTTTCAGGTTGAGGGTTTGTTTGGACATTTTTCTTCTCAAGCTTCTTACCCATTTCAGCAAACTGGTTCTCCATATTGGAAAGTCAAGAGTTTAGATTATCAATGCCTCCTTCTATTTTTGAAAATTTATTGTTGAAGGTAATGGAAAGCATGAGCATTCCACTTTGGATACCGTCGTCTTCGAGGACATTGATTTCTTCGTCGTCATAAGGATCGAGGAGATGAGAACAGTCTAGAGATTATTCTTCATCATGTTTAATGATATTAGACCCAAGAGGGTCGATTTTCTTGGATTGCCCGACAGAAGGTGGCTAAGGAAGCTTGCCCCCTTCGATCATACTATAGGTTTCTCTAGGTGGCGTGTTCTTTTCCGCCATCCTATTCTCAAGGGTGAGGATGCGAATGCTCAAATTTTCCACTGTAGCTTGGACTCGCAGGACCATGGTATAAATGTCTTGGAGAGACACGGTGATTGTGGCTTGAGCGCGCCGTGACCTTGCCGATTGTGAGAACTTTGGATTCCTACTCAACAGAAATGACGCGCATTACACCTCGATTCGACATGGGATCACGCATACTAAGGCAACAAACAGAGGAAAGGATAAGATGACAAATTTAGACTTGACTCGTGAATTCGTGAAACGTCGTGAGCGACTTCTCGTGTTTGAATTCACGGTGCTTGACTTTAATTTTAGACTCGAGTGTTAACTTTGACGAAGTGATCTTTATATGATTGACCTTATTGACGGGATTGATGACACGTGTTGATTCTAAAACGTGTGTTTAAGACAGACTTGACTCGAGGTTCGGGTATGTGTGTCCCGAACGTGTCATTAGGAGAATTCAAGAAACGGATATTGGAATGACTCGATGTGTTAGCCTCGAGTGTGTGAGTCGAGGTGTGAAAATGTTTAGATCCTAACTGAATTGGGGTAGGGGGGGTCCAAAATGACGGCGTGACGCCTTAGGACTTGACTTGAATTTGAAAAGACCCAAAATGTAAAGGAAGACAGGTTCATGACTCGACAGAGTTTCGACTAGGACATAGCCGGTTTGAATTTTGACTCTAACTTAGCCCAATTGAATATACATATTCACATTTACATGGTTTGAAAAATATTTTGGGTTTTTTTCTTTTCTTTTTTGGACTTTCTTTTTTCCGTTGTTTTTTTTGGACTTTTTTTTTGGACTTTTTTTTTCGTTGTTTTTTTTTTTGCACAGGTTTTGAAATGGGTATTAGGCCCGAAGTTTGAATCGACAGAGTTTTGGCTTATGTTTACATTTTGAAAAGGATTTTATTTTACAAAATTTTGTCATGGCTTTGTTTACAAGATGGCGATCACGTATACAAACATACATATGGGCATTATAACGGTATGCTGAGTGCATTTAGAAGGGTTTTGGCTTAAAAAGGTGGGTTGACATACCAAGCAATCAAACCCGGGGTCTATGGAGAGGCTCATGCCAAACAAGAGTAAGGTCGATTCCTAGTCCATTTCCTCGAGTAGTGAAAGCCCTTGATACAAACATGAGTAAGCATCATGGTATGGTTGACGTCAATCGTTATCCATCCTTAGGCCCAGATAAGAATTTGGACCGTCTAGACGGGACGATTGGTCGAATGGGTTGGGTTGGGCCTAGGAAGGCCGAATAAAACGATCTAGGAAGACCGAGTTATGGAAACCGACAACTGTCTCATATAAACTATTTCCTAACATTGTTCAAGTTTCACCCTTGGCAACACGTAAGTGTATTAATCCCTAGCGGAGTCGCCAAACTGTGGACGCGGGCCCACGGGGGTCGCTCGGGTAGAAAACGAGCAAGCTTTGCATTTGTGGAGTCGCCACCAATTTATTGTGGAAAATTGGAAACCGTTCGAATACCTCATGCCATGTCAAGACACAATGTAGTGACATGAACACCAAGAACTCGTTACCCTTAGCATTCTATGTCTAGAATGACTCTCGTGGATGCCAATGAGCACTGATGTTAACAGAGATCTAGAGTAAGGGATGAGGGTACGTATTAGGAAGCACTTTTGATCGAACACCTAATCCCGCCCGCCTCGATAGCGGCCTCTACTAATGATTAGGGAAAATCATCTATACTTGATATGTTGTCGGTTATATGCATGCAATGCAACATCCAATAAATTAATCCTAGCATGTGAATTTAGACTAAGTCGGTTAACACGTAATTTAACATACATTAATGTCGAGGTAGAAATTTAGGTTGATTGCATGTGAGAGCATACAAACATTAAATAATAAAGAATATGATAAATGAACAACAATTGAAATAATTACAATAAATTACAATGGTTTGATTGATTTACGTCGAAAATACATTTAAAATGGATAATTTGAGAAAAGAATAGAAAATAAATAAACGAACATATTATTAGGCGATAATACGAGTAATAGTTAATTAATACGTAAGCTAACGAATTAGGTCAAAGCAACAACGGAAGTTCAGGGGCACAATTCAACCCGGAAGAGGCGCAGAGAGCCGCTGCGTCCTTTGGAAGAGGCGCGCGATTCTTTGCGTCTCTGTTCTCGACTGAATTCTGGCTGTGAAGCCAAAATTGTGTGTTGTTAATGTTCATTGGTGAATTTAATACTCGATTAATAATATTTGACTCAGATAAAAGTGATTTAACATATTGTTTACCTGTGAATTGGTCATAAAACTATAAAACATGAATTAGAGCTAATTAGAACAATTAATTACAAGATTAATGATAAGATTAATAATAAGATTAACAATGAATTAAATAAACGAATTTGGTTATTAATGCTAAACTATTGATGATAATGATAAATAACAGATGCAAATATACCAAAGATGGATTTCAGAGACTCAATATTGATGAACCGAACCTCTAAAAACCCGAATTGATTTAATGACGAAAACCCGCAAATATGAATTATAAGGAATTTTAACTCGGGAATTTAATGATGATAAATTATTAATGATATTATATGCCAAGATTAATATACGAATGAAATAAGAACAAACAAAGACAAAACAAGAAATAACAGACGAAAATAACAGAAGACGAAGGAAGAAGGAGGGCAGGAACTGCGGCAGCCTCAGGAAGAGGCGCAGCAGGTGCTGCGTCCTTTCGAAGAGGCGTAGCAGTTGCTGAGCTCCTTCTCGACGTCTGTCTCCCGTTAATCCGTAAAAAAAGGTTTGAATAAAGGTTTTGTAAATCGGTTTTGAATATATTTTCGACGTAAACCTTACAATAATGATTACAAAAATAAAGTACACTAATAAAAGATGGGATTTACACCCTCAGACTTACATGTTTGACGAAATGAGATTAACTAAGTTAACGTTTAGTGATGCTCGACTCGAATGTACGACGAAAGTGCCCTCTAAGAGGAAAACGAACAAGATTGATTGAGTTGATTGATGTGAAGTTGGTCAAATTGGTCGGTCATGCAAAACGAGGCTGGTACTCAGAAAGATCCGAGCTTACGTGGTCGAAAGTTCAAGCACGTAGACGCCAAAAGCAAGAGCGTGGTCTTAGCATGCAAACGGAGAAGAGAAGGGCGGACACTCGCGTGAGAAATATGAGGAACGAAGGTCCCTATTTATACTAATCACGGAATTAGGGTTTAGGAAAGGAGAGAAAGATCCGGAAACAACCGACTTAGGTTAAACACGGAAACTTAGACAAAAAGAAAGCCTGGAGAAAAGGCGCAGCAGTGCTGCGTCCCTTGGAAGAGGCGAAGCACTTGCTGCGTCCTTTCCCCAGCGGTTTCCTCCTGCGCAAGGAAGCGCGTTTGACAGCCTGTCGTATTTTAGGCATAACTTTCTCTACCAGACTCGGATTAAATTTATTTCGGTGGCGTTGGAAAGCTAAGAGAAAGTTCTAGAACTTTCTCTGAAATAGGCCTGACCCAAAAAAGTCGTTATCACCTCGTAAAACGGGCCTAAAGGTGGGGTTATCATTTTAGTTAAATGAAATGCACATTTCGTAATGTAAACTTTAAGTTTATCCCAAAGAAGTGACATGTGACTCAAAATGAGATATAATCATGACATTTTATGACATCCTAACCTTAGGTAGACAAGCCCATTGCTTTAACTCGGGATTTGACGGTTTTAGGAAATGAAGACGGTTTTTTACTCGGACTCCAAATGTACTCTAATTACTGCCAAAACGACCGTAATGACACCTAGATGACGACTATGAGGTAGACCCAAGTATTTGAGCTATCACTTGACGATAAACTTATGAATTGTCATAAATCGTTCCGTGTACCAAACATGCGGCCCAATCATCACCGGGTGGCTTGCGGGAGGTGCAGAAATGAGGTATCTACAGGTGGTAGTTTTAGAAAATTAATGTTGAGATGGTGGCAGCAGGGAGGTCGTCGGCGACATTTGAGGTGGCCGGTGATGTTGCCATGTGTTGGTGGGTAAGTGCGTGGTGGTGGGTGGGGGTGGTCGTTATTGGTAATGGTTGTGGTTGTGATGGGTATTGGTGGTGGGTGATTATTGGGTTTATGTTAAGTGAAATTAAGGGCAAAGTTGTCATATAATAACATACTTTATCATAAAAAATTTAATTTAACCGAAATTCGGTTATTTTTTTCGCCGGAGTTGAGATTTGGTTTTAAGTTTGTAAGAAAAATCGATGTTTGGTATAAGTTTTGAGAAAAAATTATCTTAGATATAAAATTTAAAAAGTCGGGTTAGTTTCCGCGGGTACTCGACTGAGTACCCGGTCTGACGGGTTAGTTTTTGTGGTTTTGATTAAGATAATTGGAGAAGTATATATAAGTCGTGTTATCGGCTTAATCATTTTATAATCAGTTTCTAATCATTTTTCTTAACTTTAAACGACATAACACTGTTCTCCAATTACCTTCATCATTTCCAAGGCTAGGGTTCATAAATTTGGGGGTTTCATTCCTTCTTCGCGTATTTCGATCAGTAAGTGAACCTTTATCATTTATACATTTTGGTTATCATTCACAAACCCTAATTGGGGTTTTTGGGGGATTAGTCTTTGTATGTGTAGTATTTTGATTGTATGATATTATAATAGGCGAGGACTTCGTAGAGGAGGCTTTCTAGCGTGATTGTTGTGCTTGATTTAGATTTGCGATAAGGCGTTTCCCTACTTAGTTGATTGTATAATTGATTTAAGATTGATTGTGCTTGATTGTATAATATGTATCATTGGATTGAGGTTGGTTGAGATTATATTGTTGATTGGTATTGTAACACTCTCATTTATCTATGAGCCTTAACTAGACATTCCAGGATAAATAAGAGTGTTACCATCCCAGTTTCCTGAGGCAGTAATATCAAAGTATAGCAATCCAAAGTACTTTATTAAAATAATTAACTCAAATAGTTTATTTCAATTGTTGAATGAATAACTTAATAAATTGAATTACAAAACTCGCAGCGGAAAATAAATAAGTGTTTAACATGGAATTAAATAAATGTATGAACTAGTAGATTCGGGGCTATGTCATTATATTCTCTATTCCACACGTCCCAAGCTCCCAGTCCAACTAAGCCGGCCAATCAATCTGCTCCCCAATTATTGGATCATCACAAGTGTATAACGAATACACGTCAACCCAAGGTTGAGTAGGAATAGCCAAACAACAATAATCAATGAATACAAGAACAATATTAAATGCAAATGCAATGCATGCTCATGATCAATCCTTCGACGCTCTCATTCATCCCGCCCATCCATGGCCGGGGTAGTCTCATCATCCCAACCGAAGTTGAGGTAGTCTCATCATCCCAGAAACAAGTCCTGCATAACCAGTTCTGGGGTATCCAATGCAAGTGCTCATGATATGAAAATGCAAACAATTATGCAACACAATAATCTTACATCTTAGACACGAAGCTGAGAAAACCAATAATCAATATAATCATCTCAGTCACGAGCTGAGGTAGTCAATAATCAAATCATCTCAGTCACGAGTTGAGGTAGTCATAAATCAAATCATCTCAATACAACCAACCAACAATCATATATCATCCATCACAATTCCAAATAATTCAACCAATAAAATCATATAATATCATTCAAGTAAATATTAAAGTGATTGAGTAGCTATTCTACCTTAATAACAAATTTCAAACTGAGCAGCTCAAACAAGAATCTGAATAATGAAGCTCGTGAATCCAAGTAATAATAATATTACCGTCTCACAAGGCCGACACCTAAATAAATAATAATAATAACAATTACAATTAACTACTAAATATCCAATTAGTGTCTAATTATAATGCATTACGTAATAAAATAAACAATTAACTAATTAAAATATTCCGTAATTAATCTAATTAGGTTTTGTCTCAACCATAGTCAAAACCCGTCAGCTAGCAAACTAGTAGTAATAATAATAATTACAACGACATTCAAATTAATTAAATAACATTATGACTCGTAAAACTCGTCACAATATTCAAACCACTACCCCCACACATCCACGTTCCCTCATTTGCACCTAACATCAACCAACCATAACAGGTCGTGGCAGCCGCCCCAGCCACGTCTGCCACCACCAACCTCTGGTCTGACCACCAAGCCCATCACCACCAGCTGCACCCTTCTTCAATTCCCCTTCCTCTCTCGACACAACCACAACCACAATAACACTTATCAACAACACCTATCAACAACACCGAAACCCCCTTTTGTTCTTCACCAGCCAATCACCACCACGAACCACTAGCAGCACCACCACAACCTTCACAGCCGCCGCACCTACCACCCACAGCCACCACGCTCAGCCTCTTCACGTTTGATGCGGTTTGAAACTTTATCGTCTAAGCTAATTGATCAAAACAATATTTATAAACTCAAATAACTAATCTTAGTAGAGTGGCAAGTAAAGGTCGGATCCCAAAGGACGGGTATTGAGTTAAGTTACCGATTTGCAAGTAGCTAAGTCTTGGGGTGTCACAATTTAGTTTGGGTTAAGATGGTTATCTAAACTACTAAAATAAAAGGAAACAAGCTAAATGATACGTGCATTTTATATAGTTCTTTTAGGCCTTTTTATGCACGCATTTCTATGCTATTATCGTAGTTTTATGCTACGAAATGCCCCGAATTGTCTACTTTGGTTTCTCTTGTATTATTTGCAGGTATGAACCGGAAATGAGCATAATCAAGCCTAAAACATGTCCCTATACATGCATTTAGGAGATGAGTTGAGTCGGAGCTTGCAAACTACTATTTTGAGATGCGCAAAGAAGTAAGATAGCTAGGCGAGTAAAGGAAGAACTTCAAATTGCTAGTGCCTACTTTGAAGAGCTATATCTCGAGTTATACAGCTTATTTTCAGGTTATTCTAATTGGAGATTAAAGTTTGTCCTATTAAATTTCCAACGCCACCGGAATCGCCTTGTTTGCCCAAGTAACGAAGAAATGGCAGCCGTTTGAAGTTCAGTGCGCGAAACAGGAATTGTGCACTGGAAAGTACTCGATCGAGTACAATTGTGTTCGATCGACTCTTTTTTCTACTCGATCGAGTAGTGCCTATTTAATAAGTGTTCGATCGAGTACTTTAGGTACTCGATCGAGATCAAGTACCTGAGTACCTAAAGTACTCGATTGAGAGGTTTTAGCTTGGATTTGTTCGATCGAGTGATATAAAGTTACTCGATCGAGTGATTAGCTTATATACTCGGGTTTTTTTAACCCGTGTTAGGTTTATTTTATGTTAATACTGACTTCCCTATATAAAGGAAGTTGGGATTAGGTCATAAACACTACTTACTTCTCTCATTTTCTGAATCTCTCTAATCTCTCTCCACTATAACTTTGCTCTTCATTTAATCTCTTGCTAGTGGATTTGTTCTTTACGCCGGAACTCTTGTGATTGTTATCTTTCTTCCCTTATTAATCTTAATCTATTATTTCCTTGCTTTAATCCTTGTTTCTCTATATATTAATTTCTGCCCTAATTCATCTTATGCATAATTATTGTTGTTCTATCATGCCTTTAATTAGTTTATTCATTATTATTAGTATTGACAACATTAGTAATATGAGTAGCTAATTTCTCCTATGTTAGGACTAGGGAATCCATGGTAGGATTATCACGATGTAGCGAATAGACTAGATGGTTTACTTGTGAGAATCTGTCCCATAGCAATATAACTGTACACCAATTTAGTTGAATGCATGCTTCTAAATTATATTAATCTGGTTAGTTTCGTTCCTGGATCGGAAGATTGGAATGAACAGACCTGCTATGAACAGTAGACTACCCTAATGAGGACGGAAGTTAAGTTAGTGGAATTCTAGGATAGAAAGTGGACCGGAAGGACCTTTCCGTTATCCTTCTCACAGTAGATTGTCTAGGCTATTTGCAACTGAGTCGATTGACTACCATGGTGAACCAAAATCCTAACATATTCTCTCTTATCTGTTATCTTTATCACATTTTCTGCCTTTATTTCTCTTTCCGTTAATCTTCAGTAGTTTAGAAATCAATTAAAACCTCCACTGTGACCTTAGACAGACCGAGTAGACAAGTGGATAATGACCGCCTCCCTGTGGAGATCGACCCTACTTACTGCTAACTTCTGTTAGTTGTACTTAGGTATTTATTTTTGGTATTGAAACGACGGTATCAAATTTTGGCGCCGTTGCCGGGGAGGCAACTATTTTATTTACTTGTTTCTTTTTGTCTGTCTTTAGCCTTAAGGAATTTATTCCTTGAGGCAGTTCTTATCTTTTTCCTTTAGTGCTATTTTGATAGGTCTTACAGGTCCTACCTAGACAGTTCTAGGTAAAAGATCATCAAAGGGAAGGATTGAGTACCTTTGACCCGTCACCTGTGTTCCATTATATGGCATAGAAGGTGATTTACTGTGGGAGATGTGGTGCTGCTGGACACAATGCAGCTATTTGCATGGTAGAGAACGACAAGGTCTACGCGTTCAAGCACCGTAGACGAGCTAGCCATTCCTCTGTAGTTGCGCCGCCACTTCTGCCCTATCAACGAGGCTACCAAAAGCCTCCGTTTGTCTGGCCGTCGCAACAACAAGCTCCTCCTCCTGATAAACGGAAAGAAGAGATTGCGGAGCTGAAATCTTTGATGAAGGCACTTGTATTCCTAGTGCAAGAAGATGATAGACGCAAAGAAGCTCAACTAATTGAGCTGGAGTCTCAAATAGCTCAGCTAGCTGCTGAGTCGAATAGTAGGTAACCAGAGAAAGTATACTTTACCGAGAGTGCTCTTCCCATGAAGGACCCGAGTTGCCTAGCGCTCTTAATGATTTGGATGACTCGGATTACGAAGATCTATCCGAAAATGAAGCGAGTTATGAAGATTTCTGCGATGCACTGCAAAGATCACTCGATCGAGCTAGTAGTAGTGCTCGATCGAGTGGATTTCCAGAGAAAACGTTCGATCGAGCAGTTCAATGTGTTCGATCGAGTAAAAATCAGGAAGAAAGCCTTCGATCGAGTAAAATTTCTACTCGATCGACTGAATTGGCCAGTGTGAGCAATGAAACGTCATGTGGGTTTGTTCTAGATGACGATTTTGTTGAAGATAATGGTTACGGTGAATCTCCCCTTTTCAAGGCCGAGCTGGATGCGTTTGAGGCTGCGATTTACGGGACGGATTCCACTAAGGAGGGTGATGAGAGGACAGTTGAGTCAGTGATCGCTCCTAGCACGGAATAGGTAATATCTTCCTTTGTCGATAATTCCATCACTAAGAGCGACCAAACCGAGGTAGTTGACGATAATTATATTATTGTTTGTTTAAATAGTACATTGCCTCATTTGACTAATGCTCCATATTTTAATGTCATACCCCCTCCTAGCTGGACAAGTAATTTAATAGTTTTTCGCCGTACTTGTCGTCACAACTTTGTTAATCTGAAACGGAGCCTTAAATTATTGTTGATTGCTCCCGAGCTCCTTTATTTTGTTGACAAATTTAGGAGCTCTCATAGGAAATTTGTTAGACTTAAACGTTTATACATGTTATTTTCCTATGTTGCTATTATACTTTGGTGCTACTTATGCTCTTGTGTAGCACATACGTAGTTATATGATCTACTGTTAAGAGCTTTGAGTTGCTTTGATTCTGACTGACTGGAGCAGCTATTGAAGAAAAGAAGGTCGAGCTGGGACCTGTCTAAAGCTAGCGCTACCCGGGAGGCAACCCGGAGATTTTATTTTTAAATGTTTTTCGAATACTTCATTTCTTTTCAGTTGTATGTAATAATTGGTTTTCAAACCATAGACTATTCGGCTAAGCTTATTCTGTTAGTTTTGCGGGCTGTTTTTATTGCGTCTTTGCAGGAATTTATTAAGGATGGCTCGATCGAGTACTTTTTGTACTCGATCGAACCCTTTTGCTACTGAATCTACTCGATCGAGCATTTATGCTACTCGATCGAGTACCTGCCAAGGAGAAACAACTCGATCGACCACTATTCTTCTTCTATCGAGCAGTTTAGTATGCCCAGTTCATTCGATCGAGCATCATTCTCTCTTGATCGAGTGCCCTTGGATGCCCTTTGCTTGGATTAGCTTCTTGTGACGGTATTTGGCAGCTGTTTGCGACCTCCTACGTTGTTGGCTGGTTTGGGAAGGTCCCTTATTCGCGCAATCTTGTGAGCTTTCCGTATTTACTCTCTTTATCTTTTAGTTTGCATTTCCTGTCCATGATTTGGTACAATGGGGGCATTGTACGGTTTGGTTTGGAGAGGTTATGCATCCATATCTGTGTCTGCATTTTTGTTATCACGTTTAATTTCTGTATGCACTGTTGTTTATTTTTATAAAATTCAAAAATCTAAAAAAAAAAAAATAGAAAAATTTCAAAAATTTCACGTCTACTTTTGCATATAGGTTGAGTCGGAACGGTTGATTTCAATGATGAAATTGCACTATAATTGTCCTTTTTACTTAAGCCTTGCATAAAACTTAATATCTTTAGCCTTGTCTTATTGCATATCTACGAGTTAATGTTAAAATTTAGCTGAACGAATAGACTTGACCTGAAAATTTTAGCAAGCTACTTATAATTTCGAAGATTTAGAGCCTTATAAACTGATGTCATTTGTGACTAGTTTCATGTAGGATTGTGAGTAGTTACTCCTTGCATAGCATGTTCATCAATTTGCACGTATATGAAATTCAATTGCTTTTTGCCTGCATACATTCGGGTTAGTGGTTGGTGTCATATGCAGGGAGGTGCTTATAATTTCCCTTTCTTTCATTTTTACCCATTTAACTCCACATTAGCCAAATTTGCCTGTTGACCCTTAGCTACATTCCAAATTTAGTCTGCCTTGTCAAGCTAGTTTAGTGTATGTTTTTGCGGTATATATTTTATTGTGCCGAGTTTGGCTTGTATCCACTGATTTGGAGTTGGTAATTTATAAAGAAAAAAAAGAAGAAAAAAACGTGAATGAAAGAAAAAGAAAGAAACCGAAAAAAAATATAGAAAAAAAAGATGTTGTTTGATTAGACGGTTTCGCTCCTATGCTTTATTTATATTCATTTGAGGAGTATGTTTAGTTCGGTTTGGTGAGTTTTGTGCCAAATGAAGGGCACTCATGCTTAATTCTATAATTGAGTTGGAAATGGATGTTGTTATATGGTTCTGTTTAGGTACTATCTTGGCCGCCTATACCCCCACATTTCCATAAATGTTTTGCATTTTCTTATCCATTGCCTCACTTTACCATATTTTTGTAAGCCCTCAGTTGTGACGGACCTTGTTTGGTTGGAATGTATGTACGGTAGCTAGAATTGTCTATCATATTAGTTGCATGCACATTATGTAGGTCGTAGTTTAGGTGAGCGACTATATTTATTTCTCTCTTACACTCATATGCTTACCCTTTGCTTCATGAGAGAAGAGTGACCCGTGAGAGTCCATCATTAAAGGTCTTGCAAGGTCGACGGTTCAGCTATTTTATAAACATCCTATAACTCGTTTGTATTTGACTGCTTTGCTATAAGTGTTAGTATGCTTGCATTAAATTTGTTTAAGTGGGCATTTGTTGTAATACTACGTATTTATGAGTCTTGGGGTACTCTATCGAGTAGGCCTTACTCTGTCGAGTAAGGGCGTGTTGCAAATTAAAATAGTTTCTGACCTGTTGGGTACTCGATCGAGTAACATGAGTACTCGATCGAGTAAGGGGGCACTCGATCGAATACCTTAGCTACTCGATCGAGTAGCCGGTTTTACAAAATGCTTTCTCGGGTTTTGTTAATAATGCGATTAGAGTATATAATACTTCTGTCATTGTTCCTAAATCACTTTTCAAAACCTAATCACTGTGAGAAGAGAAAGCAAACTACGTCATTAGCTTTAATCGCGTTGTCGGCAAATCCCGGAGCTTGGAAGGTCGGATTTCACTTTCCTTTATACCGTAGTGATCCTTGCGTCGAGGATAAGACCTATATACCATTTTTATGATGTTTCTTTAAAGTTGGTTAAACCCTAGTTTGGGGGATTTGGGGGTTTTGTTGTTTGTATGATTGGTAGTAATTATGTGTATGTATGATAGGAGGAGGATTTGTAGAAGAGGCTTTTTGATACAGCTGTTGAGACCGTCTGATAGTTGTGCTTTCCAGGTAGGGTTTCCCTACTCAGTATTACTTACATAATGTGTGGTGATTGTGCTGTAGTTAGTGTTGTTGATTGATTTAGATGGTTGTGATATTGTATTGTGATTGTGATTGTTTGTCTCTGGTTCTCGAGATGCGTTCTCGGCTGAGTGGAGTCACTTGCGGGAGTGGCTTCACGCCATAGTTTCGCCCTTCGTGGAACCCGCCACGGAAGGGGATGTGCACATTAATGGGACAGGGTTATCGCTCGGTATGATGAGCGGGGATTTGGTGGGTACGGCTGCGGTCCCCCACTGGCAGGGGCTGGTCAGTGGACAGTCGGTGACGGAGATGGAGTGGAGTGGATGATTGTTTGAGCTGTATTGGTGACTGTATTGTTAGTTATGTAAATTATGTAAATAATCGACCCCGTTTATTGTTTTAAAACTGCGATGATCCATTCGGGGATGGTGAGCAGATATTGAGTGGTATGAGTTGAGTATCGGGATATTTGGGATGTGCCACGGTCGATGATAGAAGTCTTCCACTGTAGCTAGTAGTTTTCATAAACATTTCAGTTAAATTAGTAGACAGTCAGTTTGAGAACATGTATTCGTACTTTTGGTTTTGGTTTTGAGATTGTAACCTTTCACTAAAGTATTTCTATTTTTACGCTGTTTCATTATTATTTATTTGATTATCATTGCCTCGGGTAACCGAGATGGTAACATCCTTATACCTGGGTGGTCCTGGTAAGGCACTTGGAGTATGGGGGTGTTATAAAATGGTATCAGAGCGACGATCCTGAAACCTGAAACCTGTAACCAATGAATCCAATGAATATAGGGAGTCAATTAAAATGAACCCGGGGTAAAGGTTGTAGGAGCTAATGCAAAGGCTTGGGAGACGTCCTAAAGTCGCGAAATCGCCCTACAATTTTGAACTGGTCACATGGGGGGATATATGTCAAGTCGTATGTGTTGTTTGTCAGCTTGTGTGTGGATGTGATGAAGTATGTCGTAATTGTTGAATGCTTGGAGTAGAAGGTTGAGAATATGAATCAAAGATTGATGAGACATATAAAACTGTGTTGGAATAAGAAGCATGTTGGATGTTTACTATGTGGCATTTGATCATATGATATAACTGTTTCGTTGATTTTATGAAAAGCTTGGTAGAATTGCATGCTTAGCTATATCACATGTTGAGTTTATAATGTTGCTTAGTATGTTGGGAGATGTGAGATAACATGCGGGTAGTTTATGCGAGTCAGCATGACTCGATCGAGTAGTGGGGTACTCGATCGAGTAGGTGTGATACTCAGTCGAGTGGGTTTAACTCGATCGAGTGGGTATTTGACGATTTTGAATCCAGAATCGTGTTTTTGGGCACTCGATCGAGTACCTCGGTCACTCGATCGAGTAGAAAATCACTCGATCGAGTAGCGGGCTACTCGGTCGAGTAAGTTAGAGGTCGGAAGGTCTGTTTGGGCCGGAGTCGAGGCACTCGATCGAGTATGTTGGGCACTCGATCGAGTAGCCTCTTACTCGATCGAGTAGGTTTGGGCACTCGATCGAGTGTGTTCTGGGCAGCCTGTTTTCGTGTTTTGAGGTTCTAGTGCGTATGTTTATGTCTACCCTTTCTTATATATTTTCAAGATGCCGCCCAAGAGAAACGCGTACTATGCAAGAGCTGAGACCATGAACATAGATGATGTTGTTAAGATGTTGGAGCACCAAGATGCTCTCACTGAGACTTTAAAGAAAGTGAATAAGGATAAGGAGGTTGATCACTCTAAGATCAGTCTCTATATAGCGAGGTTTAACCCAAAAGAGTACACGGGAACCGGGAACCAAACCTTCTTGACAAGCGGCATCGTGAGATGGAGAATATTCGGACCTAGTTCATTGTCCGATGAGATGAGAGTAGAACAAGCTGCGTTCTACCCGAGGGACGCTTGGCAAGTGGTGGGATACGGTGAAGGTGGGTGCTAGGGAGATGTATGTGAACCAGGACTTACCTGCTATACCTTGGGAAGAGTTTCAGAGGGCTATGAGGAAGGAGTTTGTACCGGAACATGTGAGGAGTAAGCTGAGAGAGGATTTTGTTGGATTTAAGATGACATATGATATATCAGTTGCTGAGTATTACAAGCAGTTTAATGAGAAGTCTAGGTATGCTGAGGATATGGGTTTGAGTGAGGAGAACTCGGCGCCGAGGTTTGAGAGAGGGTTGACACCCAAGATTATGGATAAGTTACCCGTAGGAGTCCTTACCGATGTTAAGGAAGCTTATGAGAGGGCTGGGAGAGCTGAGAGGCTGGTTGAGATGGCTCAGGAGAGAGTGAGTGAGAAAAGAAAGGCTGAGAGCGAGGGTGGAGGCCAATCTAGTCACAAGAAAGGCAACCACAATCAGGCTAGAGCGTTTTCTTCTCACTCGGGGCTCAGTGCTGGGGCTTCTTTTGGGCGTGGCCGTGGGAGCGGTAGTGGTAGTTGGGGGATGACCTGCTTTGGCTGTGGCGGTGTAGGCCACAAGAGACATGAGTGCACGAGTGCACCAGGAGCTTTTCAGGGGTCGGCTCGGGGGAGCTATTCTCAGGGACCTGCACACGAGTTATGCGAGCAATGGACGGGTGGGTCATGGTCTAACCGGGAAGTCAAAGCTATCAGGGTGGAGGTAACCGCAATGGCGGTAATTCTTATCAGAAACCAGCTACGAACAACAACAACAATCAGGGGTCGGGTGCTAAGCCGACCACATAAGCCAGTACTGTCCAGGGAGGTGGACAGAAGACCAGTGGAAAGCTGTTCATGGTGAACAAGAAAGCAGCTGAGGAGGATGCACATGTTATCACGGGTACCTTTCTTGTTAACGGTATTCATACCTTTGTTTTGTTTGATTCGGGGGCATCTCAGTCGTTTGTATCTTCGAGTCATGTTAAACGGTTGGGTTTGAGGGTATATGAGTCTGTAAGTGAGAAAGTTTTTATACCTTCGGGTGAGTCTGTATCATGTGGGAGGTTGTTTAGGGATGTATCTATAATAGTTGGGCAAGTTGATCTACCTGTAGACTTGCTAGAGTTTCCTTTTGACGGTTTTGAGATGATAGTCGGGATGGATTGGTTAGGAAAGTATAAAGCTAAGATAGACTGTCATAAAAAGAAAGTGTCGTTGAGAGGGCCTAAGGGTGTTAGTGTGTCTTATCGTGGGTTTCTAGTCAAACCCAAAGTTAAGTTGATTGCAGCTGTCACCTTGAAGTCTTATCTGAGGAAGGGGTGCCCTTTGATCTTATGCCATGTGAGAGATGACCGGATAGAGAGTCCGACGAGTTGATCGAGACACGGTGGTGGGAGAGTTCGCAGATGTTTTTCCGAGAGGAGATTCCGGGGTTGCCACCGAAGAGAGAGATAGATTTCACCGTTGAGTTGAAACCAGGGACGGGGCCAATCTCTAAGGCACCGTACCAGATGGGTCCTAAAGAGATGGAGGAGCTCAGAAAACAGTTAGATGATCTGATAGAGAAGGGATACATTAGACCTAGTGTATCGCCGTGGGGAGCACCAATTCTTTTCGTGAAGAAGAAAGATGGGAGTTTGAGGTTGTGCATAGATTACGAGAGTCGAACCGAGTGACAAGTGAAGAATAAGTATCCTTTGCCAAGGATAGATGATCTGTTTGATCAGTTGAGTGGTGCATCAGTCTTTTCCAAGATTGATTTGAGGTCGGGATACCATCAGGTGAAGATTAGAGAGATGGACATACCAAAGAGAGCTTTCACGTCAAGGTATGGGCATTATGATTACGCGGTGATGCCGTTTGGGTTATCTAATGCACCAGCCGTGTTTATGGATTTGATGAACAGAAACTTCAGACAGTTTTTGGACAAGTTCGTGGTGGTGTTTATCGATGACATCTTAGTCTACTCTAAGACTAAGGAGGAGCATGAGGAGCATCTGAGGATTGTGTTGCAGACTCTGAGGGAGCATGAGTTATATGCTAAGCTGTCCAAGTGTGAGTTCTGGTTAGAGAAAGTTGCTTTTCTGGGGCATGTGATCTCTAAGGAGGGAGTAGTGTGGATCGGCAAAGATTGAGGGTGACAAAGTGGGAAGCACCAAAGAATGTTGCTGAGATAAGGAGTTTCTTGGGTTTAGCTGGATACTACAGACGGTTCGTGAAAGATTTCTCCAAGATAGCTAGACCTATGACAGCTTTGATGAGGAAAGAGAACAGGTTTCGTTGGGATGAGAGTTGTGAGAAGGCGTTCCAAACATTAAAGGAGCGTTTGACCACAGCTCCTATCTTAGCATTGCCCGAAGGGACCGAGAACTTTGAGATTTATAAAGATGCCTCAAAGAATGGGTTGGGATGTGTGTTGATGCAGAACGGTAAGGTGATTGCCTATGCTTCTAGGCAATTGAAGCCGTATGAGGAGAATTATCCTACACATGATCTAGAGTTGGGTGCAGTGGTGGTTGCTCTCAAGATTTGGAGACATTACCTTTATGGGGCAACCTTTAAGGTATTTTCAGATAACAAGAGTCTCAAGTACATCTTCACTCAAAAGGAGTTGAACATGAGATAGAGGAGGTGGATGGAGCTGATTGGCGATTATGACATGGATATTATCTACCATGAAGGGAAAGCCAATGTTGTTGCAAATGCTTTGAGTAGGAAGAGTGTACATTCCTTGTGTACATCTCTATCTTTGATGAGGTTGAGAGATGAGGTGGGGAAGTTTGGTATACATATGATGCAGAGAGGAGATGCTGTGGGAGATTTGACAGTACAGCCTGATCTTTATGAGGATATTCGTGGTAAACAGGCTTTGGATCCTAAGATGGTTGAGTGGAGAGCTGGAGTAGAGAAAGGGGCAGTGTCTCGATTCTCCATTCATACAGATGGTAGTTTGAGGTATGATGGTAGGTGGTGTGTCCCTAATGATGAGAAGCTGAAAAAGACAATAATGACAGAGGCACATTGTACACCATATTTAGTACATCCAGGTGGTGACAAGCTATACAAGGATTTGAAGAACACGTTTTGGTGGCCTGGGATGAAGAAAGAAACAGCAGAGTTTGTGGCCCGTTGTTTGACATGCCAGAGAGTTAAAGGGGAACAGCGACGACCACAAAGTAAGATTCAGTCTTTAGAGGTACCTATGTGGAAGTGGGAATCCATTTCTATGGATTTTATCGTGGGTTTGCCAAAGAGTCAACAGGGTAACAACATGATATGGGTAATAGTGGATCGACTGACCAAGTCAGCTCACTTTGTGCCAATGAAAGATACATGGACTAAAGCACAATTAGCTATGGCGTACAGGAAGAATGTGCTTAAGTTACATGGAGTCCCTAAGGACATAGTGTCTGACAGAGATGCGAGATTTATCTCAAGGTTTTGGAAAGAGTTGCAGGAATATTTGGGAACAACTTTGAAGATGAGTACAGCTTGTCATCCCGCGACAGACAGTCAGACTGAGAGAACAATCAAAACTCTTGAGGTTATGTTACGGGCTTGTGTGATGGACTTTGGTGGTAGCTGGGAACAGAGGTTGAATTTGATAGAGTTTTCTTACAACAACAACTACCACACTAGTATTGGCATGGCACCGTTTGAGGCTTTATATGGGAGGAGATGCAGGAGTCCGATTTGTTGGGACGACAGTGCCGAGGCAGTGGTTCTAGGACCGAAGATGGTACATGAGATGGTTGAACAGATAAAGATGATCAGGGAACGGATGAGAGCAGCTCAGGATAGGCAAAAGAGTTATGCAGATCTACATCGCCGGGATATAGAGTTTCAGGTTGGGGACAAGGTTCTTCTGAAAGTGTCTCCTATGCGTGGGGTTATGAGATTTGGGAAGAAAGACAAGCTGAGTCAGAAGTTCATCGGACCTTATGAGATCTTAGAGCGAGTTGGGGAGGTTGCTTATCGTCTGGCTTTACCGGCTGCGTTAGAGAGAGTGCATAATGTGTTTCATGTATCGCAGCTGCGAAAGTATGTGAGTGACCCATCACATGTGTTAGAGGCAGAGAGGTTAGAGCTAGATGAGTCTTTATCATATCTTGAGGCACCTAAGCAGATTCTTGATCGGAAGGTTAGGAAGACTAGGAGTGGTGAGATAGGTTTGCTTAAGATCCTTTGGTCTAACCACGAGACTGAGGAAGCTACATGGGAGGTAGAGGATGCCATGAGAGAGTGCTACCCTTTCCTTTTTGATCAGGTATGTATGGTTACGGGGACGTAACCTTGTTTCTTTTAGGGGGTAAGAGATGATCGCAAAGAGTTTTTATGAGTTTTATACCCTTTTTATGTTGTGTCGGCATGGTTATTGTCGTTCAGTCGGGTTGTGTTTGGGTTGGCAACATGTTTTACATTGAGTTTTGTTTTGGTTGTTGAGTCGGGAATGCGTAGTGTGTGTATTTGTTTTGTTGTGGTTTGAAATTCGGGGACGAAGTTCTTTTTAAGGAGGTAAGACTGTAATACTACGTATTTATAAGTCTTGGGGTACTCTATCGAGTAGGCCTTACTCTGTTGAGTAAGGGCGTGTTGCGAATTAAAATAGTTTCTGACCTGTTGGGTACTCGATCGAGTAACATGGGTACTCGATCGAGTAAGGGGGCACTCGATCGAGTACCTTAGCTACTCGATCGAGTAAGCCGGCGATTTAGGGGTGTTTCTCGGGTTTTGTTAATAATGCGATTAGAGTATATAATACTTCCGTCATTGTTCCTAAATCACTTTTCAAAACCTAATCACCGTGAGAAGAGAAAGCAAACTACGTTATTAGCTTTAATCGCGTTGTCGGCAAATTAGGAGCTTGGAAGGTCGGATTTCACTTTCCTTTATACCGTAGTGATCCTTGCGTCGAGGGTAAGACCTATATACCATTTTTATGATGTTTCTTTAAAGTTGGTTAAACCCTAGTTTGGGGGATTTGGGGGTTTTGTTGTTTGTATGATTGGTAGTAATTATGTGTATGTATGATAGGAGGAGGATTTGTAGAAGAGGCTTTTTGATAATTTGTTGAGACCGTCGATAGTTGTGCTTTCAGGTAGGGTTTCCTACTCAAAGTAGTACTTAGATAATGTGTGGTGATTGTGCTGTAGTTAGTGTTGTTGATTGATTCAGACGGTTGTGATATTGTATTGTGATTGTGATTGTTTGTCTCTGGTTCTCGAGATGCGTTCTCGGCTGAGTGGAGTCACTTGCGGGAGTGGCTTCACGCCCTAGTTTTGCCCTTCGTGGAACCCGCCACGGAAGGGGATGTGCACATTAATGGGACAGAGTTATCGCTCGGTATGATGAGCGGGGATTTGGTGGGTATGGCTGCGGTCCCCCACTGGCAGAGCTGGTCCAGTGGATAGTCGGTGACGGAGATGGAGTGGAGTGGATGATTGTGTATGATTGTTTGAGCTGTATTGGTTACTGTATTGTTGGTTATGTAAATTATGTAAATAGTACTGACCCCGTTTATTGTTTTAAAACCTGCGGTGATCCATTCGGGGATGGTGAGCAGATATTGAGGAGGTATGAGTTGAGTACTGGGATAGCTGGGATGTGCCACGGTCTGATGATAGAAGTCTTCCGCTGTAGCTAGTAGTTTTCATAAACATTCAGTTAAATTAGGAGACAGTCAGTTTGAGAACATGTATTCGTACTTTTGGTTTTGGTTTTGAGATTGTAACCTTTCACTAAAGTATTTCTATTTAAACGTTGTTTCATTATTGTGTATTTGATTATCATTGCCTCGGGTAACCGAGATGGTAACATCCTTATACCTGGGTGGTCCTGGTAAGGCACTTGGAGTATGGGGGTGTTACATTTGCAGCTAGCCCTGAGTTATCTTTTCCGTTCCCTTAGTTTGCATTTAGTTTACTCGAGGACGAGTAAAGGTTTGGTTTGGGGAGATTTGATACGTGCATTTTATATAGTCCTTTTAGGCCTTTTTATGCACGTATTTCTATGCTATTATCGTAGTTTTATGCTACGAAATGCCCCGAATTGTCTACTTTGGTTTCTCTTGTATTATTTGCAGGTATGAAATGGAAAGGAGCATAATCAAGCCTAAAACATGTCCCTATGCATGCATTTAGCAGATGAGTTGAGTCGGAGCTTGCAAACTACTATTTTGAGATGCGCAAAGAAGTAAGATAGCTAGGCGAGTAAAGGAAGAACTTCAAATTGCTAGTGCCTACTTTGAAGAGATATATCTCGAGTTCTACAACATATTTTTAGGCGATTTCAATTGGGGATGAAAGTTTGTCCTCTTAGCTTTCCAACGCCACTAGAATCGCCCTGTTTTCCCAAGTAACGAAGAAATGGCAGCCGTTTGAATTTCAGTGCGCGAAACAGGAATTGTGCGCTGGAAAGTACTCGATCGAGTACAATTGTGTTTGATCGACTCCTTTTTCTACTCGATCGAGTAGTGCCTATTTAATAAGTGTTCAATCGAGTACCTAAAGTACTCGATCGAGAGGTTTTAGCTTGGATTTGTTTGATCGAGTGATATAAAGTTACTCGATCGAGTGATTAGCTTATATACTCGGGGTTTTTAACCCGTGTTAGGTTTATTTTATGTTAATAATGACTTCCCTATATAAAGGAAGTCGGGATTAGGTCATAAACACACTTTTTACTTACGCTTCTCTCATTTTCTGAATCTCTCTAATCTCTCTCCACTATAACTTTGCTCTTCCTTTAATCTCTTGCTAGTGGATTTGTTCTTTACGCCGGAACTCTTGTGATAGTAATCTTTCTTCCCTTATTAATCTTAATCTATTATTTCCTTGCTTTAATCCTGGTTTCTCTATATATTAATTTCTGCCTTAATTCATCTTATGCATAATTATTGTTGTTCTATCATGCCTTTAATTAGTTTATTCATTATTATTAGTATTGACAACATTAGTAATATGAGTACCTAATTTCTCCTATGTTAGGACTAGGGAATCCATGGTAGGATTATGACGATGTAGCGAATAGAATAGATGGTTTACTTGTGAGAATTTGTCCCATAGCAATATAACTGTACACCAATTTAGTTGAATGCATGCTTTTAAATTACATTAATCAGGTTAATTTCATTCTCGGATCGGAAGATTGGAATGAACAGACCTGCTATGAACAGTAGACTACCCTAATGAGGACGGAAGTTAAGTTAGTGGAATTCTAGGATAGAAAGTGGACCGGAAGGACCTTTTTGTTATCCTTCTCACAGTAGATTGTCTAGGCTATTTGCAACTGAGTCGATTGACTACCATGGTGAACCGAAATCCTGACATATTCTCTCTTATCTGTTATCTTTATCACATTTTATGCCTTTATTTCTCTTTCCGTTAATCTTCAGTAGTTTAGAAATAAATTAAAACCCCCACTGTGACCTTAGACAGACCGAGTAGACAAGTGGATAGTTACACCTCCCTGTGGAGATCGACCCTACTTACTGCTAGCTTTTGTTAGTTGTACTTAGGTATTTATTTTTGGTACTGAAACTACGGTATCACTAAAGTAAATAGAGATGTAAACAATTGATAAAAGACACTAGGGTGTCATGGGTTCATAGGGGATTCATGGTGGTGATCATACAAACATGTTTACATAAATACAGGCAAGTTATTATTGTAGTGGAATCGAGTTAGTTTGTCTTACCATTCCTAGGAAGATTTGGGTCCCGGAGCCGAGTCGGTCAAGACTGTACAACACCTACAAGTCGACTTAGTTACTTACTATTCAACTATATGCATGGTCTAACAAGCCTTGAGTTAGCTTATATCTTACAAGTCTTGTTGAATGGATAAGAGATTCATGCAAGGTTGTCAATCAAGCAATTCATCAAGCATAACATGTGCATAAGTTGAAACTACAACAAACAAGCATTCTTTATGAAAATATATTAGATTATGTATGGATCTACCCCCATGTTTTAGTTCCCTTAATCCCCCATTAATCCTAGCTAAGGGACTACTCACTCATGATCATAGAAAGGATGATAATAATGATGTCAAACATATAAACAAACTTGAACATGATAGAAGAGTAAAATACTAAACAAAGATTAAACAAAGGGTAAAGAAATGATACCAACTTTGGATGATCAATATAGAATGCAAAGAATAATAGTATAAAACTTGATTGATGATGAAGAGTTATCAATTCTCCAATAATCCCCCAATATAATCTTCAAATTACCCAACTAGATCTAAAGTTCTTGAACAATAATTAGGAAAGGATTAAGATATAATTAAGCTAATTGATTTCTAATCTACTCTAATGACTTGGTAGTCATTTCCTAATACAAGTGAGTATTTATACTAAGTACAAGTATTAGGGTAACTAAGGGCTTAAATGACGATTAAGTCCCTAAGAATAAGATGAAAGCCTTGCAAGTCTCTTGAGGAGTCCCGCGACCTGCCTGTGTTGGATGCTCGTGCTGCTTGAGGATTCGCCCGTCCCAAGCTTGGGACGCCCGAATTTAGCCTTGGGTCATCCGACTTGAGGTCGGGACGCCCGGATTGTTGCACAGCTCGTCTTCTCTTCTTCTTGACTGCCCCAAGATCCGTGGGGTTCATTAAAGAGCCGTGGGGGTCTTTATCATTGCCCATTTTATTTGATTTGTTAACTTAGGCCTTTAGTATTAGCATCCTCTTTGTTGCTTGGTCGTTAGGTGCGATCAATTTAGCTCCGCTTTTGCTTCCATATGCGCAAGGCTTAGCATCCTCCCCTACAAAGAGCACTAAAACCTCATAAAATGTGCAAAATAGGGAACGTTAAGATAGAAACGACCCTAATAAGTATTAGAAAGTATGGAAACGAGGCTAGTTAGGGGACTAAATGTGCGCAAATATGAGAGGCATCAAATATCTCCAAACCGAACCTTTGCTCGTCTCGAGTAAAGAGGTGACTAAAACTATGACCCTTATTAATAATTAGCCGATGTGAGACAATTAGCGGGTCTCACTCCGCCCCTTCAACTCACAACAAGACATCCATGAGGTAAGATGCCTTCTTGCAAGGCAAGGTGGGGCTTGCCAAAATTGTGATGCATCCTATCAATTAAGCACTCAAGATCAAGTAAGGAATACATCTATAAAAAGAATAGCCACTTTCCTCATCTACGTGGCGGGAATCATCTAAAGGGGAAGCAATCCAAGGATACACATTCCATTGTAGATATCATTTCTCCAAGTTACTTAGTCTAAAAGGATACCAACAAATCAACTCCAAATTGTGTTAAGCTAGGGTACTCTCATTCACAATCGCTAAATGCTTTCGTTAAGAGTCGATTCCCCATGGTGTTTGAGACACTGTAAGATCGCATAATTCCCCCTCTTGCCTAGACAAGAAGAAGGGTCGTCCCCTCTCTACCATGCAGCAAAAATAAAATCGATGGAAAAGGGGATTAAGAAGTTTTTGAATTTCACAATGATTGTTTGCTTTTGATTTCTTTCCCCCCCAAATTTTTCTTGTGGCATTTGTCTTTTGAGAACTTTTCTTTGCCATTCTTTGATGTTTGACATTTTGATACTTTGACAAATTTTTCGATCTTTGCATTTTTGAACAATTTCCAAAATAACCCCATTTTGTAGCAAGGGCACTTTTATTGAAGCATAAGAGTCCATTTTTGCTCCTCTTTTCATTGATGCAATTTTGCAAACTTTTTGATTATTTTCATTTTGGTACTTGAACTCAAAGTGGAGATTTTTTTGTGCCCATTCCCTTTTTGTGTGACAAAAATGGTAGAGGTGGAAAGCGGTTGCATGGTTTCAAGGGTCACCTTGGAATAAACGGTAGCCAAGGAGTTATCACACCACAAGGTATTCTTGACCAGGCCTTAGTCCATGGGTCAAAAGATACTAGTATGACACATCCTAGGGTGTTTTAAGGGTATTCTAGCAAACAAAGTCTCAAGGAGAAAAATTATCTACAAGGGTCTATAAACACTTGTCAAGCTTCCCAACTAGACATTTTCACAAAATTTTTCCTAAAATACAACTACATGCCATGATGCAACTAGCATATATAGAACCTAATGCACATGCTACTATCACTAGTATGCCATATAATCT
Organism: Silene latifolia; assembly: GCF_048544455.1. Taxonomy (NCBI): domain Eukaryota; kingdom Viridiplantae; phylum Streptophyta; class Magnoliopsida; order Caryophyllales; family Caryophyllaceae; genus Silene; species Silene latifolia. The sequence continues at coordinate 79,418,492 of NC_133530.1, forward strand.
AAATGCAACTCCTATAATCACATTTGTTTGTACCACATCAAATAAAAAGAAGCCGCATTGTCATTAACATATAAGAAGAAAAAGAAGGTTTGGAAAGATAATACCATGCGGTCTTCATATTCCTCTTGCCTCGAATGTGGCGTAGTCGGTCCAATGTGATAAGAGTAAACACGAACAACAAATACATACAATATGTACATTTATATACTACAAAAGGGAAGAACATATTTTTGGATTTTTGAAATTTTTCAAATTTTTATCATTTTTGAAATAGGTGTTAGAAAGTGTTAGAATTCTCCATCCCCACACTTAGAATGAACATTGTCCCCAATGGACAAAACAATAGGGAATTATGCGAATGCAATGATATGGAATGTATGATTCTATACTAAACGCAAGCTATATGGAAAATATTACAAGGTGATGCAAACTAAGCTAAACTATATGATGCATGCTTTCTATTGTTCGGAGAGCTAATTTGAATTAACTCGAGTTGCTTGTGACTAAAATTTCCCAAACCGGTTAAATTAATGGGTAAAATTTGGCCACAAGGTCATGCATGTAATGCTATGCAAATTGTCATTTTGGATTTTCAAGTGGGAACAAAAATTATCATCACCTAGATGTTGCTAAGGTGGGAATAGTCCTTAAATTTTACAAGGACACTAACAAAGGCCGAAACCGAAACAACAATGATTACTTAAGTTAGGTTAGAATGCAATTCCAAATGTTAACATAAAAATGAGAGAGGGAAAGGAAAAGCTCACACAAGCCACGGTGGGTGCCTCTTGCTCGCTCCACCAAGCGAATGAACTTCTTCACTTGTCGCCATCCTCTCCTCCAAGATCATCATCCCAATTTGTTGTAGACTCATCACTTTCGTAGAAATCCATGAATTCATCCCCTTTACTATTAACCTCAATGGTTTCACCCTTATTCGATCCCGCTCCTTCTCCACTGCCATTGCCATTAGCTCCACCATTCCCATGAGTAGAATTGGGAAAGAGTATATCGAATTGAGCCTAAGAGGGAAGCATTCCCTCTTCATTTATACGCCCTTGACGAGCCATTTGATGTAAATTGGGGTATAAGGCATAGTAGGTGTCTACCTTGTCATCATATTGTTGGCGGTGCAAAGCTTGAAGAAGACCCGTGGCAAAATCATCCCTTGGAAGAATGAATGGATTGGGATGATTGTAGGGTTGGTATGGGAAAGGGTAAGGAGGGATAGTGATCCTTTCTTGCTCATTCCTTTGAGGTTTATTTGCTTGTTGTTGTCTTTGAGTAGGAGGTGGGACTTGATTTGCTTGACTTGCGCTTCCGGGTACTAGATAAGATGGTACTCGGGAAAGAGAACCCCCTCTTGGTGAAATTCTCATCAAACCCTCCATTGGAAGGATTAGAGGGTTGCTTTCCTTAGTCAACCATTTGATTTTCCGCTCATAGCTCTCATAGGCTATCCAATGATGATGTTGAAAAAGAAGCATTTCATTAATCCCTGTGTTACCCGAAAGATGCATATAAGAGTTATTGTTGTTGAAGTTCGGGTTGAAGAACTTTGCAAGTCTTGTCACTAGGCCTCCATTGAAAATATGTTTCATCCCGCTATCATTCCCATTTCTAAACCGCGCCCATATTTCAAGTAGCACTAATGGGGCATTAAACTTATGACCACTCTTTCCTTGGATTTTCAAGTAAGACTGCATAAAAGTGAGATCAAGTTCATTCACAATGGCGGGGTCACGGCGAGCAAGTAGGGTACTCGCTATGAATCGATAAGTGAACCGAATGATAGGGTTTTGAATATATGAAGCCGAGCAATCCTTAATTCTTGACAAATCTCGGCCCGTTAAGGCTCGCCAAAGAGGTTCTACGCTATAATTTGGAGGCTTTGAAGATCGAGTAGGTGACACATCTAGTCCTAGCATGGTCTAACAAGTCTTGAGTTAGTTTACAATTCCTAGGAAGATTTGGGTCTCGGAGCCGAGTCGGTAAAGACTATACAACACCTACAAGTTGACTTAGTTTCTTCCTATTCAACTATATGCATGGTCTAACAAGCCTTGAGTTAGTTTATATCTTACAAGTCTTGTTGAATGGATAAGAGATTCATGCAAGGTTGTCAATCAAGCAATTCATCAAGCATAACATGTGCATAAGTTGAAACTACAACAAGCAAGCATTCTTTATGAAAACATATTAGATTAAGTATGAATCTACCCCCATGTTTTAGTTCCCTTAACCCCCCATTAACCCTAGCTAAGGGATTACTCACTCATGATCATAAAAAGCATGCTAATAATGATGTCAAACATATTAACAAACTTGAACATGACAGAAGAGTAAAATACTAAACAAAGATTAAACAAAGGGTAAAGAAATGATACCAACTTTAGATGATCAAAATAGAATGCAAAGAATAATAGAAGAAAACTTGATTGACGATGAAGAGTTATCAATTCTCCAATAATCCCCGAATATAATCTTCAAATTACCCAACTCGATCTAAAGTTTTTGAACAATAATTAGGAAAGGATTAAGATGTAATTAAGCTAATTAATTTCTAATCTACTCTAATGACTTGGTAGTCATTTACTAATACAAGGGAGTATTTATACTAAGTACAAGTATTAGGGTAACTAAGGGCTTAAATGACGATTAAGTCCCTAAGAATAAGATTAAAGCCTTGTAAGTCTCATGAGGAGTCCCACGACCTGCCTGTGTTGGATGCCCGTACTGCTTGAGGATTCGCCCGTCCCAAGCTTGGGACCCCCGGATATAGCCTTGGATTGCCCGACTTGAGGTCGGGACGCCCAGATTGTTGCACAACTTGTCTTCTCTTCTTCTTAACTGCCCTAAGATCCGTGGGGATCATTGAAGAGCCGTGGGGGTCTTCATCATTGCCCATTTTATTTGATTTGTTAACTTAGGCCTTTAGTATTAGCATCCTCTTTATTGCTTGGTCGTTATGTGCGATCAATTTAGCTCCGCTTTTCCTTCCATATGCGCAAGGCTTATAATCCTCCCCTACAAAGGGCACTAAAACCTCATAGAATGTGCAAAATAGGGAACTTTAAGATAGAAACGACCCTAATAAGTACTAGAAAGTATGGAAACGAGGCTAGTTTGAGGACTAAATGTGCGCAAATATGAGTCGCATCAACGTCCTAACACCAACACAGCAAACACGATGCAATAATAACAATAGCAAACTGACAACAATAGCACCCAAAAGGCGCGGCCTTTGGCCACCACGCGCCACAACAACCACCCTAACACTACCCTTAACCACCCTAGACAACCACCACCTAGCCTTGAGTTGGTCGAGTCAGATATACGACCAGCAATAACAACTACCACGACAACCTTCCACCCTAACCACCGCCATCTACACCACCAACCTAACCCATAAAGTCCACCCAAACCCTACCAAGAATTTGGTTGGGTCGAGACATTCAAGGGTTCGGGTTTTGGGTCTCTTATTTCGTTCCATGTATAAACAACAACAATGCAAATTATGAAACCTTAATCTAATTTGGGTCAATGCCGGTCAACTTGGTGAAGGTCAACGGTTCAAGGTCAGTCTAGGTCGGGTCCATGGTCAAGGTCGAGTCTTGGGCCGAGTCAACATAATATTTTATTTATTCAATTATAAGAAAGAGTTTATGAGATGGTTACCTTAAGATGGTTGTAAGATAGATGTAAAACTCCCTTTTCTTCTTATTTTTATCTCTTACTTTTAATTGTGATTTATGTGAATACAAGTGAACCAAAGAATAGCTAGTGGGTCCTATTAGTATTTATACTAGTAAAATGTAGGTGGAAGAACCTTCTAGGCTCTTTCCTAATCTTATTATGTCATATTATATATAATATTGTATAAATATCGTATAAATACTATATAAAATAGGTACTCCCTCCATTTTCCTAAGTTTGCCCCATAAAATAATGAAATGTGAGGTATATTTTAATGAAATGGGGCAAACTTAGAAAATTGGAGGAAGTATTACCTTTTTATTTGTATAATACCGTCACCATGTATATTTATACTAGTATACGTCACTAGAGTTGGCACAATGGGACGCGGGCCGGTGGGCGGCACGGCCAGGCATGACTTCAGGCCTGGCCCGGCACGGGGTGGTTTTTGAGGAAGCACGGCCCAGGCACGAGTAGGCTGGATATGGGTCGCGGCGCGAGTTTACCCAAATTTCCGTGCCCAGGCATGGCACGACTCAGGCACGAGGTGGCACGGCTCGTACCAGGCACGGCGGGCTGGCACGACACGACCCGACAAAGCACGGTGCATTTTTTAGCTGTTTATAATTTTATTTATGGCTGTTGGAAAGTGGAAAGTGGAAACTAGCCGTTTATTTATGATTGTTGGAGTGTTAGGTTGGACTTTTTGGCTGTTGACTCTTGTTTTGTCATTATAGGATTATAGGATTTGTAGCCGTTTTCTTGGGTTATGGAATTATGGCTGTTGGAGCCTTGGAGAGTTGGAGGTGATCACTGTCACACGCCTCCTGATTACGTGATTTTGTTAGTTTTTTTTTTTTTTTTTTAAATTTCCAAAACTCTATAAATACCACTCTAATTCAATTCATTTCTTCACAATTCAATCCATCTCTTATTCTTCTACTTATCTTAATTCTTACAAATTACAATCTTACAAATTTAAATTATTGTGATATATAAAAATCTTATATAAAATAATTAGAAATTAGTAATTAGTTATTTGGGTTTTGTGATAATTAGTTGAATCGGGGTTTATGATAATCAAGTTGTTGAGTCGGGTTCAAGCAAGGCTATAATTCTTCATTCCGATATTCCGAATTCCGATAGCTTTGTTTGCATTTTCTAACTCTACTTTTTATTATATTGTTTTTATTTTTGTTTGAGTTAAATTTAGTTATTTAGTTTTATTTACATTTTAATAATTGTCTTTTAAAAAAATAAATTATAATTATGGATTCACAAAACTCGTCTAAGAGGTCACGTCGTTTAATTAGTGAGTCTGATTCGCCACCTACAAGAAACCCCGACTCTCAAATCCTGCCGACCGTACCATTTAACATGAACCAATTTATTGGTTTGACTCCGTCACAATTTCACAACCTCCAATGGGCCGCTTAATCAACAATGGGTGCCACCCCGAATTTAGTTAGTAGTACTATTTTTAAAAATCAACCCTTTGAAGGACCTAATACAATACCACCTTTTGTGACGGGGGGGATAAGACCACCTTTTGTGACGGGGGGATAAGACCATAATCCGAACATGGCTCATGAGGTGATGGGTCATTGATGTGACCATAATTAGCGCATATTTAGTTCCCGAATTAGCCTTGTTTCCATACTTTTTAGTGCATATTTGGGTCATTTATTGTCTTTAGTTCTTTGTTTTGCATAGTCTTTGAGGTTTTGTGTCCTTGGTAGGAAAGGAGTGCAAACCTTGCATTTTCATGGCAAAATGAGACTAAATTGATTGAATTCAATGACCAAGCATCAAGGAGAGACAAGATTAGAAGGCCTTTGTACATATTATAGTAGTTGGGCAATGATGAGGAAAGATCCTTGCACCCCCAAGGAAATCCCCAAGGATTTTATGAAGAAAAGGGAAGAAAAGAAGAAGAAACAAGTCTGAGCAGCAATCCGTGCGGATTGTCCTGAAGACGCCCGTCTCCAGGACCACAATCCGTGTGTCTTCCTTACAAGACGCTCGGGCAGCAGCTACCAGAAGACGTCCGTCTTCTCCCAAAGACGCCTGAGCAGAAACAATAGAATCCGGCCGTCCCGTGCCTAAGACGCACGGATTCCAAGACAGCGCAAATTCGTTTCTTCAAGCTTCAAGAAAGATGCCCATCCTTCAGAAAATACCGGCGTTTCCTTAAGTAGGTACTTAATCGTCATTTAAGCCCTTAGTTAACCCTAATGCATCCACCTAATTTCCACTATAAATACCCCATTAGTCTAATTGGAAGAGCATGTTCTTCTTATCAATTCTTAGAGTAGTTAATATCAATCAAATCTCTCTTTAGTTTTGTAATCAACAATTAATCAAGTTTTAATACAAGTTTTATTTCCTTAATCTCTCTTTTGTTCATCCTTTATTTTGGGTAATTGAAGATTATTTGGGTTATTATTGGGAGATTGACAACCTCTCAATCAAGCATCAAGTACTTCTATTATTCTTTGCTTTATTATTGGAATCATTAGTAGGTAGAATTTTATTAATCCCTTTTTAATTATTGCTAATTACTTTCATTTGTTCATCATGTTTCACTTTGTTGGTATGATTGACAACCTTGCTAGCATGTTGAACATGATAATGAGTGAGTAGTTCCATAGCTAGGGTTAATGGGTGATTAGGGGAAACCAACATGGGTAATGATTCATGCTTAAATTAATATGCTTTCATGGTTTATTTGCTTGCTTGTTTTGATCTCAACTCATGCACATGTTATGTTTGATGAAATGCGAGCCTATGAATCCTTGCATTTTTTACCCATCACCTACCTTTTCAATGAGACTTGTAAGATATAAACCAACTCGAGTCTCATTAGACCATGCATGTTGTTGAGTAGGGAAGACTAAGTCGACTTGTAGGTGTTGTACAATCTAATCGATTCGGCTCCGGGACCCAAACTTTCCTAGGATTGTAAGATATAACCCAACTCAATCCATCACAACAATAATTTCTTGCTTATAATTTGAGAACATGTTTGTATGATCAATTCCCATGAATCCCCTATGACCCCATGACACCCTTGTGCTTTTTATCAATTGTTTACAACCCTTTCAATTCATCTTGCTTATTTACTTTCATTGCTATTTAGTTTAGTGACCTTCTACATCAACCCAAATTGTGACACCCCTAAGACACCACTAGTCTCAATAGAAATCTCATCTCAATTCCCGTCCCTTGGGATCCAACCTTTACTTGCCTCTTTACTAATTGTAGAGTTGTTTGTGAAGCTATAAATTGTGTTTTGGTCTAGGTGTTCCTAACGACAAGTTACCAAAAAGATTTAGTCCCAACCAAAAATGGCGCCGTTGTCGGGGACAGTGTTATCTTGATTTAGATTTTCTTATATTGTTATTAGTTGTGTCTTTCTTTGCCTTGAGGAAGTAAAACTCCTCAAGGTTTGCTCTAATTATTTTCAAGTTGTTTGATATTTTGCAAGATGGACCTTATAGATTGTTTTGTAGAGGACCACTTAAATATACCTTTCCTCAAAGATCCCATGCAAGCATTGGAAGCCTTGGAAGCAAGTGTGGCTAAAAATATGTATTGGGAATTGGAGGTAGATCTTTTTGAGGCCGCTATAGCTAACACAGAACTCACTCATGCACAATCCGTATTGGTGCATAACATCCTAGTGGAAGCATGTCAACCTATAGAAGATGAGTAATCCATCCTAGAAGACATCTTACAAGCTCAAAAGCAAGAGGAATCCATCATGGAATTTGAATATGATGAGGTTGATAAGAATGAAGAACAAGTTGAATATGCTATGAGAATGGAATGTCTAATGGAGATGGAGCAAATTCTAAATGAAACTCCAAAGGAGGAAAGTGAGGTACAAACTCCTACTTTAAAACCCCTTCCCCCAAATTTGAAATATTCTTACCTTGATGAATAAAAGACCAAACCCGTGATTGTTAATGATAGACTTGATGAGAACCAATTGGGAAAATTGCTTGATGTGTTGAAACAACATGAGAAGGCTATAGGTTATAGTCTAGATGACCTTAAGGGGATAAGTCCCAATTTTTGCATGCATAGAATTCATCTAGAGGAAGACCATAGACCTACCATTCAACCTCAAAGAAGATTGAACCCCCACATGCAAGAAGTTGTCAAAGGAGAAGTTATGAAATTACTTGATGCGGGAATCATATATCCCATATCGGATTCTTTGTGGGTTAGCCCCGTCCAAGTGGTACCTAAGAAAGGAGGTACCACGATAGTGACAAATGAAAAGAATGAACTAATACCCACAAGGATGATCAGCGGTTGGCGTATGTGCATTGACTATCGAAAATTAAATTCCGCAACAAGAAAGGATCATTTCCCCCTCCCATTCATTGACCAAATGCTTGAGAGGTTAGCCTCCGACAAATTCTTTTGTTACCTTGACGGGTATTCGGGATTCTTCCAAATCCCTATACACCCGGATGACCAACATAAGACCACCTTCACATGCCCTTATGGTACTTTTGCATATAGGAGGATGCCTTTTGGTTTATGTAATGCCCCCGCCACTTTCCAAAGATGCATGATGAGTGTCTTCTCCGATTACCTAGAGACCATAATGGAAGTTTTTATGGATGATTTTAGCGTTTATGGAAAGGACTTTGACTCATGCTTGCATAATCTTTCTCTTGTATTGCAAAAATGTGAAGATGTTAGTCTTGTTTTAAATTGGGAAAAGTGTCACTTCATGGTCAATGAAGGAATTGTTTTGGGTCATTTAATCTCGGAAAAGGACATCGAGGTCGATAAAGCTAAAGTTGAGGTGATAGAGAAACTCCCACCTCCCGTGAATGTTAGAGGGGTGAGAAGTTTTCTCGGTCACGCGGGTTTTTATCGCCGTTTCATAAAGGATTTTTCAAAAATAGCAAAACCCCTCACTCAACTTTTGCTCAAAGATGCCCAATTCCTTTTCACTGATGAGTGTGTTGAAGCCTTTAATAGAATCAAGGAAGCACTAATCTCGGCACCGATCATTCAACCTCCAAATTGGGAACTACCATTCGAGATTATGTGTGATGCTAGTAACTACGCCGTTGGAGCGGTTCTTGGCCAACGGGTAGGAAGAGCTCTTCATGCCATCTATTATATAAGCAAGACTCTTGATCTCTCCCAAGTGAACTATGATACCACCGAGAAAGAGCTTCTTGCCATTGTCTATGCTTTGGACAAATTCCGTTCCTACTTGCTTGGATCCAAAGTGATTGTCTTTTCGGATCACCGTGCTCTCCGACATCTCTTGATAAAGAAGGAGGCAAAACCAAGGTTGTTAAGATGGATTTTGCTTCTTCAAGAATTTGACTTGGAAATAAGAGACAAGAAAGGAGCCGAGAATGTAGTGGCGGATCACTTGTCAAGGATCCGGTTTCATGATGAAAATGGAGAAACCTCGATCAATGACTCATTTCCCGACGATATTTTTATGGCCATTCAAACACAACTTGAAAGGCACATCACCCCATGGTTTGCCGATTATGCTAACTATATTGTTGGAAGAGTACTCCCTCCAAATTTGAACCACAACCAAAGGAAGAGATTCCTATTCGAAGTGAAGAGGTACTTTTGGGATGACCCAAACCTTTACAAGGAGTGTAGTGATGGGCTCTACCGGAGATGCATCTCTCAATAGGAAGTCCAAGGAATCTTGGAAGGATGTCACTCATCATCCTACGGTGGGCACCTTGGAGTAAGGAGGACCATTGCAAAAATTCTTCAATCGGGCTTCTATTGGCCTACAATGTTTCAAGACACAAGAGAATACATCATTCATTGCGATGCTTGTCAAAGAACGGGGAATATCTCTTGGAGGAACGAAATGCCACAAAGGGGCATTCTAGAGGTAGAGATCTTCGATGTTTGGGGAATCGACTACCAAGGGCCCTTTGTGACATCCAATGGAAATAAGTACATCCTTGTGGCCGTAGACTACGTCTCAAAATGGGTAGAGGCAATTGCCACTCCAAATGATGATGCAAAAACGGTCACCAAGCTCTTCAAGAAGATAATTTTCCCAAGATTTGGAGTTCCAAGAGCAATCATAAGTGATGGAGGAACGCATTTTCATGTAAAGAAACTTGCATCTCTTTTGACCAAGTATGGTGTCCAACATAGAACCGGCTTGGGGTATCATCCTCAAACAAGCGGTCAAGTTGAAGTTTCAAATAGAGAGATCAAACAAATCCTTGAGAAAGTTGTGAACAAGACCCGAAAAGATTGGAGCACAAAGCTTGATGATGCTCTTTGGGCTTATAGGACGGCCTATAAGACTCACATAGGAGCCTCCCCTTACAAGCTTATCTATGGAAAAGCATGTCATTTGCCAATCGAATTGGAGTACAAAGCTTTTTGGGCAATCCGAGCTCTTAATCTCGATCTCAAGTTAAGTGGTCACTACTACAATTTAAGGCTTCGAGAACGCCACTTCAAGAACGGTTGATAGCGGAACTGTTCTCTTTTTTATTTTTAGTTTGGGCGCTCATATAGAGTTCCAATAGAGAACGGTTACTTGTTCGAACCGTACTCTTAGATTAACAAAGAGAACGGTTACATTTGACCAACCGTCTTAATATATGAAAGACACCGGTTAATAACTGAAACCGTTCTCATTAACACAACAAAGAGCACGGTCTCCTTGACCGACCGTTCTGTTTTAAATCCCTAAAAGACTACTCAAACCGTTTTACACTTCATCTACGGAGTATTTCTTTCAATCCCACAAAAATTATCGCACCACTAAGCCCTAAAAACTAATGAATCATCTCCTCGTTGCTCACCATCGTCGCTGCTCGTCCTCCGGCCACCACCGTTGCTGCACGTCCGCCGCAACTTCCGTCCTTTGTCATCGCCGATCGCTGGTTCTGCTGGTAAGACCATATTTTTTGAACTCTTTAATGTTAGCTTCAATACAATACTAAAATCGTCATTCTAATTGTTTATATGGGAATGGGGAGAGTCGGAGAAATAGATTTCAGGGATGAAAGGAAATCAAGTGTGGGGTTTGATATTGGGTGCATTTCTATTTAATGAAATTTGCTGAATAAACATAATTTGTATTATTCTGATTGGCACACGATATCTAATCCTTCCTCGTATGTTCAAAGCTAATGCAAAATTTAGAATTTATGAGTAAACACGTTAAATTGATAGTGCTTTATAGCGTATATTAGTTCTTTGATCATCAATTGCTGTCATAATCAAGTGTTGATTTTGATCCGGTATCTTTTGTTTAACTTAGCTTTGAAAATTTGCTGTCATAATTTGCAAAGAGGCATAATCAATTGCTGAAAGTAGATGTTTGTCCATTCGAGAAAAAGGGGTGCGTCCTCTCTATATAGTTTTGCCATATACGAATAAATTGTTGGTTCCTCTGGAAGGACAATGAGAAAGGCGAATTATTAGTGTGATATAATTGTACATACTTGGACGTTTGTGATTGAATTACCATCATCTTAATTGGTGTGTGGAGGAATTTCTTGTGACTTGTCGTGGTTTCTTGAATTATGAAATAGGAGTATATTGTGTTCTTGTAAATTTAATGATTGTTGACGGACTTTAATGACATTATACACTCGATTGTGATAAGAGCTAGCATCTATACTATGTTGTTTAACCATAGTGGCTATCTACCCACATTTTAATAAACAGATTATATTGGTGACCGTGGTATTTGTACGTTTCAGATTTTGAGTTTGGCATCAAAGGCCAAATCATTGCCTTTTGAGGATAGATGACATATCAAATTTGATGTAGAAGAATGATAGTTCTGATTAGTAGTCGTCATTATTCTTCAAAATGCATTGCTTAGACGTGGCACAATCTCGATAGGGTATTGTCTAATATGGATCCATTTGTGTTTTACTAGATGTCACGTTCTCAATTGTGCCATGGAATGAATATGTTGAAATAATTTTTTACTGCGAGGTTAAAATCTCATGTTACTATTTCTTTAGGCTTCCACCTTACAACAAAGGCAAACGACTCTTTTGTGTAATTAAGAGCAAAAGGACATGCGGCAGTATGTACAACTATATCAGAGTAATAAGTCGATCTCTTCCTTGATTGTGCTTTAGACGAGATAGACAATTCTTTGCTTTAGACGAGATAGACAATTCTTTGGCCACTCTCTTCCTTGTTTGTTTGTAAAAACCAATACCATCTTTGTCAACTAGAGCCTTGTATCTGCTAAATGAGCGTTTAGAGTTCGTTTCATTTTGGGTATGTTATTGGAGTGCAGGTTCGATGGTAATGGTCATTTTGAGTTCAGCTGCGAATATGTGATATTGTCAGTCAAACCATTTTGGATTCTGAATGTCTATATCTTTGACATTGTTTTGTCAAAGACTTGTTAATTTTGAGTTAGTTATTTCATGTCTATTAGGATTATATCGTGTTGTGTCCAAGACTTTACTGACTTTTCACTCTTGTTCGAGTTAAATTATTCATGAAGTTGCAATCTTATCATGTGATTGTAAATGCTTTGCACTCAATGAGTCAATGGTATAAAATAAGCTAAGGCTTCTGCTGCATAAGCTATGTTCCCCAAACTTAATCTTTGAGTTTCTAGCGCTTGATATTTATGTTGTTGATTTTTGTTGTTGAGAGTGTTCTTCTAATGGTTTAGGATTGTTTTTTATTTGTTTTGAATTCTTAAATAAACTTTTTACTACTTTTTTGTGATACCTATATATGTTGTAATTTTAAGAAAACTATTTTTACTCCTTATAAAATAGATTTCTTGCGTGTGGACTGTTCTCTTGTGTGTCATTTTCTTTGATGTCCAAAACCTTTTTTGTGTGGTATCTCTGTTTCACTGTCTTTGTTTTTTTTACCTTGGAGCTATTATTTGATGGGTTCACGTGAAAGTCCCATGTAGTATGTGAGCATGAGATGGACACTCTTTAAGTGAAAGCTTGACGTCTCCTGAGCATGAGATGGACACTCTTTAAGTTTTACATCTGTATATGCTTGCACCAAACAAGATGTGTATGACGTTTAATGAAGTGAAAGCATGACTTCTTCTGAGCATGAGATGAATAATCTCGTTAAGTTTTTAAGTCAATGACGTTGTATAGATCAAATTGTTGATGGTCTGAGTAAAACAACTTTAATTTTAATATGTTTACTTTGAACCAGCCATCTTTATATTTGGATAGAAACTTTGGTGAACTGTTCACATTAAGACTTTGAAATGATCTTGTGTCTGATTCCCGACGCAACTAACTTTAGATTCTTGTTATGTTAACTTCTCTTACTCCTTACTCTGTATAACTATATATATTTTATATCTTTCACTTCTAACATGTTCATGTTCCTGAGATAATCGTGCTAACCTATTAGTTTTCTAACTTTTAATTGCACTTTCTTATGTTATATAGCTCTCCTCTGACACTAAAAAACTACCTATCGAAATTGGGATTGCCTCCATTCATTGTGGATTTTATATTCAAGACTTTTGAAGAGTTTGAAAAGTTCCTAAGGATTCCTGAGGCAAAGAGGGGAATTGCTGCCATTCAAAGTGAAGTCTTCTTCTTACCCTTATATGAGCTATAGTACTATACCATATTTGGCACACCACTAAATCTAACAATTGCCTTGTTCTAGGTATTTCACCATCAATTCTATATTTGTATGATTTGCCGATTCAGTTCATGTTTGTTTTTATCTTCAGTATTTCTCTTCCTTTCAGATTGCAAAAGCCTTGTGTGCTTCAAGAGTGGTTTGTGATGCCTTGTTACATGTCGAAATAGAGCCAAATGCGTCCACAAAACAAACAAACTCAGACTCGCGGTGGTCCTTTCAAAGACTTGACTACTTTTAGTGACAATGATTCATCTTATTCGTAGTAGGTTGTACGTTACTTCCATTATCATTCAGACTTGGTATGAAACGACAATTAGTTCGATTAGTTTTTATTTTAGTTATTACCATTGTATTTATTTTACTTTATCTGCACCATTCTTTTTACCGTCCTAATGGTTCAAATAAAATCGGAAGGTTTTTGTGTAAAAATTGCCGGAGTTTTTGAATTGTAACAGGTTTAATTCTTGTGAGCTATACGATTCAATCATGTTGGGTTATGATAAAAATGTAAATATTTTTTTAAAAAAAATAAAATTAACAACCAGGACGGTTAGTACAATCACAACTGTTCTCTTTGAAAAGGTAGATCTAAGGCGCCAAAAAAGCTAAAATTCTAACAAAGAGAACGGCCTTATCAAAGAGACCGGTTCTTATATATAACCGTTCTGTGTGATATATCAAAGAGAACGGTTGTGGAGTTAGACCGTTCTGATTGTTGTTACAAAGAGACTGGGTTGACTTGATTTCAACCGTTCTCTTAGATCAAAGAGAACGCTTGGCCACAGGACGGTTCAAAGTACCTATAAGAACAGTTAGAGACCGTTCTCTTTGATCATTTTTGTAGTAGTGGGTCAAAAGAGGATGATTCAAATTCAAGAGTTGGAGGAATTCCGACTACAATCCTATGAGAATGCCAAGATCTACAAAGAAAGGACGAAATTGCTCCATGACAAAAGGATTAGACAAAAGGCCTTGCACAAAGGGGACAAAGTCCTTCTATTCAATTCCCGCTACCGACTTTTTCCGGGAAAGTTGAACTCTAGATGGATGGATCCCTATGTGATAACCGAAGTTGGAAGATATGGAGATTTTGAACTAAAAGCGGAAGATGGAAGCAAGTTCAAAGTCAACGGTCAAAGATTGAAGCCATACTATGAAGGAGCGTTTATTGGAGAGGTCGAGATCACCTACCTCGGGCCTTCTCATCCTTGAAAGAACCAACAAAGGGAGAGTTTGGTGGAGTCCTCCCTAAACCACCACTTGTAAATATACTAACCCTCTAACTTTTATTTATAATTTTATTGCATTTCTTTAATAATAAACATAAGCTCTTTTCATGAGAGTAAGTGAGGGAGGGTCACTAACGAATTTTGAATGAAGGAAGGAACCAATTTTCAAGTGTGGGGAAGCATCTACGAGAGGAAAGGAAGCCAAAGGAAGAATTCACAGCTTGAACACGTGCGTGTTCCCTGGAATCCGGCCGTCTTGCTAGAATCCGGGCGGCATGGGAAGAATCCGTCCGTCCTGCTAAGCTGAGAATTTGAAGATTTTGGGGACTGAAGAAGAATCCGAGCGTCTCAGAAGGGAAGACGCTCGTTCTGAAGAATCCGGCCGGCTTTGCAGAAAGTCAACCGTCTTTCTACCTGTGCATTTCAAGAAAAATCCCTGGAAGGAATCCGCCCGTCTTCAGCAGAAGACGCCCGTCCCGCCATTGAAGAATCCGAGCGTCTTATGCTCGGGACGCCCGGTTTTGTGGCGTCATATTTTTGGAAAGTTAGCTGTGACAGAATCCGGGCGTCTTACTGAGAATCCGCCCGTCCCGATAAGAAAGAATCCGAGCGTCTTCTGCTCGAATCCGCCCGTCTTCCCGCGGTGATTTGACCCGTCTTTTCTTAATTAAATTACACCCACCACACATTTAGTGACACATCACCCTTCCTTCCACTTGCATTATAAAACCCACCTCCTTATGACTCCAAAGCATATCCAAATCACTCTTTAACCCCACAAAATCAAAACGCCCCAATTTTCTAGGGTTTCCAAAGGCAACATTCAATTTATAAGGAGCATCTTTATTCTTTAACAAATCAAAATCCCAGCTCAATAATCAAAGAATGGCACCAAGGAGATCCTCTTTTAGGAATGGGAGGAGACCAAGGATGAGGGGAAGTTCTTCCACCTCCCATGTCAACACATTAAGAAGGGAGTATGAAGAAATAGTGGATCTTACAAGACTTGATGACTTCTCAGATGTTGAGTTTATCAATGATGTGCAAAGACTAGTCTTCCACCGGCTTCTAAGTAAGAAAATTCTCCCTACTAAGTTTTTATGTCATGATACTTTGAGGAAACTTGGAATTTATCACCAAGTGGAAGCCCTCTTTGAAGTATTTGGACTCTCTACCCTTTTCCACATGCATGAGCAAACTTATCGATCCCTTGTGCTTGAGTTTTTGAGCTTTTTGAAGATTACAACTTTGAACAAAACAATTTGCATAGAATTTAGGTTAGAAAATGTTTCAAGGATGATGACCCTTGTAGAATTCGCAAATGTGCTTGGACTCGATGTTTCGCCTACCCGAACATCGAAGCCAAAGAAATACAGTGTTGAACCTTTGTGGAGGGCCATGACCGGCCGGGATTTCATACACAACAAGGAATGTCTCGCTTTTCATATTCAAAATCCGATCTTGAGACTTACTTATCGATTCCTCTCGGGCACTCTCTTTGCTCGCCGAAATCCGGCGATCGTAAACCAATTAGACCTTGTGTTTATGGAATCCTACCTCAATATTCAAGGAAGAAGTGTGTACCACTTCAATGCACCTCTAGTGTTACTCGAGAAATGGGCAAAGTTTAGGAATGGTGATGATGACGGGATGAAACACATTGTGAATGGAGGACTCATTACTAGGCTTGCAAAGCATTTCAATCCGAGGTTCAATGAGAATAATGAGTATGCTCCTCTTTCGGGAAACACGAGGATAAATTAAGACCTTATTCTCATTCATCATCATTGGATAACCCTTGAGGGGGTTGAAAAGCGCATCAAGTGGATAACGAAAGTAAGTGATCCGATTTACCTTCCAATGACCGGCCTACACGGATTTCCCCGAGAAGAGGACCTTTATCTACAATACCATCCTACCTCATCCCTCCAAACCCAACCCAACCCAACCAAGACAAGCACCACCACCTCCAAATCAACAACAACAACAAGAGCAACAATCCCAAGATGAGAAGATCAAAGTGCCTCCTTACCCATTTCCTTATCAACCGTACAACCATCCCAACCCCTTCATCCTCCCCCGTGACGACTTTGTCGTGGGAATTCTACAAGATTTGCACTACCGCCAATACGAAACCAACGTGGACATTTACTATGCACTCTATCCTCAATACCACGATATGGTTCAAAAGGGAAAGATTAGTGAGGAGGGAGCCTTTCCCTCATGAGCTCAAATGGACTTAATCTTCCCCAATTAGGAGAGGGCAAATGAAGGGGCAAACGGGAGACAAGAGGAGGGGAGCAACCATTCTTGCGGAGGGGACACGGTGGAGCTTGAAAGTGAAGAGGACGAGTTCATGGACCCAATTATGAGTGATGCATCAAAGGAGATATGGGATAACGATCTAGAAGGAGATGATGCCGATCTCTAGAGGATTACTTCATAGCTAGGTGGAGCGGGCGAGAGGCACACACCTAAGTTTAAGTGAAGTTTCCTCATCTCCTCTCTTTAATTTTCAAAGTTTCATGAAAAGAAGTTTGTGTTTTGTTAACTTATATTTTATTAATCTTGATCATTGTTGGAGTAGTCCTAGCACCATAGAGGACTAACACCTCGGCCCCATTGAGGTGTTCTCATTTTATTGTTCCCACTTTTAAAAATCCAAAATGACAAATTTAGTTTTATGCATTGCATAGTGTGTGCATGAACTACACCCAACCTTAGGACATTAGCAATAATGTCTAACTTGGTTTGGGGAAGTACATACATACACAACGGGAGGTAATCTATATTATCCTCTCCGTCATAAACAAAACCATGCATCATGTAGTGTAGATTAGTGTAGCTTGCATTTAGTGTAGAAATCATGCATCATGTTTGCATAATTTCCCATCATTTTGGCCATTGAGGACAATGCCCATGTTAGTGTGGGGATGGGGAATTCTAATCTAACTTTTATTCAAAAAACCATAAAAATTTGAAATTTGAAAAACCAAAAACATGTTATTTTCCTTTGTAGTGTAGTCAAGTATATATTATTGTATATATTGTGTTTGTTCTATCCTTGTTCACATTGATCGACTACGCCACATCCGAGACATGAGGATATTGAAGACCGCATGGTATGATCTTTCCAATCTCCTTTTTCCTCGTTATGTTAATGACTATGTGGCTTTATTTTGTTTGATGCGGTATAACAATGTGAACTTAGGACTTGCATTTAGTTTATATGTCATATTAGTTGGTAGAATCACTTGCATTAGGATGTATATAATAGTTGCATCTGATGGAAAAGTAGATCTATATACTTACATATTCATATATGTTATAATTTAACTTGTCATAAAATTAAAGATTGATCTTATGCATGCAAACATTAAAACAAAATAAGGAAGAAACATTATTCTTACATTGTATTTTGGATATTTGGGCACTAGTAAGGTCACCTAACTTACTAGTTCTTGAGCTCTCCAAATGGATGAACAAGGTTCAAATTAGAACCTCTCCCAAAAGCATATACCCAAGGAATACTCATAATAACTAATATTATTTAGATCTAGTAATAATATTAGTTTTGCTATAAAATGATACAAAATAAATTGTATTTTGGCTCTTGAATCACTCGGTCAAGAGGGAGTATATGTGAGATTTTATTTCTCTAGAAAAATCACATATTGTAGAGATTATTAATTTTCTTTCTCTAGAAAATTATGTTAGTGAAAAGAATGAATAATAATGTGAAAAAGAAAAGCTCTTCTCTCTTTCTTGTGGGATGGCCGAAAAAGAGCATTGGGTAGTATGCCCAATGCCTTTTGTTTTTGCTCTTCTCAAAAGCTTAGGCTTGCAAGGCTAGTAGGTAGTCTTTAATCATTATGTTTTCCACTAATATGAAAACACAATATTAACCCAATACTCCCTCTAATTTCGGCACTTTCATAATAAAATGGATGGTCCATTTTATTTTGTCATTTGTCAATTTTGTCACATGTAACTTGTTACATGACATGTCACAATGTAATGTATTTTTAACATATTAAAAATCAACATACTCATAAAATATGTCATTTACAAAATTGACTAGTAATTCGTAATTACTCGTGCCAAAATGTTTCCAAATTATAAATTACAACATTCTGTATTTATAATGATTTATTCATTCCGTTCAATTGTTTTGTAAACAATGATTTCATCTAAGTAATAAAACAATTCGATTACTTAGACCGTGTCTCATTTAATCATATTTACAATAAGACACGTAAATTATACTCACAAAATCATCCATCAATTTTAAGCAATTTAATTAACTCGTATTGGTATACGATTAATTAAATAATCAATTAAGAGTATTTCCCTATAGGTATGACCTAAGGGGATCAATCGATCACCACCGCCGCACGACAAGTAATGTCAAACTCTAGTCAACCAATCATTACCGATATGTGTGGACCAGTTGTTTGTAAAATATTACATCCCACATGTATTCTTAAAATGAGATTTAATAATGATATTTAAATCATGTGATCGCACTATTGTTGAGGACACATTTCCCAACAATCTCCCACTTGTCCTCGACAAGTGTGCGTCACCAATTCTCTTGTCCTATTACTATATCCTACTCAATGCAAGGTGTCTTTCAAGTCGTACTTGCAAGTGATCATATCGAGAGTGCTTTCCTCGATCTGGAGAATAACTGTTTGACCGGATTTATCCACTCTGGATACCTTCCGAGCGTGGCCACGCATTTCCAGTTCATTACTCCTCGAGTGGCCCTGAGATATTGTTTTAACCCCGACAAGGGGTGGACAATTCCTATCGCACTATTCCCTTCGACTAGCCACAATCATCATAACCCAAAATATGCCCATTTGACCCCATTTACGAAGGTCGTAGTAACACAAATCAAAGTTAATCGAAATCGTGCCATCTTAGGCGAACAGGTCTTTAGTCAAAAGAATCGACTCATTAGAATACTATAGCGGCTCTCGCCACGACCAGGCTATATAAATTTGCAGAACTCTATAAGCGGTCATTAGGCCCGACAAAATGTTCCTAACAGTCTGCCTATGTGATCGACTAGTCATCTCACATGACTCTATGGCACTTGAACTTGCCATCAATCGCATCACACTCTAGTCACTTCGAGACGTCACCTCATACAAATGACTATGGGCGAATACAATGTTAATCCGTGTTCACTTTAACGGGGTTCAATTGTCACTACAACCCGTTTGGATATAACAAAGTATAAAAGGAGTTTTTAAAGAAAAACTCGAACGACAAATGCGATTATCACATATGAATAGTCAATGCCTGATTACTATTTCATATTCTATAATCTAATTTGATCTTGTATGTAGTTGTTCATTTCAATTCAATTGAAATGACATGACTCATCATGTTAAGCCTTTGAGAAGGCTTTGGTTAGTAGGTTTTATCAATTTCTTGTACCTTACTCAACCTTACTACATACTCGTTTTCCTTTGTAATGTATACATTTGCATTACAAAACTTTACGAAAGTACGTGTCGAGATCCAATCAAGACATAGGCCCTCTAGCCTAAGAATAGCTCCCACTGTTTTCACAGTGTGCGGGACTCATCCTTCTTGCACATCTCATGATTGCAAGTGTACTCAATTTCCGTTATAAATATCTCTCATTGTTCTTTATTGCCTAGAACGATTCTAGAAAATCTACTTCTTAATTAACATTGCCACAATGGTATCTTAACCATCCTAATGTGTTTTGATTATGGTTTTGTCGGAAACCATGCGCAATCTCAATTGTCAATTGTCATTTGTGTAACACCCTTACACAAAATTGCATCATAAACACTTTGCTTTACTTCCTTAATGCTTCTGCAAGCACTTAAGGGTAATCTTTATGGCTTACTAGGTAAAGATTACTTAAATTCGATTTTGAAAACAATTCATCATACTCAAGGTATATGAAGTGTTATACATCATTACTCATTTAATTGATCTGGCAGCGGAAGCAAAATGGAATCAATCAAATATGTTCAATTTGATTGAACTAGTCATGAATCTTATCAACATAAGACTTCTTACTGACGCTAATATCATGTGGATTTATCTTCATAAATCAGGACATCCAAGATGTATTATAATGCTCCAAAAAGTCTTAAATCATTCTCAATGATCAATATGTCATCCACATATCGGACTAATTAAAATTTCCGTAACTCCCACTAAACTCCATGTATAAACACAACTTCTCAACTTATCGAGAAATGTTTTATCACATGATCAAAATGTTGATTCTAACTCATTGATGTCCTACTTAAGACCCTCTCTTAAGTTTCACATTATCTTAGGATTGCAAGAATCTATAAAACTTATGACATGTATTGAATACATTCCTTCTATTGAAGAAGTGGGTTTTAGATTCACTCGCTATGTATTTCATAATAATGAAACACAATCCCTAAGAAGATCCAAATAGACTTAATCATTTCAATTGGTGCAAAACTCTTTGCAACCAATCAAGCCTTGAAAACTGTCTTTATTAGTGCAAAACCCTTTGTCACTAATCAAGCCTTTATTTCGGATTTTCATGGCTCTAAGCCTTGTATTGAGTTGTGACTTAAACACTCTTATGCAAGTCATTTGTTGATTACTTTCCAGAAGTAATCAACTTGAATCAAACAATTTCTTTTGTAAGTTATAAGCTCTTTACTTTCTTAAAAGTAGCATGAATTCATCATTTTTTTAACAAGTGACGAATTTAACCTCCTAGGTTTCGAAGAAACAACGTCTTACACAAAACGTCTCATGTAGCCAAGAAAGACCAGTTTCTTGCGACATAACATTCTTTGTGGCTCTTGAATAATTTCTCCCACTCTGTCTTCTAGAAATAAACTTGTATTTTAGAAAGACAGCTTTACGAGCCACAAACCCGTCGTACTCGTGATAATTTAAAGGGAAAAATGAGCATTTGTTTCTTGTGAAAACTTACAAACATGGTACCCTTACCATTTCATATCTCATATGATTCGATTTAGTGGAAAAAATAATTTAGACAAAAATGATAAAATCCCCAAAAGGATCAAGTAACTCAAAGTAACTTGATTGAAGTTCAAACCATATCGAATAGCGTTTGATTTCTTATCTAATCACACATTATTCCATAATGCGTGCTAAGAGAGATTAACTTGTGATACTTTATCACATTTCCTTTGGCTTATATCAAAGTCTTCACTTTGATAACCATCACGACTTAAATCGTGATTCCTTGAACTCTTTGAAATTCTTCAAAGATTTCTCTATTTACCTTATTAAGTGAACACATTAGCGTCAACTTAAATCGTTGGCAAAATAAAATGATCAACCTATTTTGGATCAATGATTTACAACCTCGATTTCCTTTTCAACCAAAAGGCACGAGACATCTTGCTTTGAATACAGAATACGCATATACCATTAACAATCTAATGGTTTCAAGAGTACTCGATAACTCTTTGTGTTCATCATTCCAAAATTTAAGGTTTAATCTTGGGTTACCAATTTGAGTCTTGCATCATCTTCATGATATATCGTTCTAGTTTGGTTTAGAATATTATCACCTTGATAATGGGCTAGCCATATACCAAATCGTGGTGTAAAGGGTCACAAAAGTGAAACCTCTTTTGTATCTTAACAAGTATGTATTCTTATTTAGAGTTTATGTACTTAATAGTCACAATTAAGTGCAACTCCAAACCCGAAAACTAGATTGAGTACACAATGACTCTATCTCTCGATATCATTGATGCTAGTCGTCATATTCTAATCATTCTATGTATCAAGTACAACGATGTAAACCACCACCGGTTTCTAATATTGATGAAGTAGTACTAGCAAAATTTATGTTTAATCAAATAAACATTTAAAGAAGAAGGTCTCATTGGATGTCCCACAACTAACTTGTTGATTCTTCAATAATTTGGGGTATTTTCCTTTCTCGTGTCCAACATTTAAGATAATGGAAAATTTATCAGCCGGGATTGATAGGTTTAGTATCGCTATTCTCAACAACTTTACTTTTAACATTACCTTGTATCAATTCCATTATTATCTTTACTTCATGAACCTCGTCCTCATCTTAACGGTTTAAGAGAATGCTCCCACTCATTTCAATGAGTCTTTGCTTTGAGAAGCAAAAATTGAATTCATGAAGATTACTCTTCATTTGTTCGTTTTTAGTCTTAAAACTTTCATTGAAGTGGTTGCGTTATTTTGGTCAATTACGAATTCTGACAAAACTAATTACCAAAACAATTTATCGCTTCAAGGTACTTAATTCAATTAAGTATATGAAACATAATCCATTGTAAGTAGATGTGTTAGTCAAGAATCAAAAACCTGTTTGATAATGAATAACCTTTATCTATACTCTTTAAAAGAGATCCTTAGCAATGGTTCGTTTGAGGTTTTGGAAGCAAATTCAAATTTGTCTTTAGTTACGATGTTTTAATGGAGATTTGTATCAAAATCGAAATGATATCGTATATGAATTGTGGTAAAGAAATAGAACAGTATAAAAACGGAATAGTGGAAAACTTAACATTTATCGTTTTATTAATACTTGAAAAACAAGTATAGCATTTGCATAGTGACCTCTACCCAACTATGATAAATGATTCCAAGACCCAAATTCATATTGACTTAGGCACGGTGGGGCCGATACATCCTTTATCAATATAACTCGGTGGATTAACGTTTAATCGATTCTACTTTTAGAACTCTTGGTCGATAATATTACATTAACATTTATCTTTAGCCCAAAACACATCCGACAAGGGCACGGTGGGGCCGATACATCCCTTATCAAACACTTTTGTTGAGTTCAATCCAAATTTCGAATAAATGTGTCCATGATCCAAACCCACATTAACTTGGGCACGGTGTGGCCGATACATCCTTTATCAACATGAATTCGGTGGATAGACATTTATCACCCACTTCCCCTACGTAACAAGGTTTGTACCCCGGTGGGGCCGAGCGCACTCCCTCGCGAAATAGGTTTTCATGGTTTCTACTATTTGGTAAGGCTATGTCTCAATTGATTGTTTTAGCGAGAGGTCATGTCAATTTATTATCTATCACATTTTAAGTGAACTAAAGCGGTGAACTAAGATAATTCTAATTGACACGGTCGATAAACTCGATAAAATGACAATGCATGTTTTAGTTATGACGATTTAGCGATGCATGCGACATATAAATAAAATGCAAAGCATAAATTTAAATCCTAGTATGGCCTTCCTAAAAATAGAAAATCTAATTAACTATTACATATTCGGAAACCAACTCCATTGGTCCCTTGAACTTCGGTTGTGGCACGCATCTCGAGGTAACACCGTCTTTATGTATCGCCATTCTTGAAGAAATCCGTCTTTGGGAACTCCGGAATGAATAAAATTACATAATAAATTACATAATTTCCTATTATACATTTGTAACTAAAATAAAATAAATCTATTAAATTACAAAACGGTGATACGAGATCACAATAAAATTACAACCGAATCGATATTCCCATACATTTCGGGAAATACCAATTAAAATCTAAGGCCATACTAAGTAAAAATTACATAATTCAAAATTACATAAATAAAATTATGACAATCATAAAGAAAATGCAGCATTATAGTATGTATGAACATGCTCAATTTTATGCTAAATCGCCTTTAATTAGCCAATATCGTATATTACTCGGTTTTTACGGATTTGCGTGATTTCAACATTTTATAATCACAAAATTACATAAACTCATATTTATGCATAAGTTAATTACCCTAACCTCTTAGGACTCAAAATATAGTCTTCACTAATAATTTGACTATAATTAACTCATTTTTCTAATATTGTTCATTAGTGGACTTAAAATCATAAAATAAGCTATAAACTTCAAATAAATCACTAAAATTTCAAATAAATTCATAAATTTGAAATTTAAACTCATGAACATTCTGGAAAAATACCATGATACTCATAATGTTCAAAACCTTAGGTCAAAAATTTCGAAATTTTTCCGGAAAAACAATGTTGCGGTTTATCGGTTTTTAATAAAATAATCATAAAAACATGAGAAAATTTTTATTCATCAACTTTTCAATTTTAGATCTGAAAAAGATAATAAAATGCAACATTGGACGTTTTTCCTTAGTCATAGATTATGTTTTATTAATTTTTCACTAATAATGTCACTATTTATGCTATTTTTCTTCAAAAATCCATAAATCATGCAAAAAGACTTCACTATAGCCCATTATTTTACACACATCTTATAAAATTGCATGTGACAACATATTAAATTTCCATGACCAGATTCGAAATTTAACTCATATTAACCCATTTTTCACCTAAATCCGAATTTAATAATGAAAAATCCATTTTTCGAGCATAACAAGTCCAAAAATTATGAAAATTTACAGGTTATCTCAAAATAATATATGTGACAACATATCCAAAAATCACTGGAAAATTCGAAGTATAGCTAATTGTAGACCGAAAATGACATTTTTTACTCATAAAATCATATTTAAATGCCATTATTGTAAAATATGAACAATAAAAATCCGTAAATTTAACCAAAATATCCTAAAACATTTTAGGACCAGAAATTTTAACATGCATGAATTAATTTCGTGATATATCATAATAACACAAATTTTACAAGTTTTATATGTTAATCTTTATAACTCGGAAAAACTTTTAACCGATTTGCATGCAAACAACCATGTCTCATGATACCGATTGATGGAAAAGTAGATCTATATACTTACATATTCATATATGTTATAATTTAACTTGTCATAAAATTAAAGATTGATCTTATGCATGCAAACATTAAAACAAAATAAGGAAGAAACATTATTCTTACATTGTATTTTGGATATTTGGGCACTAGTAAGGTCACCTAACTTACTAGTTCTTGAGCTCTCCAAATGGATGAACAAGGTTCAAATTAGAACCTCTCCCAAAAGCATATACCCAAGGAATACTCATAATAACTAATATTATTTAGATCTAGTAATAATATTAGTTTTGCTATAAAATGATACAAAATAAATTGTATTTTGGCTCTTGAATCACTCGGTCAAGAGGGAGTATATGTGAGATTTTATTTCTCTAGAAAAATCACATATTGTAGAGATTATTCATTTTCTTTCTCTAGAAAATTATGTTAGTGAAAAGAATGAATAATAATGTGAAAAAGAAAAGCTCTTCTCTCTTTCTTGTGGGATGGCCGAAAAAGAGCATTGGGTAGTATGCCCAATGCCTTTTGTTTTTGCTCTTCTCAAAAGCTTAGGCTTGCAAGGCTAGTAGGTAGTCTTTAATCATTATGTTTTCCACTAATATGAAAACACAATATTAACCCAATACTCCCTCTAATTTGGGCACTTTCATAATAAAATGGATGGTCCATTTTATTTTGTCATTTGTCAATTTTGTCACATGTAACTTGTTACATGACATGTCACAATGTAATGTATTTTTAACATATTAAAAATCAACATACTCATAAAATATGTCATTTACAAAATTGACTAGTAATTCGTAATTACTCGTGCCAAAATGTTTCCAAATTATAAATTACAACATTCTGTATTTATAATGATTTATTCATTCCGTTCCAATTGTTTCTGTAAACAATGATTTCATCTAAGTAATAAAACAATTCGATTACTTAGACCGTGTCTCATTTAATCATATTTACAATAAGACACGTAAATTATACTCACAAAATCATCCATCAATTTTAAGCAATTTAATTAACTCGTATCGGTATACGATTAATTAAATAATCAATTAAGAGTATTTCCCTATAGGTATGACCTAAGGGGATCAACTGATCACCACCGTCGCACGACAGTAATGTCAAACTCTAGTCAACCAATCATTACCGATATGTGTGGACCAGTTGACTGTAAAATATTACATCCCATATGTATTCTTAAAATGAGATTTAATAATGATATTTAAATCATGTGATCGCACTATTGTTGAGGACACATTTCCCAACAGCATCATGGCATATAGTTGCATTTAGATGAATTTTTTTTTGAAAAGTGCCTAATTGGGAACTTTGACAAGAGCAACTAAGCCATTACAAATACTTTTTCAACTTAAGACTTCGCCTACTAGAATGGTTGTAAAACACCCTAGATTGTGTCATACTAGTGTCTTTCGACCCATGACCCAAAGCCTAGTCAAGGGTTTGCATGTGAGTCACCTATCCAACCCCGTGATGCGATGTGGACTTGGTTAACTTGTCTAGGTGACCTTGATTGATCTTGTGGTATGGCAACCCAAAAATACTTTCTATCAATAAGTTTGAAGTGCTCATTTCAAAGATTTTGTATGTGGAAACGTTTTATTGCCAAGGAAACCTCAAATGTTATGAAATGTTGAAATATTGAGAATTTTAGTTGTTTTGATGGAGGCGTACCACTTCGATGTGCTTTGGAGAGGGATCCATTGAATTGGGCCCCCATACGGTTGTGAATTCAACCGCCCAGAGACAGAGTGACTATCACCCCGAAAAGCTATTGTCTAGAGGTTAACCGGTTGCCTAATAAGCGATTGGCGAAAGCAAAGGACATTAGCACGGAAGGGACAAACCCCATCAATTTTTGAAATGTGAAAGTTGAATGAGGTCAATTTTTGAATACTAGTCATATCCACCCTTGTTTACAACGATTTGAGCATTTCATTCCCAAAAAGCCTTTTTGTCAAGCCACTTTGTCGAGCTTGCACTACTACAAAAAGTAGCAAGGAGATCACTAATAAGAAACCTGTTAAACTCTCAAACCGGTCTCTTAATATAAGAAACCGTTTATTTAGTAAAACTGGTTTCTTAAAATTAGCTAACAAACCGGGTTGAATCTAAACTGGTTTCTTCTCTTTTTAGATTTGTTTCAAACTGAACTACAGATTTATACCGTATCATTTTATTCTCTTTCTATTCATTTTGTATCTTAGCACCATATGACATGGGTTATCAGTTAGCAATTCGCAGTTACCAACCCGACTACTTGGCTCGCCACATATCGATCGCACCAATACCAAACGCACTCCTAACACTATCGGCGTCTCTTACTCTCGCTTGCTCCTCCTTCCAGTCGATACCTCGATAATAGGTACTCAGTTTTCATCAATTTCGTTTTAATTTTCTAGGGTTTATGGGTTGTTCGATGTTTTCTTAGTTAGGTTGTTATATGATTTTGTTTGTTGTTCTTAACAATACATATAGTTTTATTGTTCTTGTGTTTGAAGTATGGAACTTTAATTGGTTAGACTTGCTAATTATTGTCGATCAATTTAAGGGTTTTGGATTCAAATAAGCTTACATGTAATCATTTACTTTAATCATCGTTATATGATTACGAATGTCGATTAGTGATAATAAACTGATAATACCATATTGTTGTTCTTTTCATTAATATCCCCACCAGGGGCGGATCTAGCCTTTGGGCTATATGGGCTATAGCCCTATATGAATTTGGGGATAAATAAAATTTGGTTTCATAATTTGCAAGAATTTAATGTAGCACAGGTGGTTGGAGGCTTGCAATAAGATCATCTCAATGAGTAGTAAAGGACAGGGGTTCAAACTTCATTGAGTTCCATAATGTTCAAACTTCATTGAGTTCCATAATGTTCATGATTTTCCAAGGTTAATATCTTTGACTTTCATAATCTATAAAAATACGTAATTATATTATGTAACTTATTAGTCATTAAATTATAAAATTAAATTACTCTCTAAAAATACGTAATTATACTACGTAACTTATTAGTCGGTAAATTATAAAATTAAATTACTCTCTCCTCGTTTCATAATATAAAGTTTCGTTTTACCGAGGTGAATCTTTTGACTTTATTTTTATAAAAATATACTCCGTAAAATACTAGTCGATAATTTATAAAATTAAATTACTAATTTCGTTAAAAAAAGGAAATATGTATGTGTGTGTTTCTTCATCAAAATTACTCCGTCTTATTCTTGTGTCCTCCAGGAGAACCGTTGTCCTTACACCCAAATCTTTATAATATTCCATTGGTGGATTGCTTTTAGGTGTAAGGAGGATGGTCCTCCCGGAGGACACACAAATTTTTCTTTATTGTAATATTTCCGTAAAAACAAACTATTCTCGCGAAATCCTAATAATTATTTAAATATTTTACTTGCATACAAATTCAACATATTATCATTTTCGGCTTAGAAGTTATAAATATAGGTTCCACAAGATTTTGAACCTAGGATTTTTTTTATTTCTACAATCTCAAAATCTAGCCTGACATAACTTCAAACCCTGGCTCCGCCCCTGATCCCCACCTTATTCCTCTTGCGCCAGCTTCTTCCTACTTTGTTTACTGCATTTTTTTGTTCATTTCTTATATATGTATTGTACAATTTTTCTTATTAATTATAAATGGTTGCTTTTTCCAATCTTTTATTTTGATACGAGTAATATGATACTCCCTTTGTCCCGGTCATTTGTTGTCCTTTTCCATTTTTGGGTGTCTCAGTCATTTGTCCTTTCTATTTTAAGAATGAATTTGATGAGTAATTTGATCATTCTCATTCAATTTGTTCCACTTGTCATTTAGTTATTGGTCTTTTCCTCTTTCCTTGGTTTTTGTGCCAAAACAAAAGGACAACAATTGACCGGGACGGAGGGAGTATATGATTAATTTTGGTTATAAATCAGAAATGCAGGCTCCAAATATCATTGCCTAGTTAGTATATTGATATAGGGCTTTTGCTCAAGCTTATCGTCAAGCTCTTGCCAGTATGATGCATTAATTATTCACGCTTTCTTGAATGGAGAGGTTAAACCTTAAAGAACAAACCTCATATACAGAGTGCGTACCTACACAAGTTGAAACTTATTAGGCAAACAATGGTCTTATGAGTATATTGTACTCCCTCTGTCCCGGTTATTTGTTGTCCTTTTCCATTTTTGGGTGTCTCAGTGAATTGTTGTTCTTTCAATTTTAGGATTGCATTTGATGAACAAATTGGTCATTCACACTCAATTTCATCCACATGTTATTTAGTAATTGGTCCTCTCCTCTTTTCTTGGTCTTTATGCCAAAACCAAAGGACAACAAATGACCGGGACGGAGAGAGTATATAAGTGTAGGGGATTGAAAAACATCGACCACATTGACTATGAATCCAATAGTACTCTCTGCAGTGCTTTCTTGTTATGAATAAGGTTCAATGGTTGAGAAAGCTAGAAGCATGTCTTTATTACATTTATCTGAGAAATGAAATAATTCTTGGTTAACAACTACTCTTTTAATTATTGTTGGTTGTTTTGATATTGTTCAGCCTTTTCAAGAGCCAGAAAAACGCGTGTAATTGTTGAAACACTGGAAAAACTGGACAAAGCGACATTAGTAACAAGGGCAACAATAGTTAGGGACTTAGGGTAAGTGTAAGTTTTCTCCTTTGTTTTTCTCTCAGCTGGCCTTATTTAGGGTGCGTTATTGTAAACGTTTCTTTAACATTGTCGTGTATAATCGTCAATCAAATGTTTAGACTTGGGAGGCCTTTTATCGACCTTTTTTTTATGTCAAAGTGGCTGAATCTAAGGAAGAATCTAAGGAATCTACACTACTTCCCGCTTGATTCATTTTTAAATAGGTAATCAAGTTGCATCCTGAAAAGGGAAGAAATCGCATTCCATAGACTACAAACTGGATGACACCATGGTAATATCCATGGCTGAAGATGTGGGTGAGGCAAGCAATGTAGCAGGTCAGGTTGCATAAATCATTCTTGGAAAAGGAAACGAAGACGAGGGAAAGATTATGAATAATCAAGCTAATAGAATTGCGTCGCCTTATGCCATTTTCACTGAAAGTGAGAGCTTGATTGGTGATGCTGCTAAAAATAAGATCGTCATGAGCCCTGTCAAATTCGTCTTTGGTTAGTTTTTCCTCCTTTTTGTACATTGAGCTTCGATTTCTTCTATCTTGGAAAAAATTTATCTGTCATTCTGAAAAATGATATTGATGTTTTATTCAAGTTTTGTTATACTGTCGTTTAAATTATGCTTTATTCATATTTTTTCTTGCTTTTGCACATATTATACTAAACCTAATTGCTCAAATCTCGTGTCGGACCTGGTTTTAGGTGTCATTAACTTGTCTTTCAGAGAGATTGGAATCTTTAAATCCTAATAATGCTTATACATTTGTTTTGGCCGTGAATTCCTGGGATACTACGCTTCTTGATTATAGTACACACTTGACGGCACTAATGGAAAATCCTACCTTTTACGTACTACCTTGTTTTTAACCTCACATAAAAAACAGATGAGACCAAGATGTCTAGCAAATGTGATCGACTTCTGATGTTTAAAGCGTAAACATCTCATTTTATCTTTTGTATTCTTATTCCTTCTCCTCTCTAGATGTTGAATATCATGTTGTAACAAGTATCTACAAGAATTCAGTTTTTATTGCTTGTTTTTTCCCCTTCGTGCAGGAACGAGGCTAGACAGATAACTAGAAGAGTTATTATTTTGCTAGATTTACTCCTTGTATAGTTAGGGAGGGATTAATTTGTACGAATCTTAATATAATTCTAAGATAGGTTGCTTTTGGCAGTTGGTGGTGATTGTGTAATTAAATAAAAGTAATATTTTAATGATTATAATTTTTGATTAATATTATGTAGGTGTCGACTTTTTTTAATTCTATTTTTTTTTGTTTCTAAAAAAAATATAAGAGACTGGTTTTAATCCAAAACTGGTTTCTTAGATAATATCAAAGAGACCGGCTATAGTGCAAAACTGGTTCCAAACATAATAGAAAAGAAACCGGTTTTGGCCAATAACTGATCTGCTACTCAGTGATCTAAGAAACCGGTTTTTGGTGACAACCGGTTTCTTTGGTTATATCAAAGAAACCGGTTTTAATAACCGGTCTCTTAGGCTAAGACACCTATGAGCTAGAGACCGGTTATAAACCGGTCTCTTATAGCATTTTTAACCGGTTTCCTTGACTTTTTTTGTAGTAGTGTTGGGACGATCCATGACCTTTACTTTTGTAGAGAACTCGAGACTTGTCATGTCATATGCTACTAGCATCATGGGGATCATCATTCCACACCATCCGATCGCTCTTGACGAAAGTATTTGAAAATTGAGGACGAAAGTAGTCTAGTTTAACACCATTTGGAGGTGATTTAGTGCCATCCTCTTAGCCTTAGTGATTTGTTGAACTAGTATTTGTGACGGAATATATACTCTTAAATTTGTTCTCTTTTAGTTGACTCCGCCACTTGATGAGGAAGTGGCTATTCCTTTTGTAGATGAATCCATTATTTGATTTTGTGTTCTTAATGTTTGGATGTGTCGCCATTTTGGCAAGACCCACCTTGCCTTGCAAGAAGGCATCCTACTTCATGGTTGTCTTGTTGTGAGTTGAAGGGGCGGAGTGAGACCCGCTTATTGTCTCATGTCGGCTATGTTATTAGGTTAGTTTAAATAATGGTCCTAGTCTTTGTCACCTCTTTACTCGGGACGAGCAAAGGTTCGGTTTGGGGATATTTGATGTGACCATAATTAGCGCATATTTAGTCCCCGAATTAGCCTTGTTCCCATGCTTTTTAGTGCATATTTGGGTCATTTATTGTCTTTAGTTCTTTGTTTTGCATAGTCTTTGAGGTTTTGTGTCCTTGGTAGGAAAGGAGTGCAAACCTTGCATTTTCATGGCAAAATGATACTAAATTGATTGAATTCAATGACCAAGCATCAAGGAGAGACAAGATTAGAAGGCCTTTATACATATTATAGTAGTTGGGCAATGATGAGGAAAGATCCTTGCACCCCCAAGGAAATCCCCAAGGATTTTATGAAGAAAAGGGAAGAAAAGAAGAAGAAACAAGTCTGAGCAGCAATCCGTGCGGATTGTCCTGAAGACGCCCGTCCCCAGGACCACAATCCGTGTGTCTTCCTTACAAGACGCTCGGGCAGCAGCTACCAGAAGACGTCCGTCTTCTCACGCATGGGCAGAAACAATAGAATCCGGCCGTCCCGTGCCTAAGACGCACGGATTCCAAGACAGCGCAAATTCGTTTCTTCAAGCTTCAAGAAAGATGCCCATCCTTCAGAAAATACCGGTGTTTCCTTAAGTAGGTACTTAATCGTCATTTAAGCCCTTAGTTAACCCTAATGCATCCACCTAATTTCCACTATAAATACCCCATTAGTCTAATTGGAAGAGCATGTTCTTCTTATCAATTCTTAGAGTAGTTAATATCAATCAAATCTCTCTTTAGTTTTGTAATCAACAATTAATCAAGTTTTAATACAAGTTTTATTTCCTTAATCTCTCTTTTGTTCATCCTTTATTTTGGGTAATTGAAGATTATTTGGGTTATTATTGGGAGATTGACAACCTCTCAATCAAGCATCAAGTACTTCTATTATTCTTTGCTTTATTATTGGAATCATTAGTAGGTAGAATTCTCTTAATCCCTTTTTAATTATTGCTAATTACTTTCATTTGTTCATCATGTTTCACTTTGTTGGTATGATTGACAACCTTGCTAGCATGTTGAACATGATAATGAGTGAGTAGTTCCATAGCTAGGGTTAATGGGTGATTAGGGGAAACCAACATGGGGAATGATTCATGCTTAAATTAATATGCTTTCATGGTTTATTTGCTTGCTTGTTTTGATCTCAGCTCATGCACATGTTATGTTTGATGAAATGCGAGCCTATGAATCCTTGCATTTTTTACCCATCACCTACCTTTTCAATGAGACTTGTAAGATATAAACCAACTCGAGTCTCATTAGATATAAACCAACTCGAGTCTCATTAGACCATGCATGTTGTTGAGTAGGGAAGACTAAGTCGACTTGTAGGTGTTGTACAATCTAATTGATTCACCTCCGGGACCCAAACTTTCCTAGGATTGTAAGATATAACCCAACTCAATCCATCACAATAATAATTTCTTGCTTATAATTTGAGAACATGTTTGTATGATCAATTCCCATGAATCCCCTATGACCCCATGACACCCTAGTGCTTTTTATAAATTGTTTACAACCCTTTCAATTCATCTTGCTTATTTACTTTCATTGCTATTTAGTTTAGTGACCTTCTATATCAACCCAAATTATGACACCCCTAAGACACCACTAGTCTCAATAGAAATCTCATCTCAATTCCCGTCCCTTGGGATCCGACCTTTACTTGCCTCTTTACTAATTGTAGAGTTGTTTGTGAAGCTATAAATTGTGTTTTGGTCTAGGTGCTCCTAACGACAAGTTACCGAAAAGATTTAGTCCCGGCCAGTCACCTACCGAATCAAGGCCACCATATACACAACCCGACCAACCCAACGAAACCGACCAACCCGTAGTAGAAATATGGTTGACCGAACAAGAAATGGAGACAGTACGTAATAAGGGTCGCGCTAGTGAATCGTGGAAACATTTTATTAAGTGTAAAAATAAACCAATTTGTAAATGTATATATTGTGAAAGCATACTTAGTTGCGTTAGTACAGGGGGTACCGGTCATTTAAATCGACACTGAAAAAGTTGTCAAAAACGTCTCGATCGTGGGCAACCTTCAATGGACCAATTTGTGACTCACCCCGATAACCAATCGTATAATTATAATTATAATTATGATGAATGTTCCGCCCAATTGTCTAAAATGATTATTGAAACGGAAAAACCATTTGCACTAGCTGAACATCGTGCTTTTAATGAATATGTTAAAAAATTAACCCTGCCACAAAGAAACAAGTAGGAGGGTCGTAAGAAATAATGGTATGGTACAATTTCTGACGGCACGACAAAAACTCATTTCTGAGTTTGAAAACACTAAATGTAGAGTTAGTATAACTTCTGATGGATGGGATTCTGGCACCGAGTATTCGTATATGTGTATTATCGCTCATTGGATAGATGACAACTGGAATTTGCAAAAACGAATCACTGAGTTTGCTAAATTAGAATACCCTCATAATGCCGAAAATACACATGCAGTTATCATGAACGGTATTAATGAATTTGGACTTGCATCTAAAATTTCAACTTGTTCTTTTGATAATGCATCTACTATGACTGCCGTTGCTAACTTGTTAAAAACTAGTTTAAATGATGTTCTTTTAGATGGTGATTTGTTGCATGTTAGATGTGAATGTCATGTTTTAAACTTATGTGTTAAAGATGGTCTTAGTGGTATTAAAGAGTATCATGCGAAATTTAAACATATTGTTATGCATTTTAATACGACAAAGTGGAGACGTCAACAATGGCGTGATTTTTGTAAAACAAACGGATATGATTACATAAAATTTTCTGAGGAAAATAACACTAGGTGGAATTCTATGTACATTATGTTGAGTGATATAATACCCTATAAAGAACCTCTTACTGTTTTTTGGAACCGAGCCTTTCCCAATGATATGTTATTTGAAGAGGATTGGATAAAAATTTCATTGTATGTTGATTTATTAGGTGCTTTTTACAATGCAACTCTCTCTTTTTCACATGTATATAAACCTACCGCTCCTCATTTTATTGGTAATGTTATTCCTATTGCACAACTTTTTAACGATTATCGTAATAATGATATCTTTAAAGGATTTCTTCCACAAATGGAGCAAAAGTGGCTCAAGTATTGGTCTGATATTCCCATTTTTTATATTTTTTGTATGATTTTAGACCCTAGGTGGAAATTAGAGGAAACTATACAATTAGTTGGCGCTTATAAGAGTCTATTATGTTTACCTTTTAACGAAGATCAATATAGAGAAAATGTTAGATCTAAATTTTTTACTGTATATAACTGTTACGAGTCTGTTATTGGTAACTTCACTCGCGTTTCTTCCCGTCCTACTTCTAGTGCAGGTAGTAGTGGTAGTGGCATTCAAGGAACAAGCTTGAACTCTCTTAAAGGTTTGATGAGTAGGGTAAGACCGAATCGACAACAATCTACTACAACATCCAACTTGGCCGAGTATCAAATGTACAATAGCTACGATTATTTGCGAGGTATATCCAATGAAGAGGTCAACAACCTTGACCTTTTGCAATGGTGGCGAAATCAAAGGAGGTCACTTCCGGTGATGTCGGCAATAGCAAGGGACTTCTTAAGTAGTCAAGTGTCTTCCGTTGCATCCGAAAGTTGCTTTAGTGGAGCAAAAAGGGTTTTGGATGAAAAACGAACTCGTCTAAGATCTGATACACTTAAAATGTTGGTGTGCTATAAGGATTGGATGGATGCTGAGTATCGACAACAAGACGAGGTCGATCATGAAGTCGAGTATGATTCCGACCAAATAAGCACCGAGTCAAATCTATAGTTGCATATATTTTATTAAATAAACTTGTTTTTTGTATTTTTTTCTTATTTATTTTTTCATTACATTAGACTAATATCATTTCTTAATCGTTTCATCATTTTTTAATTAGATAAAATTCTAGTTACATCGATTCATCCTTTTTTAATAAAATACTGAGGTATTTTTTTTTAATATCGTTTCTTAATCGTTTAATTAAATCCAAATATATGGATACCATTTAAATTGGATATCCGATCCGATTTTTTCCAAATAAATTGGATCGGATGTGGATTGTGATTTTCTTAAAACCGGATATCCGAATTTGATCCGAATTTTAAAAACAAAACACACAAAAAAAAAACGTAAAAACGTAACCAAATCTCCTAGTCTCCCTTATATATACTCCCATCCTTCCATTAAAAAAACCCAAACCATTTCATTCTCAGTTTCTCAAATCTCACTGCCGCCATTCTATTCTTTTTCTCTCTTTTAATTTCTGACCACCACAAAACTCCAAAAATAACCATCTCCTTCGACCTCCAACCACCACCAGTCACATACCTCCTCCAAACTCCTCAAATAGTGACTCTCACCTTGTTGTATACCACCATCAACCTCCGTCGCCTGCGCATCAGTAAGCACCAAATCTATAATCATTCATGGCTTCTGCCGTCTGACTCTCACAAATAAAGAGTTTTTTATCGATAGTATGTCTCAACTAATCATTTTAATTTACAATTGTTTTAGCAGGATTTTCCTGAAAGGATCCGGCTTAATTACAGAGTAATTAGAGTATCTAGTTCTATAAGTTTGGAATAATATTATGAGTAAATAACAAAGAAGGACTAAGTATAAAAGATATCACTTGTATTAATTTAATAAGCTGAGCACAAACTCGTGTATGTAATTGAGTATACAGGAAATAGTAAGAGATAAATTAATAGATTACTAATGAATCACCTCTCCCTTTACAAATGCTCGATCATGCTATTTATAGTTCTACAAATATTAACGTTGTATTCAATCTCAACA
This sequence comes from Silene latifolia, assembly GCF_048544455.1. Lineage (NCBI taxonomy): Eukaryota > Viridiplantae > Streptophyta > Magnoliopsida > Caryophyllales > Caryophyllaceae > Silene > Silene latifolia. Next base: position 79,455,418 of record NC_133530.1, read on the forward strand.
TTCTTCTCAATAGTCGATTGTTACCGATTAATAGGGCACATTTCCTATTAATCCGGTTGACCCGTTCTTCTCTAACTGTTTTTAGCTTTTCTCCTTAATCACGTCTTGATTCATGGGAGTGATATAGTCTTGTGGTTAGACTTGGTCTTCCTTGAGAATAGGACGTGGTCATTTAGTTTGTATAACTGTATTTCTTGTTATTCTTCTTAATCCAGCCTGCCTGGGTGTCGTGCCAGGCTACTCTGTACTCACCATCAGGCTTTTCTTCCAGGATTTAGTTGCTTTCTTGCTATAATATTCTTCAATAGTTGAATAGTAGTCAGACTTGTCCGGTCCTAGGTTACTTCAGTCAGACTAATAAGGTCAGACCAGGCTGGAGTCAGACCAGGCTAAACTGGGCCTAACAATTGCCCCTTGACATTTTACCCATGCTTTGGATCCGGCCGGGGGTGAGATGTCAACTTTACCGAGTTAAACAATAAGAAGAGTCATATTTATTCGGTGACTCTTAGACTCCTATTTACCGTTGAACACCGCAACGCTGGCTAAGTGATGTCATCTTTGTGACGTTTTGCAATTTCTAGGGTTTCCATGCCGTTATACATCTTCTATAAATACGGTATTTGGGACGAGATTATTCTTCACCAATTTTCCTCCACTTTCTTTGCTAAATTTTCTTCGAAACTCTCCCTATTTCTCGGCAATCTTGTTTCGCTAATTTATACTTTTTGATAATTTAACTTCATCACAATAAATCAAACAATAAAAGATATGGGAGCCAAAAAACGTCCTTCATCCCTAAAAGCTGCTGGCTGCTGCTGAGCTGAACCCACGGATGTTCGGGAGGAAGAGGTGATGGAAGTTGATCCTCCGCTCGTCTTTGTGGCTTTTAAGTACCAGGACTCTGTGTTCACCGCCCTTCAATCTTTGGATCCTTACTTTCCGAGGAGAACTTGTTGAAAACAAATTATGACAAGATATTAAGGGAGAAGAAAATAATTCTGAGTCGATCGAGGTATGGATCCCTGAATCTTGTCCGGTCGAGCTAACGGGTGTCACCTGGTTGGTTTTGTATTTTTGAATGGGCGTTCAAAGCAGGCTGTAAGTTACCTTTTACCCCTTTAATGATTGATACCATTCGTGCAATGGAAGTATCACCTTTTCAGATTATGCCAATGGTTTGGAAACTTATCCATTCTGTTGAAAATTTGTGTGCTAAGCACAATCTCACAATTACCCTTAATGATATCAAGGCAATTTATCATATGAAAAATCCAGTTAATGGTCGTTTTAATTTGAGAATTAAATCGAAAATGTCTCCATTAATTACTAACCTGGACTCTCGAGATGATAAAAGTTGGGCAAAAACTTTCCTATTTGTCCGGACTGAGACTTTGGGATCAGGCTTTGATTATCTGAGATATCCTCCCTTGGAGAGTGGTAGGTTCCCTGTACTCTTATTTTGCAATATATATTACATGAAATTAATAGATTTTGATTTTCACCTGTGTAATTTTGACGGTTTTTGCAGCTCCTGATTGGAGCTTTGATCCTCTTGATGAGGAAGCTGTTTCCAGGATAGAGGCTTTCCTTGCTATTCCTGAGGAAGAGAGGACATGGCCAGCTAGTTTGGGCAGGGAATTGTTGCCCCGGTATATGAAGACCAAGCTGACTGGGGTCAGAGTACCCAAAGGCAAGCCTAGCTCTCTCGCTCTTTCTGTACGTCTTCTATATGTCTTTATGTTAATGTTATCTTCTTGTCATTTCTCGTCTCGATACTTACGTATATTCTTTATGTATTCAGTATTTAGGCCTTCTGCTAGGTTGGCTAGCTTTTTCGCAAAGGATTTGAAGGCTGGAATGGCTAGGATTGCTGAATCCAAGTCAAGAGCCAGAAAGGCTAGTGGGAGTGACAAAACGCTTGATATCCTAGTTTCGATGTCCCGGCCTTCTCAAGATCCACCCAGGATAGTGTCACCGAGAGGTCGTCCAGGGCTCCAAAAAGGAAGAGGGAAGATGTTATCCTCGAAGAAGAGGAGGGAGAGAAAGAGCCTATCCAGGCTCACCAATCGGAGTATAAGGCAAGTGCCTGCTAGGATTGATGACATGGATGATGCTCGGGCACAGATAAATGAGTTTTTTCGCAAAAATGAGCGGCTCTTGACTCTTGTCGCTAGTACCCTTGAGTCGTCTACCGAGTGGTTTCTATTCTCGACTTCTCTTGTAACAAAGGTCTGCTGAACTTGCTTCCCAGGCTAAGGAGGTTAGTTGTAAAGGGATATTTTTAATTGTTCATGTGCTTTTTGTTTTGCCTTGTACTTGGCTGATTGATTTTATATATATGTAGAGATTGGATGCCGGGTTGGCTACTGCTTGTCAGCTCAGGGATGCCCAGGCCAGGGTTACTAGTTTGGAGGAAAAATGGATAACCTTAACCGTGACCTGCATACATCCAGGAGTAATGAGGTGGTACTTCAATCCCATTTGGCCGGGGCGCTAGAGAGGCAACTAGAGTTGCTATAGTTTGGGAGGTGGCCGCAAAAATGCGAGAGAAGGTTGTCGGGCAAGAGTTGGAGGCCGAGAAGCGTGCAATGCAAGATCGTTGAGAAAAATGAGGAGCTTTCTTCTTGAAAAGGAATTGGTGGAGGCGCGGTTGGCTGATGCTGCTCAGTACTTCTTCGGGAAAGGTCGGGTTGATGCTATGAGGGATCCGGAATCTGACCGGGCTAATTGGGATCCGGACCGGGATGAGACAGCATTGGACGCTCAGTATCCTGATTTGGCCAATATGGGTCAAGAAGAAGAAGTGGATTCTCCTCCCTCCAAGGCAAAATCTGACGACCAGGAAATGGTGGATGGTTGTGAGTCGGTTACTGGCTCAAAAATAACTTAGATTTTTCTTTTAGGTTTTGGTCTATCCAGGGGGAATGTCCCTGGAATGAATATTTAGAAATTTTTATTATTATTTGTTTTTTGCCCATCCAGGGGGGATGTTCCTGGAATGGATGATTATTAGGTGTGTGGTTGGGCCGACTATTTTGAATGAATAAATATTTGGTCTTTGTTTGTTTCTTTTTGTGTTTTGACAAGGTACTTTTGTAATGCCGGATGTGTGCTGGATCTGACCAGTTATCTGACTGGATCGGGCCAGTTTTTGTGCTGGATCTGGCCAGTTTAATATATATATTTTTTTGTTTGTTATGGGTGGGGTTGTTGCCTGTCTGGAGGGCTTATGTCCCCTGCCTGTCTGGAGGGCTTATGACCCATTTATGTTATACAAATCAGGAAGGAGTTTTCCAGTTTTGTATGTTTAAGTGGAGCTCAGTATTTAAAGGCCTGTTTTGCAACTGAAAATTGGATATCAGTTGGATATTGATGGGGGTGCCCCCCAATCTTTAAGATTTGTTTTAAATAAAATGCAGTATGTAAAACAAGTATTGAAGATTTTACTTGGTAAAAGTAAACATGAGAACATCGATAAGTACTTTGGCACATAATTTGAAGAAATCATATACGACATTTATTCATATAATGGCAAGTATCATACATGTAGTTTCATATCAAGCCAGGCAAGAAATGTCAAGGTGAAAAATTATACCTGGATTGAGAGATATATTTTATATGTGAAATAGTTTTAAATGTGCAATATTCCAAGCTCTTGGGATCATTTCGCCGTCCAGGGTTTGTAATCTATAAGCTCCCTGGCCGACTATTGAATCAATCAGGTAGGGACCTTCCCAGGTTGGGGCCAATTTGCCAGCATTCTTTTCTTTTGTGTTTTGAAAGACTTTCCTGAGGACAAGGTCTCCTACCCTAAATACCCTGGCTTTGACAGTCTTGTTGTAGCTTTTCGCAACCCTTTGCTGATATGCTGCTAATCTGATGCTGGCTGCATCTCTTAGTTCTTCTGTTAGGTCCAGGCTGTCCTCCATTAGGGGTATATTCTTTGGTTATTGTGTTCATGCTATATCTGGTGATGGAATTTTTACCTCAGCCGGGATTACCGCTTCACATCCATAGACTAAGGAGTAAGGGGTCCGTCTGTGGAATTTTTAGGTGTGGTTCGTCACCCCGAGAGGACCGGGGGAAGCTCTTGACCCATCTGCCTTTTCTTCTTTCCGACTTCTTCTTTATGCGGTGATTACCACTTTATTCTTTTGGATTACGCTTTCGACCGTTGGCTTTTGGATATCCTGGTGTGGATGTTACTAGGTTGATGTTCCATTGAGCACGGTAAGGTCATTGTTCTTTTTCCCACGAATTGCGTGCCATTGTCGCATACTATTTCAGAGGGGATGCCATATCTACATATGATGTTGTGTTTGATGAATGCTATGACATCCTTCTCCTTAACTTGCCTGTATGATTCAGCTTCTATCCATTTGGAGAAGTAATCAGTCATTGCTAGCATGAAAACTTTTAAATAAGGGTGCTTGAGGTAGTTTTCCTACTATGTCCATGCCCCATTTCATAAACGGCCAGGGCGCGGATATGGAATGTAGTTCTTCAGATGGTTGATGGATATATGGTCCATGAACGGAAAGCTTTACATTTAGAGCTGAATTCCGGCAATCGGCTCTCGGGGGCCAATAATAACCCGTTTCGAGTACTTTGCTTGCCAGGCTTCTTCCACCTTTATGATTTCCACGGTGTCCTTCGTGGATTTTTCGATAATATCTGTTCAGCCTTCTTGTGGTTCCAGGCATCGAGGTACGGCCCGACTGCGATTTCTTAAAAAGCACGTTGTCAATAATAGTGTACGAAGCAGCTTTTATTTTTAGTGCTCTGACATCTTGCTTATTTAGGGGAAGGATTCCTTGTTGTAGCCAGTCATAGTAGGGTTTAGTCCAAGAATTGGTAATATAAATTGGGAATCTCTCATCTTGTTTATTTATTGCAGGTTCTAGTAAATGTACGATGGGTATTTTGTCGAAGTCTAGGGGATTGAAGTTAGATCCTAGGCCGGCTAAAGCATCGGCACGGGTATTCAAATCCTCGGGAATTTGGTCAATATTGAAATTTCGAAATTTTCCTTTTAAAATTTGAACAACATCCAGATAAAGCATTGTTAGGCCCAGTTTAGCCTAGTCTGACTCCAGCCTGGTCTGACCTTATTAGTCTGACTGAAGTAACCTAGGACCGGACAAGTCTGACTACTATTCAACTATTGAAGAATATTATAGCAAGAAAGCAACTAAATCCTGGAAGAAAAGCCTGATGGTGAGTACAGAGTAGCCTGGCACGACACCCAGCAGTGGATTAAGAAGAATAACAAGAAATACGATTATACAAACTAAATGACCACGTCCTATTCTCAAGGAAGACCAAGTCTAACCACAAGACTATATCACTCCCATGAATCAAGACGTGATTAAGGAGAAAAGCTAAAAACAGTTAGAGAAAGAACGGTCAACCGGATTAATAGGAAATGTGCGCTATTAATCGTAATACTCCGACTATTGAGAAGAACGTTGAGATTGAATACAACGTTAATATTTGTAGAACTATAAATAGCATGATCGAGCATTTGTAAAGGGAGAGGTGATTCATTAGTAATCTATTAATTTATCTCTTACTATTTCCTGTATACTCAATTACATACACGAGTTTGTGATCAGTTTATTAAATTAATACAAGTGATATCTTTTATACTTAGTCCTTCTTTGTTATTTACTCATAATATTATTCCAAACTTATAGAACTAGATACCCTAATTACTCTATAATTAAGCCGGATCCTTTCAGGAAAATCCTGCTAAAACAATTGGCGCCCACCGTGGGGCATCTAGTTCTTCAACTAATAAAATTCCCTTTATCATTTTTCATTTAATATTCACACACAAAAATGGTGGAACTCACCGCAGAACAACAAAGCGGCTGCCCTGGCCAAGATCAAAGAATTGGAAACAATCCAAGAGAAGGCAGCCCAGGCAGAAGCAGAAATCAATAGGTCAAGGAATCGAGCCTAGGCGAGAAAAAATTGGAAAATCGGGCTTCGGACTCCAAGACCGATTCGAACCAGGAACCCCATTCTCATCCATTATCAAAAACATTGACTTTTCTAATTTTGGAACCCCGGAGAAGGATACATTATCCGGTACCTCAACCATTCCCAATGATGAAACAAACAAAATGAAGCAAGCAATAATGATGGCTATGCTTCAGAAATCCAAAAACTCCACAACAAAATAGAAAATATACCTGGAGTGCCGGACCTGTTCTTTGAAGTAGAAGTTGATGACTTTGCGAGATTCACCCTTTGCGGATGAAATTGCAAAGATTGATCTCCCCAAGAAATTTACCGTTCCATCCATGAGAACTTATGATGGAACCTCTGATTCACAAAATCATGTTGCCATATTCAAACAGAAAATGTTGGCTGCCTCAATACCCAGTGAACTCAGGCAAGTTTGCATGTGCAAGGGCTTTGGTACAACCACGACCGGAGCAAACATTACGGTGGTTCATCAATCTCCCAAATGGAGGTATCAAGAATTTTGCAGAATTAATTAATGCCTTCAATCAATAATTCGCGAGCAACAGAGATACGGCTAAGAGACCCAGTAACCTGTTCAGGGTAAAGCAACTTCCGAAGAATCTCTCAAATAATTTCGGCCGATTTGTCAAAGAAAAGGTGGCCATTCCCGTGTGTGATGAAGAAAAATGGTGGAAGCCTTCAGGCAAGGGGTCCCGCTGTGGTGACATCTATGCGGACGACCAAGAAAGCATGCCTAACCTTTGCCACTGTTCAGTCCATCGCCTTAGAGCATGTCAGATTAGAAGAAGATCTCAACTTCGAACGAACTCATCCGGCGGAAAGCAAGTCTATGGACACACTAATAGGAAAAGCTCCTACCAGAAAGGAGGCAACCCCAGATCGCACCCTATTCCGTGCCCGAAAGATCGAAGTCAACATGGCACAAGAACACAAAGGTAACCTTTCTAGCTTACCAACCATTCCTGAATATAACTTCTCTATTAATACTGCAGGATTAATTAAACGCACCGGAAAGCTGGGAGATACGGTCGGATGGCCCAAGAAATCGACAATCTCGGGAAAGACCCAATGAGATGGTGTGACTTCCATCAGGACATCGGGCACACCACAAAAGAATGCATCCGGCTCGGGAAACGGTGGCATATCTCCTAAAGAAAGGTTTCTTGAAGGATTTAATCCAGCAGCCAAAGAACAAAGATGAAGGACAAAACAAGAGAGATCCAGAAACAAAGAGAGACCCTCCTCCTCCTCCCCCATCTATGAAGTCAAATTCATAAATGGAGGATCGAAATCGTGGTCCGACCAGCTCACCGCCAAAAGAATATCCAGGGAATCCGGACTTCAACCTCCTTCCAGGCCCAAGTCATTACCCGCTATTACCTTTGATGACTCGGACCTGCAGGGAATATCGGATCTACACCATGATAGCTTGGTAATCACCATGCAAATTGGCACAAACAAAGGTATCAAGAATCGATAGACGGAGGCGATTCAATCAACCTGGTGATGCTTGACGTCCTTAAAGCTATGAAGATAGACGAAGGAAAGATCATCAAGAAATCCAGCGTCCTGGTTGGATTCGGCGGAGAAACAAAGAACACCTTGGGAGAAATCACTGCCAACCTATGTGGAAGGCGTGGCTTCATATGAAAGATTTGGAGTAATGGATTGCCTATCCTCGTATAATGTAATCCTGGGCAGACCATGGATCCACAATGTCAAAGCAATCCCATCAACATACCATCAATGTGTGAAAATTCCAACAGAATGGGGGATAACCACCATCAGAGGAGAACAGAGGACGGCTCAGGAATGTTACACTCAGGCTTTGAAACCCTCAAAGTCAGGTAAGTCCCTTGCATAGCAATTAAAGTCACCTGTCAGGGAAGAATATGTAGCACAATCACAGATGGAAACAGGAGAAGTCATATTAGACCCAGAATTCCCTAACAGGAAAGTACTTGTAGGGTCGGATGCACCGACTCAATCGACCAAATCAGTGGTCACTTTCTCAAAACTAAAATGTCTTGTTTTGCTTGGTCACATTTTGATATGACTGGTATAGATGCCGATGTTATTACTCATAAGTTGAATATTGACAAATCCTTTAAGCCCGTACAAAGAAAAGAGAAGAAAATTACCGAGAGAGGCATGAAATCATCAACCAAGAAGTTGACAAGCTACTGGACATGGGAATGATCAGGGAAGTAATGTACCCTGACTGGCTTGCAAACGTAGTAGTCGTCCAAAAGAAAAATGGCAAATGGAGAGTCTGTGTAGACTACACCGACTTAAACAAAGCCTGCCCAAAAGATCCATTTCCCCTGCCACACATCGATGCAATGGTAGATGCCACTGCAGGCCACGAAATGTTAACATTCATGGATGCCTCCAGCGGATTCAATCAGATAAAAATGCACCCAGCAGATCAGGAAAGCACAGCTTTCATCACTGAAAGAGGTATATATTGTTATACTGCTATGCCCTTTGGATTAAAAAATGCAGGTGCAACCTACCAAAGGCTAGTCAACATGATGTTCAAAGACCAGATAGGAGACACCATGGAAGTCTATATAGATGACATGGTAGTCAAGTCAAAAAAGGCAGACGACCACGTCAAAGACACGGAAGTAGCCTTTCAAATCTGGAGAAATTCAATATGAAGCTCAACCCACAAAAATGCCACTTGGAGTCTCGGCGGGTAAATTCCCGGGCTATATGGTGACAAAAAGAGGAATAGAAGCCAGCCCTGAACAGGATCAAAGCTATTCTGGAGCTAGAACCACCAAAGACGGTCAAAGACATACAAAAGTCGATGGAAGAATAGCGGCCCTGAACAGGTTCATTTCAAGATCATCAGAGAGGTGCAAATCATTCTATAACCTGCTAAGAAAGAACAAGGACTTTCAATGGACCCCTGATCATCAGGCCGCCTTTGAAGACCTAAAGATATATCTATCCTCTCCTCCCTTGCTGGCAAAACCAATCAAAGATGAACCTCGACAATATAATCGATCCACGTAAAACCGTTGTCAGTGCAGTCTTGGTAAAAGAAGCAGACGGACAATAGCACCCTGTCTATTATGTAAGTAAGAGCCTACTAGATGCAGAGATCAGGTATGACCTGCTTGAAAAATATGTTTTAGCTTTAATTATGAGTTGCACAAAATTAAGACCATACTTTGAAAGCCACCCTATAATAGTCAGAACCAATCTTCCTATCAAGTCTGTACTTAGGAAGCCGTAATTGTCGGATTTAATGTGCAAATGGTCACCCAGTGAGCACATACAATATAACATTTGAACCAAGGACAAGAATTAAGTCACAAGCATTAGCAGACTTTGTGGCTGATTTTAGTCCGACCCTAGAACCCGACCTAATAAAAGAAGTGAATAAACCGACCAAATGACCAAAAGGACCTAGAATGGACCCTATTCGTCGATGGTGCAGCCAACATGAGGGGCACAGGACTGGGGTTAGTACTAAAATCGCCACAGGGGGATAAGATAGTACAGGCTATAAGCTGTGCATTTGAGGCTACCAACAATGAGGCAGAATATGAAGCCCTAATAGCCGGATTAAAGGTATGTATTGACCTTGGTGTGCAAAACCTAAAAGGTACGATCGATTCCCTTCTTATCTCCAACCAAGTAAATGGGATATATACTGCAAAAGACTCCAAAATGATGCTTTATCTGGATGTTGTTCAAATTTTAAAAGGAAAATTTTGAAATTTCAATATTGACCAAATTCCCTGTGGATTTGAATACCAGGTGCCGATGCTTTAGCCGGCCTAGGATCTAACTTCAGTCCCCTAGACTTCGACAAAATACTCATCGTACATTTACTAGAACCTGCAATAAATAAACAAGATGAGAGTTTCCCAATTTATATTACCAATTCTTGGACTAAACCCTAATATGACTGGCTACAACAAGGAATCCTTCCCCTAAATAAGCAAGATGCCAGAGCACTAAAAATAAAAGCTGCTTCGTACACTATTATTGACAACGTGCTTTTTAAGAAATCGCAGTCGGGCCGTACCTCGATGCCGGAACCACAAGAAGTCAACAGATACTATCAGAAATCCACGAAGGACACTGTGGAAATCATAAAGGTGGAAGAAGCCTGGCAAGCAAAGTACTCAGAACAGGTTATTATTGGCCCACCCTGAGAGACGATTGCCTGGAATTCAGCTCTAAATGTAAAGCTTGTCAGATTCATGGACCATATATCCATCAACCATCTGAAGAACTACATTCCATATCCGCGCCCTGGCCGTTTATGAAATGGGGCATGGACATAGTAGGAAAACTACCTCAAGCACCCGGACATAAAGTTTTAATGCTAGCAATGACTGATTATTTCTCCAAATGGATAGAAGCTGAATCATACAGGCAAGTTAAGGAGAAAGATGTCATAGCATTCATCAAACACAACATCATATGTAGATATGGCATCCCCTCTGAAATAGTATGCGACAATGGCACGCGATTCGCGGGAAAAAGAACAGCAGCCTTCTGTGCTCAATGGAACATCAACCTAGTAACATCCACACCAGGATATCCAAAAGCCAACGGTCAGGCAGAATCCAGTAATAAAGTGGTAATCAGCTGCATAAAGAAGAAGCTGGAAAGAAGAAAAGGCAGATGGGCTGAAGAGCTTCCCCTGGTCCTCTGGGCTGACAGAACCACACCTAAAAATTCCACAGGACAGACCCCTTACTCCTTAGTCTATGGATGTGAAGCAGTAATCCCGGCTGAGGTAAAAATTCCATCAGCCAGATATAGCATGAACACAATAACCAGCAATATACCCCTAATGGAGGACAGCCTGGACCTAACAGAAGAACTAAGAGATGCAGCCAGCATCAGATTAGCAGCATATCAGCAAAGGGTTGCGAAAATCTACAACAAGACTGTCAAAGCCAGGGTATTCAGGGTAGGAGACCTTGTCCTCAGGAAAGTCTTTCAAAACACAAAAGAAAAGAATCTTTGGCAAATTGGCCCCAACCTGGGAAGGTCCCTACCGATTGATTCAATAGTCGGCCGGGAGCTTATAGATTACAAACCCTGGACGGCAAAATGATCCCAAGAGCTTGGAATATTGCACATTTAAAACTATTTCACATATAAAATATATCTCTCAATCCAGGTATAATTTTTCACCTTGACATTTCTTGCCTGGCTTGATATGAAACTACATGTATGATACTTGCCATTATATGAATAAATGTCGTATATGATTTCTTCAAATTATGTGCCCAAGTACTTATCGATGTTCTCATGTTTACTTTTACCAAGTAGAATCTTCAATACTTGTTTTACATACTGCATTTTATTTAAAACAAATCTTAAAGATTGGGGGCCACCCCCATCAATATCCAACTGATATCCAATTTTCAGTTGCAAAACAGCCTTTAAATATCGAGCTCCACTTAAACATACAAAATCGGAAAACTTCTTCCCGATTTGTATAACATAAATGGGTCATAAGCCCTCCCGACAGGCAGGGGACATAAGCCCTCCGCATGTGCAACAACCCCACCCATAACAAACAAAAATATATATATATATATATTAAATCGCGAGATCCAAAGACAAAATCGGCCCGATACGGATCGGATAAGCGGTCGATCCAAGACACATCCGACATTACAAAAGTACCTTGTCAAAACACAAAAAGAAACAAACAAAGACCAAATATTTATTCATTCAAAATAGTCAGCCCTACCACACACCTAATAATCATTCATTCCAGGAACATCCCCCCTGGATGGGCAAAAAATAATAATAATAAAAATTTCTAAATATTCATTCCAGGGACATTCCCCCTGGATAGACCAAAACCTAAAAGAAAAATCTAAGTTATTTTTGAGCCAGTAACCGACTCACAACCATCCACCATTTCCTGGTCGTCAGATTTTGCCTTGGAAGGAGGAGAATCCACTTCTTCTTCTTGACCCATATTGGCCAAATCAGGATCGAGCGTCCAATCTTTGTCTCATCCCGGTCCGGATCCCAATTAGCCCGGTCAGATTCCGGATCCCTCATAGCATCAACCCGACCTTTCCCGAAGAAGTACTGAGCAGCATCAGCCAACCGCGCCTCCACCAATTCCTTTTCAGCAGCAAGCTCCTCATTTTTTCTCAACTGATCTTGCATTGCCTGCTTCTCAGCCTCCAACTCTTGCCTGACAACCTTCTCAGCATTTTTTGCGGCCACCTCCCAAACTATAGCAGCTCTAGTTGCCTCTCTAGCTGCCCCCAGCCGGGATTGAAGTACTACCTCATTACTCCTGGATGTATGCAGGTCATGGTTAAAGTTATCCAGCTTTTTCCTCCAAACTAGTAACCTGGCACGAACATCCCGAGTGACAAGCGAGCCAACCCGGCATCCAATCCCTACATATATATAAAATCAATCAGCCAAGTACAAGGCAAAACAAAAAGCACATGAAAAATTAAAAATATCCCTTTACAACTAACCTCCTTAGCCTGGGAAGCAAGTTCGCAGACCTTTGTTACAAGAGAAGTCGAATAGAAACCACTACGGTAGACGACTCAAGGGTACTAGCAGACAAGAGCTGGCCGCTCATTTTTGCAGAAAACTCATTTATCTGTGCCCGGGCATCATCCATGTCATCAATCCTAGCAGGCACTTTCCTTATACTCCTGATTGGCTGAGCCTGGATAGGCTCTTTCTCTCCCTCCTCCTCTTCGAGGATAACATCTTCCCTCTTCCTTTTTGGAACCCGGACGAGCTCGGTGACACTATCCCGGGTGGATCTTGAGAAGGTGGACATCGAAAACCAGGATATCAAGCGTTTTGTCACTCCCACTAGCCTCCCGGCTCTTGGGTTTCAAGCAATCCTAGCCACCCCGACCTTCAAATCCTTTTGCGGAAAAAGCGCCAACCTAGCGAGAAGACCTAAATACGAATACATAAAGAATATACGTAAGTATCGACGAGAAATGACAAGAAGATGTGAGTTAACATAAAGACATATAGAAGACGTACAGAAAGAGCAAGAGAGCTAGGCTTGCCTTTGGGTACTCGACCCCGTCGACTTGGTCTTCATATACCAGGGGCAACAATTCCCGCCCAAACTAGCTGGCCATGTCCTCTCTTCCTCGGGAATAGCAAGGAAAGCCTCTATCCCGAAAAACGACTTCCTCATCAAGAGGATCAAAGCTCCAACCGGGAGCCGCAAAAACCGTCAAAATTACACGGTGAAAATCAAAATATATTAATTTCATGTAATATATATTGCAAAATAAGATCTGGGAACCTACCACTCTCCAAGGAAGGATATCTCGGATAATCAAAGCCTCGATCCCAAAGTCTCGGTCAGGACAAATAGGAAAGTTTTTGCCCAACTTTTATCATCTCGAGAGTCCAGGTTAGTAATTAATGGAGACATTTTCGATTTAATTCTCAAATTAAAACGACCATTAACTGGATTTTTCATATGATAAATTGCCTTGATATCATTAAGGGTAATTGTGAGATTGTGCTTAGCACACAAATTTTCAACAGAATGGATAAGTTTCCAAACCATTGGCATAATCTGAAAAGGTGATACTTCCATTGCACGAATGGTATCAATCATTAAAGGGGTAAAAGGTAACTTACGACCGCTTTGAACGCCCATTCAAAAATACAAAACCAACCAGGTGACACCAGATTAGCTCGATGGACAAGATTCAGGGATCCATACCTCAGTCGACTCATGAATTATTTTCTTCTCCCTTAATATCTTGTCATAATTTGTTTTCAACAAGTTCTCCTCAGGAAAGTAAGGATCCAAAGATTGAAGGGCAGTGAACACAGAGTCCTGGTACTTAAAAGCCACAAAGACGACGAGCGGGAGGATCAACTTCCATCACCTCTTCCTCCCGAACATCCGTGGGTTCGGGCTCAGCAGCAGCAGCATTTTCGGGATGAAGGACGTTTTTTGGCTCCCATATCTTTTATTGTTTGATTTATTGTGATGAAGTTAAATTATCAAAAAAGTATAAATTAGCGAGAACAAGATTCTTTGAGAAATAGGGAGAATTTGAGGAAGAAAATTTAGCAAAGAAAGTGGAGGAAAATTGGTGAAGAATAATCTCGTCCCAAATACCGTATTTATAGAAGATGTATAACGGCATGGAAACCCTAGAAATTGCAAAATCACAAGATGACATCACTTAGCCGTTGCAGTGTTCAACGGTAAATAGGAGTCTAAGAGTCACTGAATAAATATGACTCTTCTTATTGTTTAACCCGGTAAAGTTGACATCTTACCCCGGCCGATCCAAGCATGGGTAAAATGTCAAGGGGCAATTGTTAGGCCGGTTTAGCCTGGTCCGACTCCACTGTCCGACCTTATTAGTCCGATCAAGTAACCTAGGACCGGACAAGTCCGACTACTATTCAACTATTGAAGAATATTATAGCAAGAAAGCAACTAAATCCTGGAAGAAAAGCCGATGGTGAGTACTGAGTAGCCTGGCACGACACCGGGCGGTGCAAAAGCCGGATTAAGAAGAATAACAAGAAATACAGTTATACAAACTAAATGACCACGTCCTATTCTCAAGGAAGACCAAGTCTAACCACAAGACTATATCACTCCCATGAATCAAGACGTGATTAAGGAGAAAAGCTAAAAACAGTTAGAGAAGAACGGGTCAACCGGATTAATAGGAAATGTGCCCTATTAATCAGGTAACAGCTCCGACTATTGAGAAGAACGTTGAGATTGAATACAACGTTAATATTTGTAGAACTATAAATAGCATGATCGAGCATTTGTAAAGGGAGAGGTGATTCATTAGTAATCTATTAATTTATCTCTTACTATTTCCTGTATACTCAATTACATACACGAGTTTGTGCTCAGCTTATTAAATTAATACAAGTGATATCTTTTATACTTAGTCCTTCTTTGTTATTTACTCATAATATTTTTCCAAACTTATAGAACTAGATACCCTAATTACTCTATAATTAAGCCGGATCCTTTCAGGAAAATCCTGCTAAAACAAGCATCATTTTGGAGTCTTTTGCAGTATATATCCCATTTACTTGGTTGGAGATAAGAAGGGAATCAGTACGTACCTTTAGGTTTTGCACACCAAGGTCAATACATACCTTTAATCCGGCTATTAGGGCTTCATATTCTGCCTCATTGTTGGTAGCCTCAAATGCACTGACTTATAGCTTTGTACTATCTTATCCCCCCGTGGCGATTTTAGTACTAACTTGATCTGTGCCCCTCATGTTGGCTGCACCATCGACGAATAGGGTCCATTCTAGGTCTGTTTGGTCGCCGGGTCGGGTTTATTCACTTCTTTTATTAGGTCGGGTTCTAGGGTCGGACTAAAATCAGCCACAAAGTCTGCTAATGCTTGTGACTTAATTGCTGTCCTTGGTTCAAATGTTATATTGTATGTGCTCAGCTGGACTGACCATTTGCACATTCGTCCGGACAATTTTGGCTTCCTAAGTACAGACTTGATAGGAAGATTGGTTCTGACTATTATAGGGTGGCTTTCAAAGTATGGTCTTAATTTTGTGCAACTCATAATTAAAGCTAAAACATATTTTTCAAGCGAGGCCATACCGATCTCGCATCTAGTAGTCTCTTACTTACATAATAGATGTGAGTCTTTGCCGTTGTCCGTCCGCTTCTTTTACCAAGACCGCACCGACAACAGTTTACGTGGATCGAAGGTGTATATTGTCGAGGTTCATCTTTGATTGGTTTTGCCAGCAAGGGAGGAGAGGATAGATATATCTTTAGGTCTTCAAAGGCGGCCTGATGATCATGGGTCCATTGAAAGTCCTTGTTCTTTCTTAGCAGGTTATAGAATGATTTGCACCTCTCTGATGATCTTGAAATGAACTTGTTCAGGGCCGCTATTCTTCCGATCGACTTTTGTATGTCTTTGACCGTCTTTGGTGGTTCTAGCTCCGAATAGCTTTGATCTGTTCAGGGCTAGCTTCTATTCCTCTTTTTGTCACCATATAGCCCAGGAATTTGCCGTTGAGACTCAAGTGGCATTTTTGTGGGTTGAGCTTCATATTGAATTTCTCCAGTATTTGAAAGGCTACTTCCAGGTCTTTGACGTGGTCTTCTGCCTTTTTTGACTTGACTACCATGTCATCTATATAGACTTCCATGGTGTATGTCTCCTATCTGGTCTTTGAACATCATGTTGACTAGCCTTTGGTAGGTTGCACCGCATTTTTAATCCAAAGGGCATAGCAAAGATAACAATATATACCTCTTTCAAAGTGATGAAAGCCGTGCTTTCCGATCTGCTGGGTGCATTTTTATCTGATTGAATCCGCTGGAGGCATCCATGAATGTTAACATTTCGTGGCCTGCAGTGGCATCTACCATTGCATCGATGTGTGGCAGGGGAAATGGATATTTTGGGCAGGCTTTGTTTAAGTTGGTGTAGTCTACACAGACTCTCCATTTGCCTTTTTTCTTTTGGACGACTACTACGTTTGCAAGCCAGTCAGGGTACATTACTTCCCTGATCATTCTCATGTCCAGTAGCTTGTCAACTTCTTGGTTGATGATTTCATGCCTCTCTGCAGCGAATTTTCTTCTCTTTTGCTGTATAGGCTTAAAGGATTTGTCAATATTCAACTTATGAGTAATAACATCAAGCATCTATACAAAGTCATATCAAAATGTGACCAAGCAAAACAAGACATTTTAGTTTTGAGAAAGTCGACCGATTTGGTCCGATTGAGTCGGGTGCATCCGACCCTACAAGTACTTTCTGTTAGGGAATTCGGGTCTAATATGACTTCTCCTGTTTCCATCGTGATTGTGCTACATATTCTTCCCTGACAGGTGACTTTAATTGCTATGCAAGGGACTTACCTGACTTTGAGGGTTTCAAAGCCTGAGTGTAACATTCCTGAGCCGTCCTCTGTTCTCCTCTGATGGTGGTTATCCCACATTCTGTTGGAATTTTCACACATTGATGGTATGTTGATGGGATTGCTTTGACATTGTGGATCCATGGTCTGCCCAGGATTACATTATACGAGGATAGGCAATCCATTACTCCAAATCTTTCATATGAAGCCACGCCTTCCACATAGGTTGGCAGGCTGATTTCTCCCAGGGTGTTCTTCGTTTCTCCATTGAATCCAACCAGGACGCTGGATTTCTTGATGATCTTTCCTTCGTCTATCTTCATAGCTTTAAGGACGTCAAGCATCACCAGGTTGATTGAACTGCCTCCGTCTATCAGGATTCTTGATACCTTTGTTGTGCCAATTTGCATGGTGATTACCAGGCTGTCATGGTGTAGATCTGATATTCCCTGCAGGTCCGAGTCATCAAAGGTAATAGCGGGCAATGACTTGGGCCTGGAAGGAGGTTGAAGTCTGGATTCCCTGGATATTCTTTTGGCGGTGAGTGAGTCGGACCACGATTTTCGATCCTCCATTTATGAATTTGACTTCATAGATGGGGGGAAGGAGGAGGAGGGTCTCTCATTGTTTCGGATCTCTCTTGTTTTGTCCTTCATCTTTTTCTTTGGTCTGCTTTGGATTAAATCCTTCAAGAAGCCTTTCTTTAGGAGATATGCCACCTGTTTCGATTTGGATGCATTCTTCTCGTGGTGTGCCCGATGTCCCGATGGAAGTCACACCATCTCGTTGGGTTTTTCCCGGGATTGTCGATTTCTTGGGCCATCCGACCGTATCTCCCAGGCTTTCAGCGTTTAATTAATCCTGCAGTATTAATAGAGAAGTTATATTCAGGAATGGTTGGTAAGCTAGAAAGGTTACCTTTGTGTTCTTGTGCCATGTTGACTTGGATCTTTCGGGCCTGGAATAGGGTGTCGATCCGGGGTTGCCTCCTTTCCGGTAGGAGCTTTTCCCGTTAGTGTGTCCATAGACTTGCTTTCCGCCGGATGAGTTCGTTCTGAAGTTGAGATCTTCTTCTAATCGGACATGCTCTAAGGCGATGGACTGAACAAAGTGGCAAAGGTTGGGCATGCTTTCTTGGTCGGTCCGCATAGATGTCACTTTGTCACAAGGGGACCCCTTGCCCGAAGGCTTCCACCGTTTCTTCATCACACTGGGGATGGCCACCTTTTCTTTGACAAACTCGGCGAAATTATTTGAGAGATTCTTCAGGAAGTTGCTTTACCCCGAGCAGTTACCGGGTCTCTTAGCCATATCTCTGCTTTGCTCGCGAATTGTTGATTGAAGGCATTGATTAATTCGCAAAATTCTTGATACCTCCATTTGGGAGATTGATGAACCACCGTAATCTTTGCTCCGGTCGGGTTGTACCAAAGCCCTTGCACATGCAGACTTGCCGAGTTCACCGGGTATTGAGGCGACCAACATTTTTCGTTTGAATATGGCAACATGATTTTGTGAATCGAGGTTCCATCATAAGTTCTCATGGATGGAACAAGAAATTTCTTGGGGAGATCAATCTTTGCAATTTCATCTGCAAAGGGTGAATCGCAAAGTCATCAACTTCTACTTGACCCACAAGGTCCGGCACCGGTATATTTTCTATTTTGTTGTGGAGTTTTTGGATTTCCTGAAGCATAGCCATCATTATTGCTGCTTCAGTTTTGTTTGTTTCATCATTGGGAATGGTTGGGGTACCGGATAATGTATCCTTCTCCGGGGTTCCAAAATTAGAAAAGTCAATGTTTTTGATAATGGATGAGAATGGGGTTCCTGGTTCGAATCTGGTCTTGGAGCCCGAAGCCTGATTTTCCAATTTTTCCTCGGCTAGACTCGCATTCCTTCACCTATTGATTTTTCCGTCGGGTCGCCTTTTCTTGGATTGTTTCCAATTCTTTGATCTTGGCCAAGGCAGCCGCTAATTGTTGTTCTGCGGTGAGTTCCACCATTTTTGTGTGTGAATATTAAATGAAAAATGATAAAGGGAATTTTATTGGTTGAAGAACTAGATGCCCCACGGTGGGCGCCAATTGTTTTAGCAGGATTTTCCTGAAAGGATCCGGCTTAATTATAGAGTAATTAGGGTATCTAGTTCTATAAGTTTGGAATAATATTATGAGTAAATAACAAAGAAGGACTAAGTATAAAAGATATCACTTGTATTAATTTAATAAGCTGAGCACAAACTCGTGTATGTAATTGAGTATACAGGAAATAGTAAGAGATAAATTAATAGATTACTAATGAATCACCTCTCCCTTTACAAATGCTCGATCATGCTATTTATAGTTCTACAAATATTAACGTTGTATTCAATCTCAACGTTCTTCTCAATAGTCGGAGCTGTTACCTGATTAATAGGGCACATTTCCTATTAATCCGGTTGACCCGTTCTTCTCTAACTGTTTTTAGCTTTTCTCCTTAATCACGTCTTGATTCATGGGAGTGATATAGTCTTGTGGTTAGACTTGGTCTTCCTTGAGAATAGGACGTGGTCATTTAGTTTGTATAATCGTATTTCTTGTTATTCTTCTTAATCCGGCTTTTTGCACGGGTGTCGTGCCAGGCTACTCTGTACTCACCATCAGGCTTTTCTTCCAGGATTTAGTTGCTTTCTTGCTATAATATTCTTCAATAGTTGAATAGTAGTCAGACTTGTCCGGTCCTAGGTTACTTCAGTCAGACTAATAAGGTCAGACCAGGCTGGAGTCAGACCAGGCTAAACTGGGCCTAACAACAATCATTATAATTTACAATCTTTATAAACAAGACTTACTGTAATTTTAAATGTTCAATTTTTTTATACGAACATACTAATTATATTGAAAATAAATCTAGTGATTTTTACATACTAATTTTTATGATACGAACATACTAAATTTTACATGTTCATTTTAAGTTATTAATATTGTATTATATATCTAGTGATTGATGAAAGTATTATAGATCTGATGTTTAATGATATTTCGCAATGTTTTTCAAGGATTGCGATTAATTATACATTACATAGTTATCTTCTTTTATTTGATTAGCTTGTTCTTTTAATTGTGTTGTATTTTACTCATAATTATTACTCATTCCGTATTAGTGACTAGTAAATAAATGGCCTTTTTTCCGAATTAAACTTCCTGACTTAGCATTGTGCACAAAAGAACCACTTATAAAAGTGTCTATCAACGAGAAGCTCTAATTTGAATTAAAAAAACCGGATCGGAATTCGGATATGAGAATCTGGATATCAATTATAAATAATTTTTTTTTAAAAAAACATACTAAGCCCATGGGCCTGCCCACGAACAAGGCACGAAAAGCCCATGGGCCAGGCACAACCCGAGCGCAAAAATGGACGTGCCTTGAGCGGGCCGCGGCGCTGGTTTGGATCAGTGGGCCTGGCACGGCACGTCCCATTAAGCCCACTACCCGTGCCTGGGCCGGGCCAATTTTGGGGTCAGGCACGACGGGCCGACCCAACACGGCCCATTGCCTACTTTATACGTCACATCCCATGTGTCTTCCGTCACATATTATCATTTATTATTTTATTATTATTTTCCGTCTCATAATTACTCGTCTTATAATAAATATAAAATATACATTTATAAATCACATTTTAATAAAGAATACCGTTAACTAAATCTTTGACCATCCTCTAAAATATAGGGTATTACAGGTGTTGTTATGAGACCATTTTTGAGAGATGGTTCCAACCCCATATTCCTCACCTGTGGCTCCCGTCACAATGGGGATGTGCACATTAATGATCTGAGTTCGCTCGTTGCGATGAACGGGGATTTTGTGGGCAAGGCTGTTCTCCCCCACTGGCAGTGTGGGTTACCTGTTGTGATGGGTAACCTGGCAGGGCTACACACTTCGGTGTGTAGTCGGTTACTGGTTACTATTAGAGTTTGGAGGATGGTTACTACATTTTGGTTTGCATAGTGTATTGGATTGTGTATCTATGATTTCTTATTTTGGTTATGTAGTTGACCAACTTGTTTATTGTTTTCAAAACTGTGGTGATCCATTCGGGGATGGCGAGCAGTTGGTTTAGCAGGTAATAGCTGTGGATGTAGCTCGCATGTTATGGATGGGGCCGATTCATCACCTTGTGTTTAGCTAGCTTCCGCTGTCGTATGAACCTTGGTTTGTTTTGGTTGTTTTTGGGTTGTAAACATTTTTGTTTTGAACAACAGTTTGTATTTTGATTTAAATAGTTTTGGTATCTTATAAAATGTTCTTTGATGGTCTATTTGATATACTTTATCTCGGGCAACCGAGATGGTAGCACCTTGATAGGCTAAGGTGGTTTTGGTAAGGCACCTTGGTGTATGGGGATGTTACAGAGGATATGGTTGTTGTTGAGGAGACATAAGACGATTGGGAAACCGTCTTACGTATGAGTCGCCTCTTGGAGCTTCCCACTCCAAGAGGCATGTGCACAGTAATGACTTGAATACGGAAGGACTCGTGTGGGTGAGGCACAAAGTCTGGCAGGGGATCCGGTTGGCTTCCGGACCCGGAACGTCTGGACGTGTCCCGGTACCTATTTGTGAGGTATGGTGTTGTGGGCGTGTCTCTGACACCGATGGTTTTGGATACGTCTGGGCGTGTCCCGGTACCTGCGTGGTGATCGTATAATCGTGTTGTATTCATATCATTGGCATATTGCATATTTATCTATCATGTTGTGTATTATATTTATTTATTGAAACTGGCGTGTTGTGTGTCTGTATAATTGTCACCTATTTTCAGGGTGGCCTGTGTCGATCCATATGATATTTCCGATCATATGGGGAGGAGTTTAAGTACAGGTTGTTTTGATGTCACGCGGGAGACGGGACGAGCATCGGACTTGGAGTCGAGTAGCATAGATAGATAACTTTAATGGTAGACAAGTTGTATAATGTCTAGTTCACATTTATTATTCATTTGTTCATCATTTGTAATCACTAAACTTGTTATTTATTTAAGCTGTTTCTTAATTGTAACTCCGATTCACCGCCTCGGGAAACCGAGATGGTAACATCCTCCCATTACCTTGGCCAGGTAAGAAGGGGGTGTTACAAAGTGGTATCAGAGCGACAATTCTAGAACCTAAACCGATGAACCAAAATGAACCTAGGTGTGTCTAATAAAATGAATTCGACGTGGGTGGTTATAAGTATGGGTGAACGCTATGTGGAATGTTTCATGATTGCATGACTATGTGATTAGCCTTAAGTTTCTTGCATGATATTGTAATACTACGGTTTTATTTGATGTTGGGTACTCTATCGAGTAGGGCTTACTCTGTCGAGTAAGTGAGTGTTGCGTGTGAAACAGTGTACTGTTGATGGGTACTCGATCGAGTAAGTGCGTTACTCGATCGAGTAGGGGGAACTCGATCGAGTAAGTTGGTTTATGCGGGTTTTACCGAGTTTGATATCAACTCGTGAAAAGATTACATAAACCTTTCCGTCAGTATTTTTTACCTTTTTACTTATTCTAAAACCTTCAAAAGAGAAAAGCAAACAACGTAAGATCCTTATCTCGCATTGCTATCAAATCCAAGGGGCTAGAGTCATCGGATTTCAGAGTTCTTTATACCGTTGAGACCGTCGTGTTGTGGGTAAGATCCTAGTATAGTTCTTATATTGTCTTGTTGATTTTGGTTGAAATCCTAATCGGCTAATTTGGGGGTTTTGGGAGTATTTTGATAATAGATGGTGATTGTATGATTGTATGATTGATAGGAGGTGATTTCGTAGAGGAACGTTTCTAATTAGCCGATTATGACGATCTTGGTGATTGCTTTTCCAGGTAGGGTTTCCCTACTCAGTTATTGTACAAATGATTATAAGATGGTTGCTTGGTTGATTGACATGATGATTATATCATAATTGGTATTGACATTGTTTTACATTGATATTGTGATTGGTTGTGGTTGAGTGTTTGTAGTTCTCGAGGTGCGTCCTCGGCTGAGTGGAGTCACTTATGGGAATGGCTTCACGCCATTGATTCGCCCTTCGTGGAACCCACCACAAAGGGGATGTGCACATTAAGGAACTTGGGTTTTCGCTCGGAGTTGATGAGCGGGGATTTGGTGGGAACGGCTGCGGTCCCCCACTGGCGGCGTGGAATATCTATTGGGATGGCTATTCTGGCAGGGCTACACACTTTAGTGTATAGTCAGGTGATTGGTTATGTGACGGTGTTGGAGATTGTGATTGTGTATCTGTTGTTGTTTATCCTATATTGTTTATGCAGTAACTGACCCCGTTTAAATGTTTTAAAAACTATGGTGATCCATTCGGGGGTGGTGAGCAGTTGTATAGCAGGTATACTGTGGATACGCGCGGGATTAGCTGGGGATGGAGTCACCACGAGTCTGATAGTAGTCTTTTGCTGTGTTATCATAATACTTTTTGTTACTTTAGTTGTATTTTGGTTTTAGAACAGTTGTACTTTACTTTGATCGGTTTTGATGTAATCACTTTAAACTTATTTATCTAAAGTATGTTCTTTTCTGGTCAATTTGATATACATTGCCTCAGGTGACCGACATGGTAGCACTTCCATTTGCTAAGGTAGGCCTTGGTAAGGCACTTTGGTAGATGGGGGTGTTACAGATATACTTGTTTAAATGATGTATGATTATATATGGAAGTTGGGTGCTTGGACTAATGTGAGTAGCATGTTTTGGGAATGATTAATATGTGTTAGTATGAGGATAATGATTCCGTTCTTTGGATTCCTATTGCGTGATAACTGAGTGCTTGTTAGTGTTATCGATAGTATATGATTAGTAATGGATGTTGGTAGTGTAGCTACTAGTTATGCAGTAGTGTATCAAAGACGGTAAGTAGAGTGACGTGTAATCTAACACGGGATGAGTCACCGATAACCGGCGGGGAGCCTCTCTTCTCTTCATTTTCTTCATTGTTGTCTTTATATGGGAATACCTGCCGGTGAGTCGTCTGCCGGTCGACCGGCTGGGGACTCTTTCCTCCTCAAATTTTTACTTGTTTTCTTCATGGGGTGCTCCCGGCCGGTGGACCGGCTGCCGGCCTACCGGCTCACACCCTCTTTCGCTTTATTCTTCAATTTTGTCACAAAACTTACAGGGACTTCCCCGCTTGTAGGGGTATTGGCGGCCGGTAAGCCGGCTGGGAGTTCCTCTTTTTCGATTTTCAACAATTTTTCAACTTCAACAATCAGGAGGTTCGCAGCCTGTAAGGGGGCAGGCTGCATGTGGCTCGGCTGGGCATCCCTCTCTTTGTGTTTTCCTCTTCTATCTCAATTTCAAATCCCGACATCTTCACTTAGCCGCTTGTTTTGCGTGTTTTCCACTTTCAAACCGACGCATCATGTCGGGAACTAGGCTAAGTGAAGGGTATGCTTGTGTTCCATATTTCGTAAACGACAATTTCGGTGTGACATCCCACCCCGAAATCCCAGTTTGCACAAGACAAAAATTGTACCAATTTCTCTCATGTTCTATCTAAAATGCTTGCAATAATTATAAAAAATAGTGGTTCTTGAGGAACTCCACCAAACCTATCACTTGAAGTTTCTTTAGACGATTTCCTCCTCGGGAAGCGGCTCCCCGAGGTAAAGAATTTCAACAGTTCCTAGTTTATCTCCTTGGTAGTATCTCGTCACCCTTTGGCCAATGACTTTGAAGCTTCCACCTTCTTCGCTCCAAAGCTCAAATGCATCATATGGAGAGATGTCCATTACTTTGAAAGGTCCCGACCATCTAGAGCGGAGCTTGCCCGGGAACACTTTCACCTTTGAATTGAAGAGGAGCACTAGGTTTCCCACACTTATCTTCTTTTCCACAATTTTTGCATCATGCCACTTCTTGGTTTTATCCTTGTAGATCCTTGAGCTTTCATTCTCAACTCCTCTACTTCACTCATTTGGAGGAACCCCGTTTCACCGGCGGCATCAATGTCAAAGTTCATCTCCTTGAGAGCCCACCATGCCTTATGCTCTAGTTCGCCGGGTAAATGGCAAGCCTTGCCATACACAAGTTTGTACGGTATCGTCCCTATGGGTGTTTTGTATGCCGTCCTTAGAGCCCATAGAACATCGGGGAGCTTTTGGGACAAATCCTTTCGACTTTTGTCTGTTACCTTCTCAAGGATGACTTTGATTTGCCAGTTAGAAACTTCCACTTACCCACTAGTTTGTGGGTTATAGGCAAGGGTGGTTTTGTCCCACACTCCATGCGCTTCCAATAGGACTTTGAAAGTGCTCTTGCGAAAATGGGAACCTCCATCACTTATTGCAACTTTTGGAGTTCCAAATCTAGGGAAGATCGTGCCCTTGAATAGTTCATCACAACTTTGGAATTTTTTGTTGGAGATGCCACCGCTTCAATCCATTTGGATACGTAATCAACGACGACCAAGATGTACTCATTTCCACATGAATTTGGAAACGGTCCTAGAAGTCAAATCCCCAACAATCAAAGAGCTCAATCTCAAGGATGTTATTGAGCGGCATTTCATTCCTTTTTACAATATTCCCCGTTCGTTGACATGAGTTGCAAAATTTCACCAAGTAATGGATGTCCTTAAACATCGAAGGCTAATAGAACCCACCTTGTAGAACCTTGGCAATTGTTCTTGAGGTAGCTAAGTGTCCACCATAGGCTTAGTTATGTAGTCGGTCAACAATTTCCATGTCTTCTTCCTTGGATACGCATCTTCTAAACATACAATCTGCACATTTCCGGAACAAATGTTGGTCATTCCAAAAATACCTCCTTGAATCATTCTTGAATTTTCTCCTTTCCCTAGCATCCAATTCATCCGGGATAAAACCGCTTACCAAGTAGTTTGCCAAGTCCGCAAACCATGGCACTTTGACACTCACCTCCACTAGGGCATCTTCCCATCACCCATTCATCTATCGGTCCACTTTTATCAATTATCCCATGATCCTCTACCGTAAGCCTTGACAAGTGATCGGCCACCACATTTTCGGCCCCGACTTTGTCCCTTATTTCAAGATCGAATTCTTGAAGCAATAGGACCCATCTCAATAGTCTAGGCTTGGCATCCTTCTTCACCATTACTTGTTTCAAGGCGGCGTGGTCGGTGTAAACCACCACCTTGGACCCACAAGATATTGCCGGAACATCTCAAATGCATGAACAATTGCTAGCATCTCTTTCTCCGTTGTTGAATAATTGCATTGAGCTTGTCCAAAGTCTTGCTAGAATAGTAGATGACGTGATGTTTCTTGTCACCTACTTGACCGAGCATCGCTCCCACGGCATAATCCGATGCATCACACATCACTTCAAATGGGAGACTCCAATCCGGAGCCCGGATGATTGGAGCCGTGGTGAGAGAAAGCTTTAACCTGTGGAAAGACTCAAGGCGAACATCTTCAAATACAAAGGGGGCGTCTTTAGAAAGTATTGAAGTCAATGGTTTTGCGATTTTGGATAAATCTTTTATGAATCGCCTATAAAAGCCGACATGTCCTAGAAAGCTCCTAACCCCCTTCACATTTGTAGGAGGTGGCAAGTTTTCTATAACCGATACCTTGGCACCATCAACTTCAATCCCCTTCTTAGAGACGATGTGGCCAAGTACAACTCCCTCTTGCACCATAAGGTGGCATTTTTCCCAATTGAGGACCAAGTTGTTCTCCTCACACCGTCTCATGATATTTGAAAGATTAACCAATCCATGATCAAATGAATCTCCATGGACGCTAAAGTCATCCATGAAGACTTTCAGGCATTTCTTAAGAAAATCCTCAAAAATCTTCATCGTGCACCTTTGAAAGGTGTCGGGTGCATTACATAACCCGAATGGCATCCTACGGTAGGCATATACACAAATGGGACACGTGAAAGTTGTTTTATCTTGGTCTTCCGGGTATATTGGTATTTGGAAAAACTCGGAATATCCATCCAAAAAACTATTGTACGTGTGTCCCGACAACCTTTCAAGTATTTGGTTAATAAAAGGGATGGGGAAATGGTCTTTAAGGGTCGCGGAGTTTAGCTTTTGATAATCGATACACATTCGCCACCCGATGACCGGGCGTGTAGCCACACAAGTTCCGCCCGCTTTCTCTACCATGGTCACTCCACCCTTTTTGGGAACCACAAGAACGGGGCTCACCCACTTACTATCGGTTATTTCATATTAGATGATACCTGCTTATAGTAGTTTCATGACTTCATTCTTGACCACCTCGGTCATTTTGGGGTTCAACCTTCGTTGACCCTCAACAAATGGCCGGCTCCCTTCCTCAAGGTTTATGCGATGCATGTGACACCCCCATACTCCAAGTGCCATACCAGGACCACTCAGGTATAAAGATGTCACCATCTCGGTTTCCCAAGGCAATGATAATCATAAGACAATAACGAAACAATATTTAAATAGTATAAGTTTAGTGAATAAATACAATCCAAAACCAAATACCCAAAATACGGGTTACAAGTACCCAAAACAACTGTCTAATCAACTAAATGAAATGTCTGACAAACTACTCAAGCTACAGCGGAAGACTCTATCATCTGAAGGTGACACATCCCAGCTTTCCCATGTATCTCGACTCATACCTGCTCAACAACTGCTCACCATCCCCGAATGGATCACCACAGTTTTTAAAACAATAAACGGGGTAAGTACTAATCACACAATTTACATAACTCAACATTACACCAAACAACACAACTCAATCGTCACAGATATACTCTGAACTCCATCATCAACTCCACAACACTGACTACACACTAAAGTGTGTAGCCCTGCCAGAGTACCCATCGCAACAGGTTAATCCTCGCCGCCAATGGGGGACCGCAGCCATTCCCACCTAAGCCCCGCTCATCTCCGTCGAGCGATAAACCCAAATCCATTAATGTGCACATCCCTTCTGTGGCGGGTTCCACAGAAGGCGAATAATGGGCATGAAGTCACTCCCGCAAGTGACTCCACTCAGCCAGGGATGCACCCCGAAGAACACAGACAGATACAATCAACCACAACTACTATCAACAATCAAAACCAACAACTGTCACAAAACTCGTATGATAATATTCAACAATCACAAAGCACAACCAACACATCATGTGACTAATACTGAGTAGGGAAACCCTACCTGGAATGCAATACAGTCAGACGGTCTCAACAGCTGTTATCAAAAGGCCTCCTCTACGAGTCCTCCTCCTAACATATGATCATACAATTACTAACAATCATAAAAGACAACAAAACCCCCAAACCCCTAAATTAGGCTTTAAACAACCTTAACGAAATACCATAAAAACAGTATGTAGATCTTACCTTCAACGCAAGGAACACAAGAGTGTAAAGAACGATGAATTCCGACCTCCCAAGCTCCGGGTTTTGTCAATAATGCGACGGATGCGAAGTACGTAGGTTGCAATCTCTTTTCAAAGTAATTAAGTTTGTAAAAGCGTTTTATGAAAGTGACGGAAATGTTTAAATACTAAATCGCATTATTAACAAAACCCGACAAAACGCTACCCGTAAACCGGGCTACTCGATCGAGTAACTGACATACTCGATCGAGTGTCGCCTACTCGATCGAGTACCAAGACTACTCGATCGAGTACCCTACAGGTCAGAAACTATTTTAAAATGCAAAACACCCTTACTCGACAGAGTAAGGCCCACTCGATAGAGTACCCAGAGACTCATAAAACCGTAGTATTAAAGTCTTCCCTCCTTAAAAAGAACTTCGTCCCCGAAGTTCAAACCACAACAAAACAAAGACATACTATTACACTCCCGACACAACAACCAAAACAAAACTCAACATAAAAGCATGCTACTAACCAAACTCAACCCAACTCAACCACAACAAAACATACCGACACAACACAAAAAGGGTGTAAAAACTCTTAAAAACTCTTTGCGATCATCTCCTACCCCCCTAAAAGAAACAAGGTTACGTCCCCGTAACCATACATACCTGATCAAAAAGAAAAAGGTAACGCTCTCTCATGGCCTCCTCTGCCTCCCATGTAGCTTCCTCAACCTCGTGGTTAGACCAAAGGATCTTAAGCAAAACTGTCTCACCACTCCTAGTCTTCCTAACCTTCCGGTCAAGAATCTGCTTAGGCACCTCAAGATAAGACAAGGACTCATCTAGCCCTATGCTCTCTGCCTCTAACACATCTGACGGATCGCTCACATACTTGCGCAACTGAGATACATGAAACACATTATGCACTCTCTCCAACGCAGCTGGTAAAGCCAAACGATAAACAACCTCTCCAACCCAATCTAAGATCTCATAAGGTCCGATGAACTTCTGAATCAACTTGCCTTTCTTCCCAAATCTCATAACCCCACGCATAGGAGACACTTTCAGAAGAACCTTGTCCCCAACCTGAAACTCTATATCCCGGCGATGTAGATTTGCACAACTCTTTTGCCTATCCTGAGCCGCTCTCATCCTTTCCCTGATCATCTTAATCTGCTCAACCATCTCATGTACCATCTCTGGTCCTAGAACCACTGCCTCAGCACTGTCGTCCCAACAAATCGGACTCCTATATCTCCTCCCATATAAGGCCTCAAACGGTGTCATGCCAATACTAGTGTGATAGCTGTTGTTGTAAGAAAACTCAATCAAATCTAATCTCTGTTCCCAGCTGCCACCAAAGTCCATCACACAAGCTCGTAACATATCCTCAAGAGTCTTGATTGTTCTCTCAGTCTGACCATCTGTCGCAGGATGAAATGTCGTACTCATCTTCAAAGTCGTTCCTAAAGATTCCTGCAACTCTTTCCAAAACTTTGAGATAAACCTCGCATCTCTGTCAGATACTATGTCCTTAGGGACCCCATGTAACTTTAGCACATTCATCCGATAAGCCATAGTAAATTGTGCCTTAGTCCATGTATCTTTCATTGGCACAAAATGAGCTGACTTGGTCAGTCGATCCACTATTACCCATATCATGTTGTTACCCTGTTGACTCTTCGACAAACCCACGATAAAATCCATAGAAATGGATTCCCACTTCCACTCAGGTACCTGTAAAGAATGAATCTTACCTTGTGGTCATCGTTGTTCCCCTTTAACTCTATGGCATGTCAAACAACGGGCCATAAACTGAGCTGTCTCTTTCTTCATCTCAGGCCACCAGAACGTGTTCTTTAAATCCTTGTATAGCTTGTCACCACCTGGATGTACTGAATATGGTGTACAATGTGCCTCTATCATGATTGTCTTTTTCAGCTCCCCATCATTAGGGGACACACCACCTCCCATCAAACCTCAAACTACCATCTGAATGAATAGAGAATCTAGACACTGTCCCTTTTCTCTACTCCAGCTCTCCACTCTACCATCTTAGGATCCAACACCTGTTTACCTCAAATATCATCATAAAGATCAGGCTGTACTGTCAAATCTCCCATGGCATCCCCTCTCTGCATCATATGTATCCCAAACATCCCCACCTCATCTCTCAACCTCATCAAAGATAAAGCTGTACACAAAGAATGTACACTCTTCCTACTCAAAACATCTGCAACAACATTGGCTTTCCCTTCATGGTAGATAATATCCATGTCATAATCGCCAATCAGCTTCATCCACCTGCTCTGTCTCATATTCAACTCCTTTTGAGTGAAGATGTACTTGAGACTCTTGTGATCAGAAAATACCTTAAAGGTCGCCCCATAAAGGTAATGTTTCCAAATCTTGAGAGCAAACACTACTGCACCCAACTCTAGATCGTGTGTAGGATAATTCTCCTCATAAAGCTTCAATTGCCTAGAAGCATAGGCAATCACTTTACCGTTATGCATCAACACACATCTCAACCCATTCTTTGAGGCATCTGTATAAACCTCAAAGTTCTCACTCCCTTCAGGCAATGCTAAGATAGGAGCTGTGGTCAAACGCTCCTTTAATGTTTGGAACGCCGTCTCACAACTCTCATCCCAACGAAACTTGTTCTCTTTCCTCATCAAAGTTGTCATAGGTCTAGCAATCTTGGAGAAATCCTTCACGAACCGTCTGTAATATCCAGCTAAACCCAAGAAACTCCTGATCTCAGCCACATTCTTTTGTGCTTTCCACTTGGTCACTGCCTCAATCTTTGTCGGATCCACAGCTACCCCATCCTTAGAGATCACATGCCCCAGAAAAGCAACTCTGTCTAACCAGAACTCACACTTGGACAACTTAGCATATAACTCATGCTCCCTCAAGGTCTGCAACACAATCCTCAGATGCTCCTCATGCTCCTCATTAGTCTTGGAATAGACTAAGATATCATCAATGAACACCACCACAAACTTGTCCAAAAACTGACTGAAGATTATGTTCATCAAATCCATAAACACAGCCGGTGCATTAGATAACCCAAAAGGCATCACCACATACTCATAATGGCCATACCTCGACGTGAAAGCTGTCTTTGGTATGTCCACCTCTCTAATCTTCACCTGATGGTACCCCGACCTCAAATCAATCTTGGAAAAGACTAATGCACCACTCAACTGATCAAACAGGTCATCTATCCTTGGCAAAGGATACTTGTTCTTCACCGTCACTCGGTTCAGCTCCTTGTAATCTATACACAATCTCAAGCTCCCATCTTTCTTCTTCACAAAAAGAACTGGTGCTCCCCACGGTGATACACTAGGTCTAATGTATCCCTTCTCTATCAGATAATCTAACTGCTTCCTGAGCTCCTCCAACTCTTTAGGACCCATCCGGTACGGTGCCATAGAGATTGGTCCCGTCCCCGATTTCAACTCAACCGTGAAATCTATCTTCCTCTTCGGTGGCAACCCCGGAATCTCCTCTGGAAAAACATCTGCAAACTCATCCACCACGGGTATCTGATCAACTGTCGGACTCTCTATCCGGTCATCTCTCACATGGCACAAGATCAAAGGACATCCCTTCCTCAGATAGGACTTCAAGGTCACAGCTGCAATCAACTTAACTTTGGGTTTGACCAAGAACCCACGATAAGACACACTAACGCCCTTAGGACCTCTCAAAGACACTTTCTTTTGATGACAGTCTATCTTAGCTTTGTACTTTCCCAACCAATACATCCCGACTATCATCTCAAAACCGTCTAAAGGAAACTCTAGCAAGTCCACTGGTAGATCAACCTACCCAACTATCATAGATACATCTCTGTACAACCTCCCACATGATACAGACTCACCCGAAGGTATAAAAACTATCTCACTTACAGACTCATATACCCTCAGACCCAACCGTTTAACATGACTCGAAGATACAAACGACTAAGACGCCTCCGAATCAAACAAAACAAAGGTATCAATACCGTTAACAAGAAAAGTACCAGTGATAACATGTGCGTCGTCCTCAGCTGCTTTCTTGTCCATCTTATACAGCTTTCCACTGGTCTTCTGTCCACCTCCCTGGACAGTACTGGCTGAAGTGGTCGGCATAGCACCCGACCCCTGATTGTTGTTGTTGTTCGTAGCTGGTTTCTGATAAGAATACCGCTATTGCGGTTACCTCCACCCTGGTTGCTCTGACCTCCCCGGTTAGACCATGACCCAGCCGGTCTGTTACTCGCATAACTCTGTGCCGGCCCCTGAGAATAGCTCCCCTGAGCCGATCTCTTAAAAGCTCCCGGTACACTCGTGCACTCATGTCTCTTGTGGCCTACACCGCCACAGCCAAAGAAGGTCATCCCCCAACTACCACTACCGCTCCCACGGCCACGCCCAAAAGAAGCCCTAACACTGAACCCCGAGCGAGAAGAAAACGCTCTAGCCTGATTGTGGTTGCCTTTCTTATAGTTACATCGGCCACCACCCTCACTCTAAGCCTTTCTTTTCTCACTTCCTCTCTCCCGGGCCATCTCCACCAACCTCTCAGCTCTCCCAGCCCTCTCATAAGTTTCCTTAACATCAGTAAGGACTCCCACGGGTAACTTATCCATAATCTGGGAGGTCAACCCCTTCTCAAATCTCAGCGCTAGGTTCTCCTCACTCAAACCCATGTCCTCAGCATATCTAGACTTCTCATTAAACTGCTTGTAGTACTCAGCAACCGACATATCAGATGTCATCCTAAACCCATCAAACTCCTCCCTCGCCTTACTCCTTACATGCTCAGGTACAAACTCTCTCCTCATAGCCCTCTGGAACTCTTCCCAATGTATAGCAGGCAGACCCTGCTTCGCATACATCTCTCTAGCAATCGCTTTCACCTTGTCCCACCACTCGCCAGCCGCTTCCCTCAAGTAGAACGCAGCTTGTTCTACTTTTATCTCATCAGGACAATGTACCAGATCCAGAATGTTCTCCATCTCACGATGCCAATTATCAAGAAGAATTGGCTCCCCGGTCCCCTTATACTCTTTTGGGTTAACCTTGCTATATAAAGACTGATCTTAGAGTGATCAACCTCCTTATCCTTCCCCACTCTCTTTAGGGCCTCCGTAAGAGCATCTTGATGCTCCAACATCTTAACTATATCATCGATGTTCATGCTCTCAGCTCTCGTGTACAAAGCGGTTTTCTTTGGCGGCATCTTGAAACTATATAAGAAAAGATAGATATAAACATACATACCATAACCCAAAACACAAAAAAAACCTGCCCAGAACCCACTCGATCGAGTGCCTAACCCTACTCGATCGACTAGAGGCTACTCGATCGAGTGCCCCGACTCCAGACCCAAAACAGACCTTCTGATCTCTGACATACTCGATCGAGCAGCCTAGACACTCGATCGAGTGACCCCCTACTTGATCGAGTGCCCCTATGTACTCGATCGAGTACCCAAAAACACGATTCTGATCATAAAAAACGTCAAATACCCACTCGATCGAGTACCTCACCCACTCGATCGAGTACCCCCTACTCGATCGAGTCATGCAGACTCGTGAATACTACCCGCATGTTATCTCACATAACCCAATATACTATGTAACTTCATAATCTCAACATTATAACAACAACTAAGCATGCAAATCTACGCAATTCCTCATACAATCAACAAAATAATCTACTTCATGTTATTAAATGCCACATAATAAACAACCATCATGCTTCTTTATGCAAACCAACATATATACACACCCCACCAACTTTTCAATCACGATTTCAATCCTCCACTCCTAACATCCAAACTAACAATCCACATACTCCAGCAATTCACAACATGTATCGTTACGTTCACATACAAACTAACGGACATCACATACGACCTTGACATATACCCCCCATGTGACCGGTTCAAAATTGTAGGGCGAGTTCGCGACTTTAGGACGTCTCACAAGCCTTTGCATTAGCTCCTACAACCTTTACCCCGGGTTCATTTTAATTGACTCCCTATGTTCATTATATTCATTAGTTACAGGTTTCAGGATCGTCGCTCTGATACCACTTTGTGACACCCTCATACTCCAAGTGCCTTACCAGGACCACTCAGGTATAAAGATGTCACCATCTCAGTTTCCCGAGGCAATGATAATCATAAGACGATAACGAAACAATATTTAAATAGTATAAGTTTAGTGAATAAATACAATCCAAAACCAAATACCCAAAATACGGGATACAAGTACCCAAAACAACTGTCTAATCAACTAAATAAAATGTCTAACAAACTACTCAAGCTACAGCGGAAGACTCTATCATCTGAAGGTGACACATCCCAACTTTCCCATGTATCTCGACTCATACCTGCTCAACAACTGCTCACCATCCCCGAATGGATCACCACAGTTTTTAAAACAATAAACGGGGTCAGTACTAATCACACAATTTACATAACTCAACAGTACAACAAACAACACATCTCAATCGTCACAGATATACTCTGAACTCCATCATCAACTCCACAACACTGACTACACACTAAAGTGTGTAGCCCGCCGCAGTACCCATCGCAACAGTTAATCCTCGCCGCGGTGGGGGACCGCAGCCGTTCCCACCTAAGCCCCGCTCATCTCCGTCGAGCGATAAACCCAAATCCATTAATGTGCACATCCCTTCTGTGGCGGGTTCCACAGAAGGCGAATAATGGGCGTGAAGCCACTCCCACAAGTGACTCCACTCAGCCAGGGACGCACCTCGAAGAACACGGATAGATACAATCAACCACAACTACTATAAACAATCAAAACCAACAACCGACACAAAACTCATATGATAATATTCAATAATCACAAAGCACAACCAACACATCATGTGACTAATACTGAGTAGGGAAACCCTACCTGGAATGTAATACAGTCAGACGGTCTCAATAGCTGTTATCAAAAGGCCTCCTCTACGAATCCTCCTCCTAACATATGATCATACAATTACTAACAATCATAAAAGACAACAAAACCCTCAAACTCCTAAATTAGGGTTTAAACAACCTTAACGAAATACCATAAAAACAGTATGTAGATCTTACCCTCGACGCAAGGAACACAAGAGTGTAAAGAACGAAATAACCTAAATTTTATATACCCGTTTTAATGTTTTAGTTGAATTAAGACTTTTAAGAAATAATTTTATGCATAAAAAATATTTATGTTGGTTGTTTGTGGTTAAGTCAGTTCCCTTTTTTTCCTAGTTACCTATAACTCTTATCACATTGAAATCCTAATATATTTATATATATATATATATATATATATATATATATATATATATATATATATACATCACTGTCGCTTTATTTTACGTACAATACCTTTCCCATATCAAACCCTAATAATATATAAAGAGCTTAAAAATCTACCCTATGTCTCATATGCATTCACAGCTTCTCGGTGCATTATAATTTCTTTCAAGTTCATCTACCAAACTCGAAAAGCTACACTTAATCACCACCATCTTATCTTGTTATTAATGAATCTAAACCATCTTCGTCTTTTACTAAGATCAAATACTGGTGGTGTTATTGAGTTCTACTTTGTCATGTCGTCTTATGCGCCTCTATTGCTACCACTCATGAATTAATTATTCACGGATTAATTTTTTTGTAAAGGTAACACGATTCTACCGATCCTAATAATTTTATTATTGTTCGGGGTTGTATGTTATATTTTCCATGAATTTTTTGGAGTTTATCTGCTGAAATTTTATTGAGATACATCGTTTATGTTTTCTGTATTCTATATTACAAGTATTATTCTATATTTAATTTTTGCTTAGTTTGCTGTTGGTGAGATGGGATTGTTAAAGTTTGTATGGGGGCTAAAGTGGA
The DNA here is from genome assembly GCF_048544455.1 of Silene latifolia. Classification (NCBI taxonomy): domain Eukaryota; kingdom Viridiplantae; phylum Streptophyta; class Magnoliopsida; order Caryophyllales; family Caryophyllaceae; genus Silene; species Silene latifolia. Next base: position 79,491,556 of record NC_133530.1, read on the forward strand.
GTTGATTAATTGTAAGATAAGACTAAGAGCTTGGTTGAGGAGCATAATTATGCGGGTGATAAATTTCATTGTAAAAGTAGAAGGCGTGTCCAGAGTATAAAGCATGTAATGGTTTGGTTTGAGACTTTGCAAATATATGGGGATGTAGTGCGATTATTATTTAGCCTTGGATATGTGATTTTGAAGAATTAGACTTTATTATTGACGATGATACATGAAATTGTTGTCGAGTTTGTATATGTTACTATCAGTGAGATTAGTTTCTTCGTATTGCATTTTAATTGTCGTATTCTTTGACCTTGACTCGTGGGTAAGTAGCTTAGAGGTATAGTCTAAGTGTTGAGCAGTTCCTTTAATGGAATATTTGACGATATTGATATTGAAATTGAGATGGATATTGGTTACTGGTATTGAGTTATGAGGCCGTTGTGCCGAGTTATGTTTACGGTCCAGTGTGGCCATGGTTGGTTATTGAGTTAGTTATATTGTTGAAATCGATATTGAGATGGAAATATTGTTTAGCGGCTTTTATCCGCCAGTTCACTCACCCCTTGTCCTTGGCTCAGGTTCGACGATGAGAATACGATACATGGTTAGGAGTATTAGAGTGAGACAGAGTAATTAGACGAAACTTGGTTAATTATTTGGAGGAGAGAGTGTATTATATTATGGAGTAGGTTTGAGTATGAGATGAGTTAATGTGGAGTGTTTTTATTATTCTCTCTGTTTATTTTTATTTTTACATGTCTGTGTTTTCACGCCATGACCAAAAACTATTCTGCTTATATTGAGGTATTATCTGTTACTCAGCTTTTCGGCTGACGTGTTTTCTCCCTTCTGGGCTACTCGTCATGGGGGTAGTTCTTTTTTGTCTTCTGGTTTTTTTATTTCAGGTTACTTCCGCTGCAGTTCAAAAGGATTTTTATTTCAAGAGAAGATTTTTATTAAAGCTTTGTAAAATTTTGGTTCCATTTGTATTATTTTATATTTAAAAGAGATTTGTATTAAGTGACTTTGTATATTAATTATAATATCCTTGTATTTCGGCCAGTTTTGTATGTAAAAGTAAGTTTTAATTTAGCCGAAAATCAGGGGTGTTACAATTGGTATCAGAGCGGAATCTTTCCTGGTTAGGTGTTGAGATCGCCATATCCTAGCACCGCCGTTTTTATTTTCAAAGATTTTCTTAAAGGTTTGAGCTTCAATTTATTAATTTATTTTGACCTTTGCGTTCGAGGACGAACTTTATATTAAGTAGGGTAGATTATAATACCCTAAAATTTTCAAAAAGGTTTTAGTTTTCTTTAAATCCAAACTTCGGGGACGAAGTTCCTTTTAAGAGGGGAAGAATGTAATAACCTAAATTTTATATACCCGTTTTAATGTTTTAGTTGAATTAAGACTTTTAAGAAATAATTTTATGCATAAAAAATATTTATGTTGGTTGTTTGTGGTTAAGTCAGTTCCCTTTTTTTCCTAGTTACCTATAACTCTTATCACATTGAAATCCTAATATATTTATATACATCACTGTCGCTTTATTTTACGTACAATACCTTTCCCATATCAAACCCTAATAATATATAAAGAGCTTAAAAATCTACCCTATGTCTCACATGCATTCACAGCTTCTCGGTGCAAAATAAGTTCTTTCAAGTTCATCTACCAAACTCGAAAAGCTACACTTAATCACCACCATCTTATCTTGTTATTAATGAATCAAAACCATCTTCGTCTTTTACTAAGATCAAATACTGGTGGTGTTATTGAGATCTACTTTGTCATGTCGTCTTATGCGCCTCTATTGCTACCACTCATGAATTAATTATTCATGGATTAATTTCTTTGTAAAGGTAACACGATTCTACCGATCCTAATAATTTTATTATTGTTCGGGGTTGTATGTTATATTTTCCATGAATTTGTTGGAGTTTATCTGCTGAAATTTTATTGGGATACATCGTTTATGTTTTCTGTATTCTATATTACAAGTATTATTCTATATTTAATTTTTGCTTAGTTTGCTGTTGGTGAGATGGGATTGTTAAAGTTTGTATGGGGGCTAAAGTGGAGTTGATTAATTGTAATATAACACTAAGAGCTTGGTTGAGGAGCATAATTATGCGGGTGATAAATTTCATTGTAAAAGTAGAAGGCGTGTCCAGAGTATAAGGCAAGTAATGGTTTGGTTTGAGACTTTGCAAATATATGGGGATGTAGTGCGATTATTATTTAGCCTTGGATATGTGATTTTGAAGAATTAGACTTTATTATTGACGATGATACATGAAATTGTTGTCGAGTTTGTATATGTTACTATCAGTGAGATTAGTTTCTTCGTATTGCATTTTAACTGTCGTATTCTTTGACCTTGACTCATGGGTGAGTAGCTTAGAGGTATAGTCTAAGTGTTGAGCAGTTCCTTTAATGGAATATTTGACGATATTGATATTGAAATTGAGATGGATATTGGTTACTGGTATTGAGTTATGAGGCCGTTGTGCCGAGTTATGTTTACGGTCTAGTGTGGCCATGGTTGGTTATTGAGTTAGTTATATTGTTGAAATCGATATTGAGATGGAAATATTGTTTAGCGGCTTTTATCCGCCAGTTAACTCACCCCTTGTCCTTGGCTCAGGTTCGACGATGAGAATACGATACATGGTTAGGAGTATTTGAGTGAGACAGAGTAATTAGACGAAACTTGGTTAATTATTTGGAGGAGAGAGTGTATTATATTATGGAGTAGGTTTGAGTATGAGATGAGTTAATGGGGAGTGTTTTTATTATTCTCTCTGTTTATTTTTATTTTTACATGTCTGTGTTTCCACGCCATGACCAAAAACTATTCTGCTTATATTGAGGTATTATCTGTTACTCAGCTTTCCGGCTGACGTGTTTTCTCCCTTCTGGGCTACTCGTCATGGAGGTAGTTCTTTTCTGTCTTCTGGTTTTTTTTATTTCAGGTTACTTCCGCTGCAGTTCAAAAGGATTTTATTTTCAAGAGAAGATTTTTTTTAAAGCTTTGTAAAATTTTGGTTCCATTTGTATTATTTTATATTTAAAAGAGATTTGTATTAAGAGACTTTGTATATTAATTATAATATCCTTGTATTTCGGCCAGTTTTGTATGTAAAAGTAAGTTTTAATTTAGCCGAAAATCATGGGTGTTACAGGAAATTTGAAACGCTTCCTCCATCTCCGACTCTTCCCTTGCCACTTCCTTAACCACTTCCTCAATGACTTCAAGTGTGTATGCTTGGTTAAACTTTGGTCCTTTCATAATATTAGGAAGGTTAAATTCAACTTTGTCACCCTCAATTCTAAAAGTTAGCCGCCCATCTCTTAGATCAATTAACACTCCTCCGGTAGCCAAGAATGGCCTACCTACGATGATGGGGGTGTGGCTATCCTCCGAAATGTCGAGGACAACAAAGTCGTCGGGAATCAAATACTTTCCAACCTTGACGAGTACATCCTCAAGCACCCCCAAGAGCGCTTGACGGATCTATCCGCCAATTGGAGAGTCATGTTTGTCGGAATTAAATCACAAATACCAATTTTCTTAGCAACTTTTAAAGGAAGAACACTTACACTTGCCCCTAAATCACATAAAGTTCTTGATATTGGAACACCACCAACCACACAAGGTATGTAGAAGCTCCCCAGGTCACTAATCTTATATGCATTTTTTTAGAAGAAGAACACTACACTCTTCTTCCATAGCCATCTTTTGTTGGTCATCCAAGGTCCTCTTCTTAGTCAAGATATCTTTTAAAAATTTGGAGTAGGTTGGCATGTTCAATATCACTTCGGTTAATGAGAGGGTCACTTCAAGTTTTTTCGACATTTCACAAAATTTTGTATACTTGAAGTTTTCTCTAGATTTTAAAGCTCTTGTGGAATAGGGAATGCTAGTGACAAGTTGAGAATTGGAGGATACCTTAGGAGAAGTGGGCTTGCTTGTTATCTTAGTAAAAGGTTGAAGAAGAACTTCTTCTGTAACACCCCGTGTTTTCAATAGCGTATTTATATAATCAATCCCGATATTATAATTTTTGAAGAGAAACTTGAAATTTCATCTAATACCCTTTTTAGCTTTCGAAACAATTATTGTAAGTTGCGACTTTTCATTCGCGCGTAACTTTAATCCGTCTTCGTATTCACAAATTCTCATTTGTGACGGCTTAACCCGTCGCAAGCTTGCGACGGGTCGGATACATACCATATTAGATGGAAATGGGGTGAATAGGTATTACAATTTACAAGTGGCTGACAAGAGTTGATGTTAGGCGGATGACTCGTGAACTTTATAAGTACAAACTCCAATTTTTTAATATTCATTTATTGGATTTTACACTCATGCATTGAATGTTTCTCATAGTTAGCAGTGTCACATATGCATCAGCTCCATTACAACTCCATACTTTTCTCCATTATTTTGCATCTACTAATCCATTTCTCATCTTATTTGTCATTTTATATCCCAAAAATTCTCAGAAATTCACACTTTAACATTGACAAGCTTTTTTTTAAAAAAAAATCTTTCACTCTTTTCTTCCCTCTTAAAAGATTATAACTAGTTTTGTGACCCATGCAATGCACGGGTTTTATCAAAACGCTTCCTTAAAAATTTGTTCTGATACGAAAATTTAATGAAGGGGAAGGAAATTAGAGACCATTTTTTTTTTCAACTATAAATAAAAGATTTTAAGATAAAATGTAAAATGGTTGACACATGTTGTGAAATAAACCATGTTATAGTAAGATTTAAAATAGGGAAGAATTTAGTTTGAGAAGTGGGTTAGTTAATAGAGAGTATGATCCTTCTTAAAACTTATTCATGCTATGTTTGTTCCAAGTGGGTTGTGAAGGCGAAATGTACTTTTTTTGTTAGTAAGTCGACGTGTACTTAATGTGATGACATTATTAACAAAGAAGGAACAAATAGTTTTATTAACGTGGAAATTCTAATGTTAATGACAAAGTATGCAAACTTAAATTCATTTTGGTGGACTATCTTGTGAATTTAAGTTGTATTACAGTTATAATCTACGTAACATTCTAAACATGATGATGTAACTTGTTGTCTCAAGTCATATGCATAATCATTTTTCATTGTATTTAATTACTTTGTAAGGTAACAACCGAATATTCTACATTTCAAACCAAACAATTGTTGTGACTAATCACATACTGCAAATCTATCGGAATCTTGAAAGTGGACGAATTTGTCTTAGTAATGTAAATCAAACTACTTAATGAATGCACAACATCTTTCATATTGGCTTGTTCAATTACATAATCTATACGTACTACCTGCATGTCAACAAAAAAATACATGTAAGCAAGTTAATCACCTTATAAGCAGATTACAAATATTAATCACGTGATTTAGAGATTAGCAAGCTAAGGAAGGAACCAGAGTTGGTTATTTGACTTCATAACTATGAAGTTGAACTTTTTTATTTTACGTAGAACTTAAATATTTTTTTTTTTTAAATTTGTAGCTTTATACTATGAAAACTAGGAACAATCAGGAGAAATCAACATGCAAACAAACTAAAAAGTTTAAACTTAAGTAGCAATGTAGCGCCTTTGAGATCCAAAATTTATATGAAATTGAACCATTGATTTTCAAAGCACAATAAAATGGGGGCGGATGGAATGTTTGTTTTCAATGTACATTTCACATGACCCATGGAGAATTAAGGATGCGTGATATAAAAACAAATTTGACTTGATTTTGTATTTGCTTAGTTCGCTTATTTTTCTATAAGGAGGTATTTATACAACCTCTGTGAGCAACTGAAAAGTCACCACTAATACACTTAATTATGCAAATTCATTGTATCATAATTTCACTAATAAACTTAATTATGATAATTCATTGTTTCATAATTTATACATACCAACTCAAAATCTCTTACTATTCCTAATAAAACGCAAAGAAAAATAACATAAAATGTGGCACTTAAAATTGCTTAACATGACACACGTCAAATAATAAACTACTCATCTTGCCTTTTATTATATTGTATAGATACTAATAGTTAAATAATTTATCATACTAAATTTTGAAAAAATAATTAGTTTGGAATAAATTTTAGAGGATAATTAAACAATAAAAGTGGAATGAAAAAGGTCTCATTTAAATTCACCATGAACACAAAATTATAAATATAATTATTTTATTTTTACTTACTAAATATATTGCTAAACAATGCAATTTTTTTTTCCAAAATCTTACGTGAAATATTTTCATGAACTAAATACATGGTATTACTACCCTTTTAAAATTCTTTTATTAGTGTTTAATTTCACTTAAGTATTTACATAATTTGTTTGTAAATTACTTAAATTAAATAAATATTTTCTTTTCCATATATTTTATATTTTTCTAAGAAAATATTTTATATGATCTTTAATACTCATTTGTCGATTAATTAGTTTTGTAAAACATCTTCTGTATATAACAAAGTTATAGTATATTTGTTTTTTATAGTAACAACAATAGTGAATTAGTGCCTTTAAAAAAAAGTAGTGAATTAGTGACAATACAGTTTTTTTTTTGTTTTTAACTTCATTTATTATTCTCCGTTCTTAATTTCTTATGTATTCAGGTTTTTTTTTTATTTCGAATACATATAATACTACTCTATATGAAATATCTTGAAATTATTAACTTATAGTTAATCCGTATTTTTTTATTGTAGTTTTTTTAGTTAATTAAGTTTAAAGCTAATGGAATATGGATAGATTTTTAAAGGAAATAAGTGAATTAAATTAATGCAATATAATAATAAATTGGTAATCCATGTTATATTAGTTTGCCAAGTCACATTGTTATTGTGTACGTGGCTTTTTTTTTATCCCATGTGGCATTGTCTACGTGACATTTTTAGTCTAACCTTTTAATAATATTTTATAGATTTGAAGATCTACAAAAAAAAATCATCAAAAAATTCATTGCGATGTGCAATACTAGACTACTAGTATGAAGATCTACCAACAAAGATTAACTAGAAGAAGCCATCAAATACGGTTTTGCATTCTTTTGTTTTTGATTTTATTTTGCAATTAAAAATGTTTGGTGAAGAAATGAGTTTGACAGAAGAAATGAGTTGAACAATCTCACATTTTTGTCAATTAGCGGTTTTAATTGTTCTTTTCCAGTTTTGGATTTGGGTTAAAATTAGATATTTTTTGTTTGCAAGACTTATTATGGAAATGAATCTTTTGAGATTTTTGTGTATATTTGATCACTTTGTAATATATTATGTAACTAGAAGAAGCCATCAAATCTAATTGTTTGTTTATTTTGTGAATTATTCTTTTTTTTTTTGTAGATTAATGTGGACTTTTTTTGTTGAATAAGATGTTTCCATTTTATCCTTGTTTTTATGTGACAGGTGTTAGTCATTATATCCTTAATTATATGGGCTAGGCTGTTGTGTGGTGACATATAGTTGAAATTTAAGGTCATATTGTAAGATGCGTATAGTTTATATGATTCAAAAATGGTAACATTGTTTGACTAAATGGTAGCATATCTTACTACATTTTAGCTTAGTTTAATATGGTTTATTATGTTTATATACTTTGACACTTTGTTACTACTTGTGTATATAACTTAATTTAATTGATCGATATTAATGAGTATATAACTGAGAATGGTAACATATAGAATTAAACTGTCAACAAGGTGGCCATTTTAGGGAAGTTCCTGAGTACTATAAAATGTAACCAATTATTAACTGTTTGTGACCGTTTTTTACTTTTGCATATATGGTAACATATTGTATCGATGTGATGACAATTTATACTTGTGAAGTATATTTTGTGATCAATTTCTTTAAAAATGTTGTTAAACCGAGATGGTTCCATATTCTGTTACAAGGGGTACATTTGTTACTACTTATGGATATAACTTAGTTTTATTGATTAGTATTAATGAACATATTACTGAAGATGGTAACATATAAAGTTAAACTGTCAACATGGAGAACTCTTTAGTAAAGTTGTGGAGTACTATAAAATGTAACTAATTATCAACTGTTTGTGACCATTTCTTCCAGATGTATTATGGTAACATTGTTCTTTTGACGTGATGTCATAATGTATATTTCGATATTTCCTGTCCAATTGAGTCCACAATTGAATCTGAACCTGCCACTGAGGATCCCAAGTACAGCCAATGCTACTCACGCATGACAATTAGAAGAGGTCAAAAGACCGTGAATGATGCTGCAAAAGGTGGAGGTTTTGTCAAGAAACAGTAGTTTGGTATTTTGGGGCATTTATTTTGGACATGTTTGATGGTTGTATTAAAACATTTGTTATTTAAGTTGTATGTAAAAGTGTGACTTGTGTTTCATGTTTTACGGCACTTATTTTCAATATGTTACCATTTCAAGCAGTATATTACTTATGGCATTATATATGTTAAGTAATATTATCATTTTTGTACAAACTGTTACCATGTTGAAATTAGTAAGACAATGGATAAATTTGTAAACAAGTTGTTAATCTGTGTATTACTTATAGCAGTGTATTTTACAAATTATGTTCATATCCTTTTCCAATATGTTACAATTAAAAAAAAAAAGAAATTACCTATGTCATTGTATATGTTAAGTAATGTTTTATTGATGTTGGTAACCAATGAGAATGTATATGCCTATTATGTTCTCATCCTTATTGAATATGTTACCATTTTGCAATAGGTAACATATCGGCAAATTGTGCAAACATTTTTTAGGGATTATGTCACCCAAAAGAAAATGTCCAAACTAAAGTCCTTAAAAATCAAACACAAGTCATAGTTTTATTTCAAACAACATGAATAATGTTTTAACACAACCATAAAACATGACCAAAATAAGCCCCTCCAAACATGAAATTGTTTCCATAGTTTTATTTCAAACAACGTGAACAATGTTTACTTAATTGATCAATATGTTATCATCTCTCAATATCTGTAAGATTTCTAAAATTGATTACAAAGTATTTTAATATATAAACAAGTGAACTCGATATGGTGACATTTTTTTTTCTGTTCTTTAATCAAAATTTAATAGCAGCTAAAAATGAGAAAAAATCTTGGAATTTGCTAAAAAAAATATTGGTACAAAGCGTAACAAAACACAACAACCATAAAAAGGAAAAATGAACTAAAAACTGTAATAATCAAACTAAAATTGATAACAATCACCAACAAAAATTCAGCAGTACCAATGGAAGTAAATTTACGGAAACTAAAAATGGAAAAATGAACTAAAATGGTAAGATTAAACTAAAAATGTAAAAAATCAAGCAAAAAATGGTAATAATCATGGAAGCAGTTAAAATTTTGATAAAAAATAAACAAACTACAATAATATAGCAAGATCTTCATCACTTGCATATGTCTTTCGAGTATCCTTCGTATGTAATTTCTTTTTGCTGTGATTTTCTTTGCCATGTTTGAAATTATTATGTTAATGTTTGGGTTTATGGTTGATGTAGGGAGATGAAGATGAATGAAAAAAAAAAAGAATGGAAATTTGGGATTTGAAAAAAGAGAAACATGGAGAAGAAAATGACAGTGGAAAAATACCATGTCGCTTGCATTTGTCCGTCTAGTATTATTCTTAGGTGGTGGCCTTTTAGCTTATGTTTTCTTCACAACCATGTCGCCAATTTTTTGCTTATTGTCTGGGGTTTTTTGGGATTTGTTTGAACTTAGAGAGAGATTGAGATATAGAAAAGAGAGAAAATGGGAGTAACAGAGGAAATGAGAGAGATTAGAGTAGGTTTATTTTTAATTATGTAGTAAATAATGTTCATTGGGAAAGTAACTATCTATACAATTTTATTAAAAGGTTAGATTAAAGCATTAAATTAAATTACACATGGCATTAGCATTAAATTAAATTCCACATGGCATTTCATACCACATTAATTCCTACTCATTTTAATTGATTATTAAATTTATTTATTTATTATGAACAAAAGAAATGAACTATATGTACTATTTAGTTAAAAAGCTAGCTTAAAACATTCAATTTTATTACACATAGCATTTTCATACTCCATTAATTTCTATTAACTTTTTTGATTAATTAGTTTAATTTTTGACAATATAACAAGAAATAATAATTGAATCAATACTATCTATTTAAAAGTCCAACAAAAATAGGAATACTACTTCAAATTCACGTAACTACCACTAATTTTTAACACATTTATTTTTAGGCCACATTTACATTAACACTAAAACCATTCATCTCCTCGCTAAATAAATGTTTGATACTCAAGAATCATGCAGTATAAGTTAATTGAATTTTGGCCAAACCATGTTTTGACTTTAAAGGAGGAATTTGGAAGATCAAATACGTACTTAATTATCTCTACGTTTATAAATACAGTTGACCATTGATATTCATATCTTTGGCCTCGAATATATATAAAACTACTGCATATGACCTATCGTTCATCTTTATTTACGTTTTTTTTTCATATGTTCTTTCGTTTTACTTTCTTCGCATTATTTTCCCACATTATTTAGAATATCCTAAATTGTAATTTGTTTGTTATTCCTTTGATTATTATAATTGTAATGATGATGTATTAATATTGTTAAATACTCGAATTATACGAATTGATATACTGGGGTGTTTTTTTGGTAAATTAATTTGTCATTTTATTAAAACTATTATGCTTATGCAATTTTGTATATATACAGATAAGTAGATAGCAGAGGCGGATTCACATCTGATCATAGTTGACTTCTATTAAGTATTGCAGCTTAAGTGACTCGCCAAGGTAAAAGTTTGATTATTTTAGTAATTGGTCTTTAAATTGATCACATTTGGGTATTACAATTATAGATTTTTATTGAGCTTTCTTTAAACGACATTACCCTTTATATTATACTGGACACTTAATACTGGTGTTCTTATCTTCACAAATTTGACCATATTTGAATTGATATCATCGTTTTTATATGGTATTAAAGATGCTCTAACTATAAGCTTTCATGGATGTATACGATATTGGTAAATATTGAATCCAAATCATGAACCGAAACAATAATCATACCGTAAAAGTGAAATGGAAGAATTGAAGCAATGCAACCCTTCGTATTGAAGGGAGACAAACTTTTACCTAGGAATAATAATGCATAACCATTATTCATCTCTTTATCAATAATATTATTGAATTTTTGGAGTAAAGATGTTCAGCTGCTCTCAGTTTTTCTTTGTTAATGACCACTAATGATCTTATCTTCTTTTTTATTGTTATATAGACCAATTTATGTACCGCCTCGAAGACCACCCAAAATCAAGTGTTACATTTTGCTTGGGTCGGAGGGAGTACTATAGAGTGAGGTAAAATTGTATTTTACCTATTTTTATAATATTAACATATACTTCATATGTAATCAAAGTATTTCAAACAATAGTGAATTTCAAACATCCCGTGCATTGCACGGGTCATAAAACTAGTTCCATATTAAACAAATAATGTGTCACTTCCTCTCCTCTTTATGGTCAAATAAATTTTTAATTTTTTATTTACTTGACAACCGTGTTACATAGCCAACTTACCCCCACTTTCTCTACCATTTTCAATAAAACGGTAATATCCGACCCGTCGCAAGTTTGTGACGGATAGATCTGTCATAAGCAAGACTAATTGCTTCGTATTTTGGCCCCTAATTGCTCATTCGGACTCCGATTAAGGCGAAACAAAAGCCTAAATTTATTATTTTTTCGAGTTCGACGCAATTGTGATATTTTCATTTACCATTAACAATTTTAAACTCTCGGACCTGCTCGGTTGGTGCTAAGAGTCTTCATAAAATCATGGTGTTTATAAATTACTTCTCTGATTGCTTTACAAACAAATAAAGATTGTTTGTACCTCCCTTATTTAAAGAGGGCAACAGCTTTGGACCCCACTTTTTACCCCAAGACATCTATTCTTATGAGGAGCCTAATCTTCCATCAGTTTTGTTCTCTTTTACACTCTTGTTCATGGACTAGTCTTTTCATCCTTACACAAAATATGTCTATTGTCCTTTGTGACGAATTTCAGTTGCATGCAAATGATCCGTGAACTTTGAACACATGGAGTGGGTTGACATCTTATTTTAATAACCTAAGTTCACCTATTGATCTACACTTTGTTTCACTTGCTCAAAACTCCTTACGACATTTGCGTACTCACATCTTTCATCTCCCCCAAAGTCTAAGTTTATACTTGTATACTTTTCATCCCCTCTTTTCTAACTCTTCTTGATTATAATACTTTGTTAATTAAGTAGATAAATTATTACTAACTTGTTTGTTATTTTTCTTGCCATGTAAATCCTAGGGAATTAGAGGAGGAAGAGGAGGAGCTTGTTGATCTAAGCATATTTGATTACATTCAAGACCCGGATAACCTTTAAGGTAACCTAACCTAATCATTTGCCTCGTAATTGTAGAATACTAGTAATTTAGCTAGGAGGCAAATAGACAAATCTTGGTAGGATAGGTCTTTCTAACTAGTGTCATATATGTATTTTGGTGTAACATAATATTGCTTGTTACTTGCACACCTTGAATAATCACTTAAATAAATTATTATGTGGAAAATTGACAATGTGCCAATTATGTTTATAAGCTTACATATTGTGTTATCATCTCATATGAAAAAAGTACCTCTGAATAAATTATTTACTATGCACTCAACTGTTAGATCTACTAAAACAAAGTTAAAAATGAAGGGAGGTAGTTATCACTCAGTTGGTTAAGAATATATGTAATGAAAAGGTCGTTATAGGTAAATGGAAAGAAATGGGGTATAAAGATCTTAGATTGAGTTATGCAGCGATGTGGGTTTGCAGATAGCGAGTGAGTTTGGGAATTTGGTTTATCAAGAGGTGGAACTAATGTGTGATTTTCTTGGGCAGTTAACAGAATGAAATGAGTTTGGAATTAAAAAAAAACGAGGTGGAGTGGACTGACCGTGTAGATTGATTGATGATAAGTGAGAGTGATAGCATGATAAGAGAAGATCCATGGTAAGGAAGAGTGAGATAATATCGATAAGAAATAATGGGATTTGAGTTTTGGAGCAATGAGAAGATAATCGGAGCACTAAAGAGTTAGGAAGAAGTAATAAGGAGTTTTATGGTTAATTGATTTTGTCGAGTGTAAAAGAAAAGAATGAGGGGAGTAAAACTAGGAAAATGTTGATCGGAGTTATGTGATATAGAGGTAAGGAGTCGTCGAGATGTGTGATACCAATCATGAGGATGTTAGTTGATGGTTATATAGGAGTTTCGGGACAGCATGATTAGTCTTGAGTTTTGAGGAATTAAGGAAAGTAAGAAGTTGGTAGAATATCTGCATGATATGAGATTTTGGTGGAGAGTTAGATGACGATACAATTAAGAATAGTATTGGGAAGAATGTTGAGGTAATTTTGTTGATGGATTTGATGTTCTTTATTTGGGACGTTAACCAAAGATAGGAGAGAAATCGTGATGTTTAGGTAAGAGGTTTGATGTCCGGACAGTGGTAGTGTTATGGTTTGTGACTAGTGGTTAAGGGTGATGGTATATTAGAAAGGTTGCAATTCTAAAGAGGTTGATTTTGTAGAGACCAGATTGATATGTATGGTTGTGAGAGAGTATAAGATGTAGTTATATAAGGCAGTTGTTAGTAGTTGAGTATTAATAGTATGGTTACATTTGGCAGGGGGTGATGGATATGCGAATGGGAGAACATGTTATGAGGGGCATACGAGTTAAGCTCGAGTGAGAGGTAACTATTATCAGGTGGTAACTTACGTGATCAGGATTGACTGGTTGGATGTGATTATGGGTTTATATTATATATAAATGTTTGTGTGAGGTTCTTACCTCACAAGAAGTGGCATGGTGTGATAATTATAAAGTTGTTATCTGAATGTTCTGTAATACATGTTGGATACGGTAACTTAATGGAATGATGATCAAAAGTGACAGTTTGGGTGGTCTGACATGATTGGTTATACTTGCATGTGTATTCATGATATATGTTTATTCCGTGAAAAGGTATGGATGGTATGCATGAGACTCTTGTCTGTTTATTCCGTATGATATATGGTGTTGTGATCTAGTAAAGCAGTCTTGAGTAAGTTTTTCTTGTCTGAGATGTTATATTGAGTCAGTGTTTATGGGATTGTGTATGTTGTGATGTCTATCGGTGTGGTTGTGGTGCCTCGGGTGGTGATCCGGGCACGGTACTTAGTGTTGTGATGCAGGTATTTTCGCACTGCGGTGTGGCTGTTGGTGGCGGTGTTGCGATGCCGTCACCAGTTGTGGTGGAGTAGGCGAGATGATTATGATACGAGTTTTCGAAAGTACATACCAGTTAAACATAGATTGTTGTTTTGTTTGCTGTTGTTCCTTGTGAGTTTTGGTTGAACATGTAAACTGTTGTTTTGTTTGTTGATGTTTCTTACCAGTTTCAGTTTAGGAATGAGGGTAGAGTATGATATAAAAGAGAGTTGTATATATTTTCGTTGTTGTCATGGTATAGTGATATTCGTTGATGGGACACACGATTGTGAGAAGTTGTTCTGATAATTTTGATCTTGTTTTAAGATGAGGCATCGGTAGTCATAGTCATGGCAAGTAATTCGTGGAACATGTGTTGTAATGATCCGAAAGCGGCAGGTGGTTCATAATCTTTTGTTGAGATAGTGAGTGCAGGGTATTGGGAATTGGTGTCATGTTAAGTTATGTATGAGTTTTGCGGTAATGAAAGAAAAGAACTTGGGGATCTAGTGTGAGTGTACGTAACAAGTGTAGATCGTGAGTTATGCTTTTGGCGATAGGAGTTTTATATAATTTATATAGAGAGGTATGTCATGTTGCGGTAATGTGGAAGAGTTGAAGTTTTGGATTAAGCTAAAGATTTTGAGGTATAGGTTAGGTGGTGTGACGAGTGAATTGAAGTATGAGAATTGTTTAAGTAAGAGAGCCTTAGATATATGCATGACGAGTGTTTAGATTATAGGTGGTTATCTTCGACATGCGGTGGTGATGAGGGTAATGAGAAGATATAGCTAGGATTTAGTATTAGTGAGTTACGAGGACGTAACATTTATCTTAAGAGCAGAAGGATGCGGCAAAGAGAGTTTGATGGTTGTCGATGTTGTAGTATATTTGGAAGTTGGAGTCTTAATGAAGAATAAAGGATGATTTTCTGTTGTGGTTGATTTGGTTAAAGGTCATCACCGTGCTTGTAGTAGTGTGATGTCTAGGAGTGCAAGAATATTTCAATAGTGTTGAAAGTTGAATGATGATGATTATGAGTTCGATAGTTTTGACAGTTGGAAGATGATGCTATGAGTGTAAGTAAACTTCGAGGACGAAGTTCCTTTTAAGGGTGGTAGAATGTAACATTCCGTTTGATGTCGATGAATGTCTTGATATTGGATTTGCTAGTGGATGATATATTAGGAGCTAGCAGCGTTTGTGGACGGTAGTTGGTAGTGTATGGAGTTAGTGTTGAGAGAAATATGATGTAGTTGATACGATATCGTGAGCGATGTGTGGAGGTAGGAATAGTTGGTGGAGTTGGTGTTAAGAGTTCATGGTTTCATGTTTTATAAGTTGGGGTTTCGTTTTGAGTTCTTAGTAGCATTGTTGCGTCTTGGCCGAGTTAGTATGTTTTTTTTTTTTTTTTATGTATGGGTTGAACTTCGGGGACGAAGTTCTTTTTAAGGAGGGAAGACTGTAATACTATGGTTTTATGAGTCTTTGGGTACTCTATCGAGTGAGGCTTACTCTGTCGAGTAATCATGTTTTCATTTAAGAAACAGTATTCTGCCTGTAGGGTACTCGATCGAGTAGCCTTGGTACTCGATCGAGTAAGGGGCACTCGATCGAGTACGTTAGTTACTCGATCGAGTAAGTGTGTTTTACGGGTTTGTTTTGACGGGTTTTGTTACTAATGCGGGATTAATATAAAAAGGTTTCGTCACTTTTCTTAAACACGTTTATCATCCTAAAACCTTTCTAGAAAAGTTTGAAAGTTACGTTCTTCGCATTCATCGCATTAGTGGCAAATCCCAAGGCTTGGTTGGTCGGATCATCTTATTCTTTACACCGTTGTGATCGTCGTGTCAGGGGTAAGTTCCTTGTATAATTTATGTAGTGGTTCGTTGAGTTTCTTTAAAACCCTAATTGGGTAATTTGGGGGTTTTGGGGAGTATTGTTGTTGTAGATGGTGATTGTATGATTGTGTGTCTATAGGAGGTGATTTCGTTGAAGAATGATTATGATTAGCTGATTGTGACGATCTTGGTGATGGCTTATTTCAGGTAGGGTTTCCCTACTCAGTATTAATTACATAATGTGTGGTGATTGTTGATTGATTCAGACGGCTGTGATTTCGTATTGTTGATTGATTCAGACGGTTGTGATTTTGTATTGTTGCTGGATTCTGACGGTTGTGATTATTGTTAAAGTATACTGCTGGTGTTTGTGACGGTTGTTGATTAATATTGTGGTTGCTGTTTATCTGTCTGTGTTCTTCGGGGTGCGTCCCTAGCTGAGTGGAGTCACTTGCGGGAGTGGCTTCACGCCCGTGATTCGCCTTCTGTGGAACCCGCCACAGAAGGGATGTGCACATTAATGAACATGGGTTTATCGCTCGACGGAGATGAGCGGGGCTTAGGTGGGAACGGCTGCGGTCCCCCACTGGCGGTGAGGAGTAACCTGTTGCGATGGGTGCTTTGGCAGGGCTACACACTTTAGTGTGTAGTCAGTTGTGTGGAGATTGGAGATGGAGACTGGGGTTGTATTGAGTTGTTTGAACTGTTTGTGTACTTGTTTCATTGTGGCATTGTTTCTGTGTAATTAGTATTGACCCCGTTTAAATGTTTTAAAAAGTGTGGTGATCCATTCGGGGGTGGTGAGTAGTTATTGAGCAGGTATGATATGACGTGTATGGGATAGCTGGGATGAGCCATCACGTGGCAGTTAGAAGTCTTCCGATGTGTCAGACGGTGTTTTATAGCTTTGATAGTTTTAGCATTAGACCGTCTGAGAACCTTGTATATCAGTTTCACAGTTTTGGTTTTGATCATGTAATCACTTTAAGTTATATTGTTATTTAAATTATGTTTCTTCATTGTCTTATGATTATCATTGCCTCGGGGAAACTGAGATGGTAACATCTTTATACCTGAGTGGTCCTGGTAAGGCACTTGGAGTATGGGGGTGTTACAGCGGCCTCTACTAATGATTAGGGAAATCATCTATACTTGATATGTTGTCGATTTATATGCATGCAATGAAACATCCATTAGATTTATCCTAGCATGTGAATTAATACTAAGTCGGTAAACACGTAATTTAGCCATGCAATTGAGTCGAAGTAGAAACTTAGGTTGATTGCATGTGAAGGCATACAAATAATACGATAAGAGAAATACAATACAAATACAATAAAGAAAATTACAAAAATTACATGGGGTTTATTGATTTACGTCGAAAATACATTCAAAACGGATAATTTGAGAAAAGAAAGAATAAATAAATAAACGAACAGATTATTAGGTAATAATACGATTAATAGTTAATTAAATACGTAATTAATAAACTAGGTCAAAGCAGAAACGGGAGTTCAGGGACAGAAATCAACCCGGAACAAAGCTGAAGATAGTGCGTCCCTTGGAAGAGGAGCAACAACGATCGCGCGTCATTCTCGAGTTGAGTTCGCCGTGAAGCGGAGCGCATCTCGTTAATATTCGTAGGTGAATTTAATGCTTGATTATGAATAATTGACTCGGATGAAAGTGATTTACAGATTATTTACATGTGAATGGGGTCATAAAAACGATAAAACACGAATGAAAACTAATTAGAACGAATTATTACAAGATTTATAAGATTATTTACAAATTAACAAACTAATCAAATTAATTAGACTAAACAGGTTATTAATGATGAACTAATGACGGTGACGGTAAATAACAGATGCAAATATATCAAAGATGAATTCCTGAGATTCAATATGGGTGAATCGAACCTCTAAAACCCGATTTGATTTTAATGACGAAAACCTGCAAATATGAATTATAAGGGATTTAAGTCGGGATTTTGAAATATAAATCAATTAATGATGATTAATGAATTACAGGTCAAAATTATCATACTTAAATTTAATGAAACAATGAACAATTGAAAACAAAACAAAACAATAGAATTATCAAAAGACGAAGGAAGAAGAAAGGAAGTAGGAACTGCGGCAGCCTCACGAAGAGGCGCAGCAGGTACTACGTCTCTTCGAAGAGTCGCTACAGTTGCTGCGTCCTTTCTCGACGGTTGTCTTCTGCTAATCCGTAAAAAGGGTTTTTAAACAAGGTTTTACAAATCGGTTTTAAGAATACTTTCGACATAAATGTTACAATATTAATTACGAAAATAAAGAACAATAAATAAAAGAAGGATTTACACCCTCAGACTTACATGTTTGACGAAACGAGATGAACTAAGTTAACGTTTAGTGATGCTCGACTCGAATGTAGACGAAAGTGCCCTCTTAGAGGAAATTAAACAAGATTGATTAAGTTGATTGATTGTGGAGTTGGTCAAATTGGTCGGTCATGCAAAACGAGGCTGGTACTTAGAAAGATCCGAGCTTACGTGGTCGAAAGTTCAAGCACGTAGGCGCCAAAAAGTAAGAACGTGGTCTAGAATGCAAAGGGAGAAGATAAGGGCGGACACTCGAGTGAGAAATATGTGAGACCGAAGGTCTCTATTTATACTAATCACACGGAGGAAGTAGGGTTTTCGGAGAAACTTTGGAAGTGAATCTCGAAAAGATACGGAAAATACGCAGAAAAGGACTGAGGAAGAGGCGCAGGAGGCACTGCGTCCCTTGGAAGAGGTGCAGCACTTGCTGCATCCTTTCCTCAGTGGTTTCCTCCTGCGGAAGAAATATTTCCGCGTTTCTATTATGGAATAGTGGATTAATCTCGTTTCCTTAATATTTTGTGTGAATATTACGGGAGATATTTTACCAAAGATCAAAATATTGGAAAAAATATGGAATAGAAATATCCAGAACATTCCAGAACATTCTGACTCGGTTATTAGAAAATGAAGACGGTTTTTTACCCGAACTCCAAATGTACTCTAATTACTGCCAAAATGACCGTATCGGCACGTAGATGACAATTAAGAGGTAGACACAAGTGTTTGAGCGATCACTTGACGATAAACTTACGAACTGTCACAAATCGTTCCGTATACCAAACATGCGGCCCAATCATCACCGGGTGGCTTGCGGGAGGTGCAGAAATGAGGTATCTACACAATCACTTTAAAAGAAACAAAACACTACTCAAATAAGGGAACAAAAGACATCAAGTCTAAAGCTAAAACTCTTAACTAGCTAAGCACAATCTAACGCCATCCCCAGAAATGGCGTCATTTTGATAGTGGGTTTTTGTCATGGAACGCACTTCAAACAATATTTATAATGTCAACTACTATGTAGTTAGTGGTCGAGGTCGAACACGAAAATGTTGTGGAGTTGTACTAAGTATGTTTAAGTCTAAGTTTAATCAAAAATCAAGAGAGTTGGTAAAACTAACTAAACTAAAGTTAGAGCAATTAAGAAGCAAGTAGATTCAGACGATGGGATGTAAACAATTGATAAAAGTTAGGGTCTTTGGGTTCCCCTAAGCAAGCCAAGCTAAGTATGAGTATTAATGGGTTCTTGGGTAATTATTGGCCTAAAAGACCTAATTTCTTAGACTCTTCTAAAGATGAACACAAAACTTTCACAAAGAATCCAATCTCATCATAAACACACTATCAAGCATCTATGTAACCATCCATTCATTAAGACACTAAGCATAAATTGGAGAAAGGCATGAACTTTCATACACACATTTCAAGAAACACCTTCTATGCATGTTTACAAAGACCAAATAATTTACCCAATTACCAAACATCAACAACCCATATTCAAGCCTTAATCCTCACTTAGGTTCACCCTAAACCCTAGGGGGTCACTACTCACACATGGTTGAAAGACAAATGTAAACAATTGAAGCAAAGCAAGAAAACATGGTGATAAACATGATATTAAATTAAACAACAACTAATGATGAGTCATAATTATATGCACATTTATGCCTCCCCTTAATTACTTTTGATACGGTTTTCGTGCTAATTTATATTAATTACATGCCTTTTATGTTAGAATGTCGATATTTCCGCCATTTGATGTTTAATGTAGGAATGATGCATTTGAGGAGCAAAGGAGTGTAATGGGCATCACGAAGTGGGCATGAAGGAATACACGAAGCATGGCACGGGAATCCATAAGAATGAAGGAAGAGAAGTTTAGAAGACAACACGAAGAAAGGAGCAGAAACAAGATGGTTCCTCGATCAATCTAGCCTAGGCTCGATCGAGGAAGTTGTGTACTCGATCGAGTGCACCTAGGCTCGATCGAGGACCCTGTAGTTTCCAGAATTTTCCGCAAATATCCTTAAGTCGGTTATGTTTTACTATAAATACCTAATTTGCACCCTATGTTATTTTTACGCTTTATTTTACCTAGTTACGATATTCTACCCTAGAAAACCTTCTAAAACTCTTAGTTTAGTTTAGTTTAGTTTATTGTTCTTACTTCCGGATCTAAGCATTCCTCTATTACGGTATTAATCTTTCTTCAATAATTATTACTCAATCGTTATTCATCTTTTATTGTTTTTCATCATGTTTCTTATTATCGCTATTGTTGTTCTTCCCTTTAATATGAGTAGCTAATTTTATTATCTAGGTTGAAAGGGGATCTAAGTTGTTAGAAAAAGGTTATTAATGAATTGATTGTGAAATTGCTTTTGATTGTTGTTTAATTATCGTCTTACATCTAGTTAATTAATTACTAATCAGAATTGATTAATTTAGTATTGCATAAACTAGGATTTTCACCGACCGGGTTAAGACTTGTATAGGCCACGATAATTTTTTTTTTTGTGAAAATGTGAATATCATTAATAATCAATAAGCGATTACATCACCATACTAGCATACAAGATTAAGGGAGGAAACTAATCTATTACGTCAATGCTTCTCAGCCAATTACTACATTTAAGCTTCCCCTTATCATATTCTATCTTAGTCACCTGCATTTTAATCAACTTACGTACCCCCAACACCTCTCGATAAGGCTGTGGTATGTAATGCTCCATTATACACTTGTTCCTGCACTCCCAAATACTATAAATGAGCCCCAAAAATGGCCGCCATAATCACTTGTTTTCTAAGCATTGATCTACACCTCCATTTAATGATCCAATCCACCATACTCCCCTGCCAATTAATCATGAACCAGGCCTGCAGTAGCATCAAACATCTGATGCTAAACTGACAGGCAAAAAATAGATGACTTTGAGTTTCCTGGTGCTCCCCACACAAGTAACAGTCACCATCATTGATGACTCCAAACCTCTGCAGTCTATCCTTGGTTAGAAACTGTTCCTGCACATAAATCCAGGTACTAAAGTTATGCCTAGGCAAGCATACTCTATTCCAGACCAGTGGCACCCAGTGCTTCTTTTGGGGAGGTCCAAGTAGCCACTGATAAGCCTCCTGAATAGAGTACCTATATTTCCAAGCTCCACTCATAAAGCCAGATTTGAGTTTCTCTTTCACCTTGCAAATTTGCCTCCAAGTCCAGCTGGAATTCAAAGTTGGTTTATAAATCCACCAGTCACATTGCTTTATATAGATGTGATGTACCCATTGAACCCAGAGACTATCCTTCTTCTTGTGTATCCACCAAGAGTATTTTCCTAACAGTGTTATATTCCACAGATGACAGTTAGTGATACCCAAGCCCCCTTGTTCCTTAGGCAGGCAACAGGTCTCCCAAGCCACAGAAGGAGAGTGTTTATACTCAGTGTTGCCAGCCCAAAGATAATTCCTACAAATGCTTTCCACCTTCTGAATAACTTCCTTTGGCAACAAGAAGATCCTAGCCTAGTAAGCATGCATCTGAGTCAATACCACTTTAACAAGTACCAATCTCCCTGCATAACATAAATGCTTGGACCCCCAACCTCTTATCCTGGACACTATTTTATCCACCACTTTATTACAATCAGCAATGCCCAGTCTTTTTGATGATATAGGAATGCCAAAGTACCTGAATGGGAACTGCCCCATTTTGAACCCTGCAAGCTGAACAATCTGGGATGCCAGATTTTCATCTATACCATTCAAGTAAATATCTGACTTGGTCTTATTCATGCACAGACCCAAGGCTTCAGAGAAAGTCAGAAAGGCTCTCAATAGAATTTTCACAGAATCCATATCAGCTCTGCAAAACAGCAGTAGATCATCTACAAAAGCAAGATGACTAAGTTTCAATCCTCTGCAAAGTGAATGATATTTGAATGCAGGTCTCTCTGTGACCACACTAATAATTCTTGTTAAATATTCTAGACAAATGGTGAAGAGCAAGGGGGACATGGAGTCTCCTTGTCTCAACCCCCTTTGACCCTTGAAATACCCAAACTGTGACCCATTCACAGAGATAGTGTAAGATGTTGTAGTTACACACAACATTATCAATTTGATCATTTGTTCAGAAAACTCAAGTGCAGCCAACATATCCCCAATAAATGCCCACTCAATAGTGTCATATGCCTTCTTCAAATCAACTTTCAGCATGGCCCTAGGAGAGCAACGTTTACTTCCATATAATCTCACCAAATCCTGACAGATGAGAATGTTATCCACAATTTCCCTACCCCTTATAAATGCACTCTGATTCATACTAATGTGATCTGCTAATACTCTTGCCAATCTTTTACAAATGATTTTTGATATACATTTGTAAATGACATTGCAACACGCAATGGGTCTAAAGTCTTGGACCAAACTGGAGAGTAAGAACAGTAACATTTATCTGATGTAACATCTTGCCATTAGTAAAAAATTCCAACACTGCCCATACCACATCACCTCAAATTATGTCATAAGCATCTCTATAAAAGCCTAAAGAGTACCCATCAGGCCCATAAGCCTTCTCCATAGGTATAGAAAAGAGGGCCTCCTTGACCTCAGTCTCAATCACCTCCTGCGACATGAATCTGGCCTGCTCACTGGTCACAATCTTGCCTCTCTGAACCACTGCAGGACAAACTTTAACCACCTGAGTAGAACTGCCTAACAGCTCTTGATAATACTCAATGAAATCTTGTTCTATGGTACTAACCTCAGAACATTCCACCCCATGCATATCCTTGATCTTTAGAACTTTATTCAGAGCTCGTCTAGCCTTTATGGTACTTTGGAAAAATCTAGTATTATCATATGCTAGATTAACCCATTTTACCTTTGCTTTCTGAGCCAAGAAAGAAGTCTTAGCTTCATCAAGATCTTTGTAAGTCTGAGCTGCAACTCTCTCCTCAGCTTGTAGCACCAAATTCCTAGGGTCACTATGTAACTGCTTTTGGATATTTCCAAGCACCATCTTAGCCACCAATGCAGTATTTTTAATATCCCCATAACCATCATTGTTCAGCTTTTTCAAAGGGTGCTTCAACTTTTTAAGTTTCTTAATCAGTTGAAACATGTAACACCCTTGAATAGGTTGCCTCCAATTCTAAATAACTATATTCCTAAATTTGTCACTCTTCCCCCCACATATTATAGTATTTAAAACATCCTTTTCTTCTTTCAGTTTACTCCCATAATTCAATAAGGCACGGACTATGATCATATAGACCCTCAGGTAAGAATGATACTACTCCTGTGGGACCATTAAGAATCCACTCATCATTAGCCATTACCCTATCAATCCTACTGTAAACTCGAGCATCTGTAATACCCCGTATCTTATATAAT
Organism: Silene latifolia; assembly: GCF_048544455.1. Classification (NCBI taxonomy): domain Eukaryota; kingdom Viridiplantae; phylum Streptophyta; class Magnoliopsida; order Caryophyllales; family Caryophyllaceae; genus Silene; species Silene latifolia. The sequence continues at coordinate 79,515,455 of NC_133530.1, forward strand.
CGATTAAACGGATATTATTATATATTAGTTATTATACATTTCATATTGGTTGCATCGTAATATCGTGAATGTTATTAAGTCGGGTTTATATCGTATATGTTGAGTCGGGCTACATCACATTTTGTCTTTTGGGTCAAGAATCGTATCACCCATCTACCCATCTACATTTACCCAATTACCATACCCGTTTAAACCATTTGCCTTACCCGGAACATGTAACCATCATTTACCCTAAACCTAATCTAAGAGCCGCTCTCCCTCTCCCTTCTTTTAACAGTTGAGTCATTTCTAATTTCATTTTATCATTCATAAAACCATTTCTAAACCTAGAGAGAGGGAGAGGAAGAAGAAGTGTCGAGCCTTTCATTTGATTGAAGATTTCTCATCGATTCCAACCTAATTCGATCTCCCTGTTTGTAAGTCGATTTCATTCCATTGGTTATACTATTTTAAAGTGTTCGTCTTCAAAAGGTTTGAAAAGAGAGTCCTGTTTATTTGATGTCTAGTTTATGCATATAAAATATCATAGTCAAATTCTTTATGGTTTGTCCTAGGTGATTTATTTATGAACATGTCGCTGAAAAGTCCGCGAATCTGATTTGGTTGGGAAAATGATTTGAAACCCCAATTTTTATGTCGATTCAGTTATGAGGCTTCTTCATACATCATCTTTGTATAGTCTAGATGATAATAGAATTTGGAATTACTGCAAAATGATGTTTTAAACTCGTTTTATGAATCAATACCGTTTATGCGACGGTTTATCGGTTTTGGAAATCAGTCGGAAAACCCTTGATAAGTTTGGAATTTGAGAAAAACAGATATAATTTGTAGCTAAGACTCATGGGGTTCCAATCCAATTGTCCTTGTATCAATTTGATTTTTCTGGAATTAGTTATGTATTTTATTCCGAGTCTATCATGTCTTTGGAAAATCGGGAAAAATCGTGTTTGTCCTTTAAGTTGATATTCCTATTAAGTTATGATGAGTCTAGGTTGTGTGCATGATTATTTGATTGAGTAGGTGGTAATTATACATAATTATGTTATGTAGGTGATGGATATGTGAAGGATCATAATTGATTGCTTGTGTGCTTGGATTGCGAAAAGGTAGGGAAATACACTTGACTTATTATCGTTGTTGTTGAATTGTGTTGACTTGTTTGTGTTTCATATGACCAAACTGTGAACGTTGACTTGATTCGTGGTTGTTGATTCATGTTATGATTCATATCCTGGAATGTGCTTGACTGAATTAATCGTATTGAGTATATTATCACAACATTCGATAGCGGCATGATTCTATGATTTACGGTCAATGATATACATATTGTGTTGCATTAATTTCTTGAGCATTCATATGCATTGGAGATGGAGGAGGTTGTGGTGACGTGGTGTGGTGATGATGATGTTGTGATAAGGCCCAGGCGGGTTCTGCAGGACTTGCCCTGGTGTCCTCAGCTGCGAGCTGGCAGATCGGCTACGGTCGATATATAGTCTACCGGGGATTGGTATGGCTGGGTTGTACGGGTTATGAGTCGTGTTGAGATGGAGATGGAGGTGACGGAGGAGCATGCATATCATATTTTGTTTTTTCATTGTATTCCCTACTCAACCTCGTGGTTGACCCTATGTATTCGTGAACACCTGTGATGATCCAAATATTGGGGAGCAGACTTGACAGGTTTATGAGATAGGATGGGAGCTTGATGGGCGTGAGACACTGGATCAGAAGACTTAGTAGCTAGATCATCATTTAGAAGACTTTCACTTTTATTTATGTTAGTTCTTTGTACTTTGATGTAAAATAGGTTTTGTAATAATTAAGTTAAAGTAATTATATAATTTGCCTTGGAGTTTAACTTGTTATTCACTACCTCGGGAAAATGAGATGGTAACAGACCGGTTTATTAGGGAATGTCTTGCTAAAGGCTCCTTCATAAATCGGGGTGTTACAAAGTGGTATCAGAGCGAACGATCCTCAGGCCTAAACCAATGAACCCAATGAACGTAGGATGTGTCTAAATAAAATGAACCCCTGGGAATAAACTGTTAGGAGCTCACAGTGCGGTTAAGAAGGCGCCCTTAATGCGTGCTCTTTTGCCCTCTCAGTTTTGAACCAGGTAACCCGAGAGAAATTGAGTGAATGGGGTAGTTAGAAGGAAAACCTTGGATATAATCAAGTTGATGTATACCTTGAGACCCATATATTATAACTATTCTGCAGGACAACGTTACGGTAAGTATTTTGTATGAATGATGACGTGATCATATGATGTTGTGGAGATGAGAAATAAAATTTTCGTGTTCTGGTTGATAATCAATGAAGTGTTGGATTGTGGTAATCGTGAGCGTGAAAATAATTGCGAATTGATGATATTTATCTGGATGGATGTTGAATGATGTGATGATAGTACTATTATGTCTAGTGATATGCGGTTATGTGATCCCGAGGCCCTGCTAGTATAGTATTGTGATAATAATGAGACACACTATTGAATTGCATGTTTCTAGTCATTGCAATCGTGATTTGATGTAAGGAGTAGATCGAGATGCGAAGGGATTCTATGGGATAGATGTTTACGTAAGTACAAAGTGTGAGATTTAAGTTGGGATGGGTTAGTATACATAGTATGTTCATAAGAGCTTGTAACATAGTAAAGAATGACCTAGTGCTGAAACTCGTTTTGTTTGATTTTACTCTTTAATTGACCTTACTGCCATTTCTTTTCTGTTTATTGCCCATGGATGAAAATTTTATGAGAGGTAACCTTGTGAGTTAGTGTTCATTTGGCATTGGTTTCATTCTTATAGGATATACGGATTAGGAGTAATAAATATTTTAGTGGGCTGTGGTCAGGAAGTTCCTGTGCAGTGATGTTTTGACCAACGATTTTGTAAAAATCCTCATTTAAATTGTATTAATAATTTTTGCATAATTCCAACTCCATCGATCAGAAGATTCGCATATGTTTTCAAATTGATAAGCCACGAAAATTCTTGATGTCTCTATATTAAATGGTAAGTTTTGCAAACTGACCCAAGTTTCAGACCAATTGCTGTCACATACTTGTTTGGACCAACTGAGTTGCAAAATCCTTTAAAAATTGAATTCTTGAGCTTTGGACCTCATTCTTTTTCTCACGAATTATTAACTCTCTGTATATTATAAAAAGTAATATAACTCAAGTTTTCGTTGAACGGTTATTTATTCGTGATTTTTGGAAGTTACAACGTGAATCATAACTTTTAAAATGTGAATTCTATGTTGAGTTTTCATACAGTTGTTCGATTATTTCATGAGCCTTATTAATGTGAAATTATAGTGTCCTTATATGATGATAGTAGCACACATATTCATTGGTTATGTATCTTAACAAGTGATAAAAAAAGAATTAATTAAAGTTTAGTTTATAACATTGTTGGCATGATAGTATGTGTGAAATTGAATAGCTTAATCTGATCCTTAATCGAGGATGAAATATTTTATACGAGTCCAGTTGTTGCATATTTTATATATGTTTGGCATGTTGTAATATCTCTGGTGTGTTCATCATATTTGTATAGTGGTCGGATATATATAAATATAAAACTATATTGCCATATCTTGGTAAAGTCGGTGGCGTTAAATGTCAACTTGATTGTTCTAATATACTCGCATGAATATTTATAATAATTATGTTTAAATGTTTACACATGGATGGTAGTAATGAGTATGTCTAAATGTTCACACATGTAGGATGTCATCTGAGTTTTAATGTCTTCTATGTGAGTCTGTGTGTCTATAGTTATACTTATTACTTTCATTGCATTAATTTATTTCAGTTGAACCTAAACTTATGATATGATAATAAAACAGTGTTGTTATTCCTTATTGGATATGTTCGTTAATGCTAAAGTGATTCTTGCAATTGTATGGGCGTGATATAAAGGAAATTGTTTGATGTAGCACGACATTTGACATATCTATATTCTCGAGTCGTTGCTATCAATTATATTCTAATGAAGATTGTTTATGATAACTATGTTGGCAATTATAATGGAATAACCCTTTGATGATTCACATGATATGCATTGGTTTAAATGATAGTCGTTATAGTTACGTTAATTGAGCCTACGAGTTGCCTAATTATTCAAATCGTGCAAATCAGAGAAGTTGTTCAAGTTGCTAATATTTTATCATAACTAGTGTTCTACAAAGTATATGATGACAAATGTATATGTTTAAGCTATTTATACGATATCTTTGTTTTGCTTAAAATGAGTTATACTAAGTTGCTGGACACAATTGAATGATATGGTTGCTAAAATGTTAAACACATGTGTGATATGGAAGTAATGTTGTTGTTGTCATGGACATATGTTGTTACTTTTATTGGGAAATATGTTTTCAGAATTGATATCGTGCAAAAAATTTTGATAATTTAAAATATGAATTATGAGTATGTTGTTGATTGTTTAAATTCATCGGCCTAATTCGTAACCTAAACCAGTGAGTGAGTAAATGGTTGTACGGACATGTCAATAAGATCCTGTGATTGTGATGGATAGTAGTGGTAGATCTATTTTCTGTGATATGTTTACAAATGTGAGAAGTTTCTTAAATTGTTTCGTTAATTTTACTCTCGCTCGTTCATGGTCTATAATTGATCATCAAATTTGCTTAATTACATACATGTCCATTGCCCTCGTGCCTACTCTATCCCAACACCAACTTTGATTATGAAGACCATTAGTTAGTGAGCTATTTTTCGTCATATGCGAGGACGTGGTTGAGTTTTATTTTCTTTGTCGAGGTAACACGATATTACCGTCCCTAATACTTTTATTATTGTTCGGGGTTGTACGTGTATATGTCATTATTTGTCATCGTTTTATGATATCAATTTATACATGGTAATTGTGAATTTCTGATGATTGTCATTATTTCGGTTTGCAATTATATAAGTACGTATTATATATCTTATTGTCAAGAGGGGGATTTTGGTGAGATGGGTTTGGGTAGATTTGAATGACATATATGATTGGTTGAGCACAATGATTGGAAATCTATAAGTTTGTAAAGGAAACAATTAGATTTGGTAATGGTTGGCAGTAATGGCTTTTCGTTTGGTTGCTAGGAGATAATGGAGGTACTACGTATTAATTAAGATTGTGTTGTGCTATTGATTCTCATAATATGGAGCTTAAGTTATACTACGATATACCGTGTGGACTTTGGCCTTGAGTTGAGCCTTATTTCATTCGGATTCTCATATATTGATTTTTGGTTCGTATTGTAGTTAAATTGTCTAATCCTTGACCTGAATCGTGAGTGAGTAGCTTAGAGTTTTACTCGCCCGAGCATACCTTTGACTTTATATCAAAGCGACACGAGATACGAATTTTATGCTAATGTACCCGATGCCGAAAATACGATGAACCACCCAAACCGGACTTTGGGGAAGAGGTGAACTAGGAAGGGAATGACATAGAAGTCACCGAGAATCGAGTAAGCGCGACCTAAGGACTGTTAGGTTAGAGCTAGTAACACCATGATCGGTCTGTTATGAAACCGTGTAAACCTTTGGCTCCTTCTTGTTGTTCTTTTAGTTTGATGTTGTGTTTTTAAGTTAAGCATGAGCTAAGTAATAAGTGTACTTGTTGACAATCAATTAATTCCATAATATAACCTTGTTTTCGACTTTAATGTTATCGCAATCTCTTATCATGTGTTCTTTTTCGTTACATGTTGTTGTTGAGTGATTTTGTTGCATAGGAATATGAAAGTTGAAAAGAGGTTACGAGGACGTAACCATGTTTTTAGTTGGGTAGGATTGTAAAATCTTAATGTTTATGTTGCACTGTTTGTAGATTGTGGTTTTGATCAAATTGATGTTCCGTTGTGCGGTACCTATGCAAACGAGTTCTCTATGTTTTGTTCTTACTTCTGATTAGTTGGGTTATGTGAAGATGAGTTAAACTTCGGGACGAAGTTTATTTTTAGGAAGGTAGAATGTAACATTTCGTGTCTGTTATATTTAATTGATGTGTCAAAAGTGTGTGTTAAGTATGTTAGAAATACGCGATGTCCGTATGTACGATAGACAATACCCCTTTTTGATGTTTGAGTACGAGAGCGAACTTCGGGACGAAGTTCATCTTAAGAGGGGCAGACTGTAATACCCCGTATCTTATATAATCGATTAAACGGATATTATTATATATTAGTTATTATACATTTCATATTAGTTGCATCGTAATATCGTGAATGTTATTAAGTCGGGTTTATATCGTATATGTTGAGTCAGGCTACATCACATTTTGTCTTTTGGGTCAAGAATCGTATCACCCATCTACCCATCTACATTTACCCAATTACCATACCCGTTTAAACCATTTGCCTTACCCGGAACATGTAACCATCATTTACCCTAAACCTAATCTAAGAGCCGCTCTCCCTCTCCCCTCTTTTAACAGTTGAGTCATTTCTAAATTCATTTTATCATTCATAAAACCATTTCTAAACCTAGAGAGAGGGAGAGGAAGAAGAAGTGTCGAGCCTTTCATTTGATTGAAGATTTCTCATCGATTCCAACCTAATTCGATCTCCCTGTTTGTAAGTCGATTTCATTCCATTGTTTATACTGTTTTAAAGTGTTCGTCTTCAAAAGGTTTGAAAAGAGAGTCATGTTTATTTGATGTCTAGTTTATGCATATAAAATATCATAGTCAAATTCTTTATGGTTTGTCCTAGGTGATTTATTTATGAACTTGTCGCTGAAAAGTCCGCGAATCTGATTTGGTTGGGAAAATGATTTGAAACCCTAATTTTTATGTCGATTCAGTTATGAGGCTTCTTCATACATCATCTTTGTATAGTCTAGATGATAATAGGATTTGGAATTACTGCAAAATGATGTTTTAAACTCGTTTTATGAATCAATACTATTTATGCGACGGTTTCTGTCAGTTTTTGGAAATTAGTCGGAAAACCCTTGATAAGTTTGGAATTTGAGAAAAACACGTTAGATATAATTTGTAGCTAAGACTCATGGGGTTCCAGTCCAATTGGCCTTGTATCAATTTGATTTTTCTGGAATTAGTTATGTATTTTATTCTGAGTCTATCATGTGCTGGAAAATCAGGAAAAATCGTGTTTGTCCTTTAAGTTGATATTCCTATTAAGTTATTATGAGTCTAGGTTGTGTGCATGATTATTTGATTGAGTAGGTGGTAATTATACATAATTATGTTATGTAGGTGATGGATATGTGAAGGATCATAATTGATTGCTTGTGTGCTTGGATTGCGAAAAGGTAGGGAAATACACTTGACTTATTATCGTTGTTGTTGAATTGTGTTGACTTGTTTGTGTTTCATATGACCAAACTGTGAACGTTGACTTGATTCGTGGTTGTTGATTCATGTTATGATTCATATCCTGGAATGTGCTTCACTGAATTAATCGTATTGAGTATATTATCACAACATTGATGCAGAACCGCATGATTCTATGATTTACCGGTCTAATGATATACATATTGTGTTGCATTAATTTCTTGAGCATTCATATGCATTGGAGATGGAGGAGGTTGTGGTGACGTGGTGTGGTGATGATGATGTTGTGATAAGGCCCGGGCGGGTTCTGCGCAGACTTGCCCTGGTGTCCTCAACGGTGCGGATCGGCTACGGTCGATATATAGTCTAGGGGATCGGTATGGCTGGGTTGTACGGGTTATGAGTCGTGTTGAGATGGAGATGGAGGTGACGGAGGAGCATGCATATCATATTTTGTTGTTTCATTGTATTCCCTACTCAACCTCGTGGTTGACCCTGTGTATTCGTGAACACCTGTGATGATCCAAATATTGGGGAGCAGACTTGACAGGCTTATGAGATAGGATGGGAGCTTGATGGGCGTGAGACACTGGATCAAAAGACTTAGTAGCTAGATCATCATTTAGAAGACTTTCACTTTTATTTATGTTAGTTCTTTGTACTTTGATGTAAAAGAGGTTTTGTAATAATTAAGTTAAAGTAATTATGTAATTTGCCTTGGAGTTTAACTTGTTATTCACTACCTCGGGAAACCGAGATGGTAACAGACCGGTTTATTAGGGAATGTCTTGCTAAAGGCTCCTTCATAAATCGGGGTGTTACAGCATCACCCTCTTATTTATTATTCCAGGTGAAGTAAGCTCCAATAGAAACCATATCATACAGACCACAAACATCCACACAATTCTAAAAATCCCTCACCTCAGCATCGGTGACATTAGACCCTATCCTTTCATCTATATAGAGTACATTACTGAAGTCTCCCATGATGAGCCATGGCCCATTGACTGCACCTTTCATAGCAATCATAGAATTATACAAGTGTGCTCTATCTGCATCTTTGTTACACCCATACACTAGAGAACAGGTCCACTAATATCCATTGACAAGATAAGTAACATGAACATGTATGACATGTAGTTCCTTCTGAATACATGAAACAGTAAACTGAGTTGTATCCCACAAAAGCCAAATTCTACCACTATCTTTCATCTCACTGTTATCTATAATTTGCCAAGGACTACCAAACCAGATTGTATTCTATCTTTATTCTTGATTTTGACCTTAGTTTCTACCAAACCAAATAAACCAATTTTATTATTATGCAAGAATCTTCTAAGATTACCTTGCTTATTCCATTTATTAAGGCCCCTTATATTCCAAAATCCTATATTAACCATGGTCAAGATTTGCTGGTGACTTCCCCTTTCCCATACTATTAAACACATTCCGTTTTAAGGAATAGTAAATGACCTCCATAAATGTAGGCCCTCCTTGACTACCTCCTCTCCCCAACCTAGACATTCGATGGACCAGTTTGGCTAGTGACATGGAATCCAACACATTACCTCTGAACGGCATAAGAGTAACTACCACAGAAGGATCAATCTGAGGCAACACCACCTCCTGCACAGATTCCATTCTCTGCACTGTGACTTGTTGAGCAGTTTTCTGTATAGGAGCAACTGGTTGGTTTGGCTCTTGGACTTTTGGTCTCCAAATTTTCTGAGTAGTTTTCTTTTTCACCTCTACTTTTCTTTTCCTGCACATGTTTGTATCATGCCCAATTCCTGAGCACTGAAAAAAGACAAGGGGCTTCCACTCATAGAACACTTCTTGAACCTGAATCACATCCTTATTGAAGAGTCTATCAAGGTCGAAATAATCGAGAGAGGGGGGGGGGGGGTGAATTGAGTATTTAAAAACTTATGCCCACTTTTTATTTTATATCTAAATAATTAATTACTTAAAGTTTATTGATTAAACTTTAACTAATTAACTAAGTGATTATGAACGTAATGAAATGAACATAAACGAAAACTACAAAGACATACGGTTTTGAAGTGGTTCAGCTTCACACGTCGAAGCCTACGTCCACTATTCTCGATTAATAATTTTAGTACCTTTCTTCGGATTACAAAATTATCAATCCAACTCGTATAGCTAACTCTAGATATAACTCAATTTGAATATCACTAGATATTCGGTTTTGACTATCTTAAGTTACTAAGAAAGCACTTGATTGTTCTTCTAGATGTTCACACAATTGAACGAGTAAGAAACAATATGAAGCACTATAATCCAATAACGTAACTTAAAAAGTAATTGCAATAAAGAACAACTCGACTTTTCAAAACAATTTTCGATTGCAAAATATTGATAAACTTAATTTGTTTGCAAGGATATTTGAAAGCTCAAAGTTGAAAAGTAATTTGAAAGAATGAATAAGTGCTTGTATTTATAATAGAGAGGAGATCTAGGTTTAGGAAGAAAACCCTAGATGCCGTGTGTGTGTCGTGAGAGGCAAGAAAGAGATTATGTCAAATCTTTCTTAATCTTGAAAAGTAAGAAAGAATAAAAATAATATAAGGAGATAAGAAATCTCTAACAAATATTATATTGATCTACTTTAATTCTTATCCAAGTAAGAAAAAGATCTTAATCCATTTATTTATTCTAATAATATCTTAGTAAAAGATATGAATAAATATAAGGAGATAAAGTATCTTTAGCAAATATTTTATCTAAGATCTTTACCTAAACCCTATATAGCCGTGGATCTCGTGTGGATTAAGGAATAAATAATATCTATCTTTTTCCTATTTTAATCCAACAATATTTTAGGTAAAAGACATAAATAAAATAAATATAAGGAGATCAAATATCTCTAACAAATATTTATTTAAGATCTTTACCATAAATCCTAGATACTATATAGATCGTGTGTGAAGTATATAGTAAGTAGTAAATCCAATCTTATTATTAACCTAATAATATCTTTATACAATGGAAAAGAATAAATCAAATAATATATGGAGATAAAATATCTCAATCAAATATTATCACTAAGATTTATTCCAAACCCTAACTTGTACAAGGAGTATTCGAATAAGGAGGAAAAACGACTCATAGGTCGGCCGCCCAACTTGAAAGCTTAGGTAGGATATTAGTTTAGATAATTAGGGTTTAGATAAGAGTAGAAGGAAAACCCTAGATAGCATGACAACTCAAAAGTTGTTTTACTAATCAATAGGATAATCTCAAACTCATTTGACCTAATCATGTCCCAAATCTCACTCTACTATAAACATACTTTTCTTTAAAGATTTTATGATTTAAGCTCTGAAAAATATATTTTAAAACATAAAAATCGTATTACATATTGCTACTCAAAGTTATAGTAGAATCGCCTATAACTTTGAGTTCAACTAGTAAAGTTATAACTAAAAAGCTATAACATTACTTGTCAAAATTACTTCTAAAATTACCGTTATCGAACGATGACCTATACTAGCTAATCTTCCTGGAGATCTTCAGTATGAGGTTCATCTCTTCCATCTTGATCATAAGCTCTTCATCTTGAGCTTGTTGTAGACTTGATCGAGCCTTTTGCTTGATTGATCATCATACTTAAAACTTGTTACGATTCTTATGACGCTTTAAGAATCTTCAATGTTATAGCTCAAGCTGCTATAACATTACTTGAATGATGCTTCACAAATCTTCAATGTTATAGCCAAGGATGCTATAACATTACTTGCTAAACTTGTAAACCTAAGTCAATCTAACAAAGACTAAACAAACGATTACGAGCAAGAGTATATATAAAACGAATCACACACTTGTCATTATCAAAACTTAATCATATATCTATATGGTCCAACAAATTCCCCCTTTTTGATGATGACAAATCTCTTACGATTTGTGACTAAATATAAGTTCCCCCTCAACATAATACTGTAAAGTCATAGATAGTTGAACGCAAGAACAAGCCACTTATATACAAAGTATAGCAACTAAGGACCTTAAGAGATTAAAGGTTCTGACAAGGAACAAGCTTAGGCAAATACTTAAGTCACGATCATTTCTTCCCCCTCTTGACATCATCAAAAAGACGAGAACAGAAATAAAATGACTAGAATGATATCAACCGAGGCAAGAAATATATATTAATCAAAGCATATATTATAGCATAAGAACGATTTCAACATAAGCAAGCCCTACATATAAAGTGTGTAATACAAACCAAATTAAGTACAGATTTTGTAGGAGAGAAGGAAAGTAGTCACTCACCTAACTATGACCTACAAAAGCATGCATGCAATCTAACATGATAGATATCTCTAGTAACCGTACATACACACTCCAACCAAGCGAGGTCAAAAACACATGCCGAGGACTTACAAAGTAATGTGAGGTGAGGTAATTGGGTAAGAAGAGGCAAAATAATTTGGATATGTGGAGGTAAAAGCCAAGCTAGAACCGATCACAATCAAAAGTAGCCATATTCCACTTTCCAACCCAACATGAAAAATGATGCACCATGCCAAGTATGGCACAAACTCACTCACATCAACAAATACTTCTCCTGAAGTAATATGGAAATGATACGAATGGGAGTAATAAGAGATTTCTGCTATTTCTGCTTTTCCATCTTTTATAGTATCATTTTTCTCCCTTTTTTCGTATTTTTCTTTTTTTTAGTACATCTTTTTATTCCTTTCTTCCAATATCCATCACAACATCAACAAAACTGACCACAACAAGAGTTCCAAACTTACCAACAAGACTAACTTGACAAGGGTAGGCCATATGGAGTGTAGTTGAAGAAATAGGTCAAAACAAGGCAAATTTGGCTAATGTGAGGTGAGTAGATAAAACTTAAAGAAAGGGTCACCTCTCCACATGTGTCACCACCACAAATCGAGTGTATACAGGCAATAAGAGACAAATATCATACTTACGCAATTTGATGTTACATGCCATGTAAGGAGTACTACTCATATCCTAAATGAAACCAATCATGAATGTCATTGGTTTATGAAGCTCTAAACCTTAGAATGTATATGTGTATAACGAGAAATATGGTTTGTATGCAACACAAAATATAACAGACTAGCAAACGGAATATTCTTATAAAATAATATAATACTATATAAGAATGTACTTGCAACGGAAAATACGAACATAGACATACAATCTCGTCAAATCTAGTCAGTCATATGGGAAATAAAATATTTGTGACAAGTTTAGTTGCCATCAATTAAACCAATTTCCAACCGTAAAATCTCAAAACATTCTCTAGCCAAAGCTTTGGTAAAAATGTCAGCCCATTGTTTTTCTGTACTACAAAATTCCAGTCTTATGTTGCCCTTATCTACATGATCACGTAGAAAATGGTATCTAATATCTATATGCTTAGTTCGTGAGTGCTGCGCAGGGTTCTTAGATATAATTATAGTACTCGTGTTATCACATAAAATAGGTATACATTCAACATTAACACCGTAATCACATAACTGTTGCTTAGGCCACAAAAGTTGAGAACATACCAACCCAGCGGCAATGTATTCGGCTTCAGCTGTAGATAATGCAACGGAATTTTGCTTCTTTGACCCCCATGTAATAATACACGGTCCAACAAACGTAGCTATGCCGGAAGTACTTTTTCTATCAAGTGAACAACCTGCATAATCTGCGTCTGAATACCCTATGAGATCGAAATTACACTCAATAGGATACCATAGATATAATTTAGATGTACCAATTAAATACTTCAAGATTCTCTTAACTGCAATCATATGCGATTCTTTAGGGCATGATTGAAATCGAGCGCATACGCATACACTAAACATAATATCAGGACGACTTGCAGTTAAATAAAGAAGTGAGCCAATCATACCTCGATAAGTCGTCTCATCGACAGAATTACCATTTTCATCCAAAGTCAACTTCTTATCTGTACCCATATGAGTTGGCTTAGAATTAGAATTTTCCATACCGAATTTCTTGATTAGCTCCTTGATGTATTTTTGTTGGTGTATCATAATTCCTTCAAGCTGAGTTTGTTGAATTTGGAGTCCAAGGAAGAACTTGAGTTCTCCCATCATGCTCATCTCGAATTTCGAGGTCCTTAATTCGAAAAATATTTACATAAACGATCATTAGTTGAACCAAAAATAATATCGTCAACGTAAATTTGTACAACTAATAAATCGGAATCCTCGTTTTGAAATAAGGTTTTGTCGACAGATCCTCTTTTAAACCCACTTTCAAGTAAATATTTTGACAACTGGTCGTACCACGACCTCGGAGCTTGTTTCAAACCATAAAAGGCTTTATCTAATTTGAAAACATGGTTTTGAAACTTGCTATCGAGAAATCCTGGAGGTTGCTCAACAAAAACCTCCTCATTCAAATAACCGTTAAGAAATGTTGTTTTAACGTCCATTTGATAAAGTTTAATTCCTTTATGAGCAGCAAATATTATTAATAATCTAATAGCCTCAAGTCTGGCTACAGGAGCGAAGGTCTCATCATAGTCAATTCCCTCTTGTTGATTGTACCCTTGTACAACCAATCTGGCTTCATTTCGTACAATAACTCCTGTGTCATCCAGCTTGTTTCTGAAAACCCATTTTGTACCAATAACCGTTCGATCTTTAGGTCTTGGTGTAACACCCTACTCAGTATTAGTCCCATAATGGGATATTGGTTGATGTATTGTATTTGGTTGTTTGACATAATAATTATACTGTGATTGTGGTTGTGATCGTTGTTGATGGTTCGCGAGGCGTGGCCTCGGCTGAGTGGGGTCACTTGCGGGAGTGGCTTCACGCCCTAGTTTCGCCTTCTGTGGAACCCGCCACGGAAGGGATGTGCACATTAATGGACAGGGTTATCGCTCACTATGTGGAGCGGGGATTTGGTGGGTACGGTGCGGTCCCCATCGGGTGGTCGGGTCCAAAAGTGGACGATCAGTGATCGAGATGATTGGATTTGGCGTGGATGTGTATGTGTGACAGTTAAGCTGTCTTGTTTATCTTATTGTTAGTATGTATTTAATTGTGTGATTAGTATCGACCCGGTGTTGTTTTGTAAACTGCGGTAATCCATTCGGGGATGGTGAGCAGAGATATTGAGTGGTATTGAGATGAGTACGGGATAGTTTGGGATGCCACGACATGATGATAGGAGTCTTCCGCTGTAGCTTATTAGTTATTTACATTTCAGTTAGAATAGTCAGTTTGAGAACATGTATCGTACTTTTGGTTTGGTTTTGAGGATTGTAACTATTCGCTAATTATTTATAATAAACGTTGTTTCTTCATTGTTGTTTGATTATCATTGCCTCGGGTAACCGAGATGGTAATGTCTTCATACCTGAGTGGTCCTGGTAAGGCACTTGGAGTATGGGGGTGTTACACTTGGAACCAAATGCCAAACTTTATTCCGTTCGAACTGTTGAAGCTCTTCTTGCATAGCAACGATCCAATCTGGTTCTGTAAGTGCTTCTTTGATATTTGTTGGTTCAATGGTTGAGAGAAAAGAGTATAACGATCAAAAGTTGTTAAGTCTTCTACGAGTTCGAACACCTTCATTCAGACTTCCTAGAATGGTTTCCATTGGATGAGAGTCCTTATATCTCCATTTCTTAGAAACAGGAGGCACATCTTCATCTGAACTAGTCTCACCTTCTTCGAATGATTGGGGTTCAAGTCTTGTTCCCTCTAAATCCAATCCTGGGGTTATAACAGAATCAGGTATAACATTGGATCTAGTTTGCTGGCTCGGAATTGATGTTATAGCATCTTCAGCTATAACTTTATTTTCAGTTGCTTGGATTGAGAAGAGATTTTAGTATCATCAACTATACTCTCAGTTCTCTTTCCTTTATCATTCGAAGGGCTTCCTTGTTCATCATTTGTGCCCTCAATTTCTTTATTTTCCTCATCCAATTCTGGAAGATCATCTCTGGATAGTCGAAAATCAGGTTCGTTCAAATCTTCTTCCTCATCTTGTTCAGCTTTATCAAACATATTATTCTCATCAAAAACAACATGAATACTTTCTTTGATGCATAAGGTTCTATTATTAAAGACCTTATATGCTTTACTATGATTAGAATAACCAACAAACACAGCTTCGTCACTTCTGGGATCGACTTTGCTTAATCTATTTTTGCCATTATTATGGACAAAAAATTTACTCCCGAAGCAACCTAGATGTGATATGTTAGGTTTACGTCCCCTAAGAAGCTCATAAGGAGTTTTCTTGAGAATGGGTCTAATCAAAGCTCGATTATGAACATAGCATGCAGTGTTAACAGCTGCAGCCCAAAAATTGCGAGGTAGTCCACTGCATAATAACATAGTGCGTGCCATATCCTCCAACGTCCTATTCATACATTCAACAACACTGTTTTGTTGTGGGGTTCGTTATGCTGAGAAGTTATGCCCAACACCATTCTCCCTACAATATTCTATAAAAGCATGGTTATCAAATTCGGTGCCATGATCCGTATGAATGGAAACTAATTTTGATTTGTATTTATTTTGGGCAAGCTTCATTAGAACTGCAAACTCTTCGAAAGTTTCATCTTTTGAATTGAGAAAGATTGGCCAAACATATCTAGAATAGTCATCAACTAGAACGAAGACATACCTAGATCCACCTCTACTTCTTACCTTCATAGGACCACATAGATCCATATGCACGAGTTCTAGTGGTTCATTGGTACTCACCATTCTCTTGGGTTTGAACGATGATCTCACATGTTTGCAACGGGCACATGAGTCACATAATGTTTCTTGATCGAATTTGTTTGAGGGAAGTCCTTCAACCAAATCCCATCTCTTTAGCTTATTCAACGTTGTTGAATTTATGTGAGCAAATCTTTTGTGCCAAAGACACGGATCAGCCATTGTTACTTTCATGCATGTGAACGAATTAGTAGGAATATTATTTAGATCAATCATATAGAAATTCCTTCCACGATGTCCTTCAAGCACAACACTACTTGTTCCTTCAATTATTATTCGACAAGAATCTGAATGAAAGATAGCTTTATTTCCTTTGTCGCATAATTGAGAGATACTCGGTAAATTGTGCTTGAGACTACTTACAAGATAAACATCACTAATAGCATGAGAAGAAGATATTCCAACTTTACCAACAACTATAATCTTACCCTTCTTGATATCGCCAAATGTGACCTTACCTCCATCAAAGGGCTCAAGTGAAAGAAATAAATTTACATCTCCAATCATGTGCCTTGACCATCCACTATCAAGGTACCATAAGTTATTTTCTTTCACTACAACCTGCAAAATAATTAGAGGTAGTTTTTAGGTACGCAAGATAAGTTGGGTCCTTTGACGTTAGTCACTCTAAAAATTAAATCTCTTCTGACCCAAACCTTTTTAATAACTTTACGTTTTGGAGGCAAATGGGTTTGTTTGGGAACTGTCTTGGTTTGAGTTCTGGGTTCCTCATGTCGTGGTCTTTTAGGTTGTTTTGGGGGAGCTTTGGTTTTGAAGGGCTCTTTAGGTTTAGGTATTTGTTCTGATTTGGTAGCATTTTTAAAATCAAAGCTCATATCATAGAACCAACGATGATTATTGTTGCGTTATTCATTTGTACTTGGTTCAGATGGGGTACCATCATTATCCTCGAAAACAGTGTCAGAAGCTTTAACAAAGTTGATTTCTTTTCTTAAATCCTGAGCATGTTTGACACAGTTTTCTTGGATATGACCAGTATGACCACAGTAATTACAAATCAAGTATTCTGGGAGATTTGAATATTTTCTTCTTCTGAAATCTCATTCGGAAGGGGTTGATTTGCATTTATAATGATCTCTACGACCATAACACTCGTGCCCTAGTCCCATTTTCATGTTATTATCTGATTGCTCAGTTAGGAAATTTAGGACACGTGTGCTACCTTCCCATTTTTCGTAAACCTTTCTAACATGCAAGAGTAATTCTTTTAAGGACTGTATCTCTTTGTTGTATTTGGAATGGTCTGACTCTACGTCCTTGGGAGGATGAGTCTCTTCATAATTGTCACAAAAGTTCTGGAATCTGTCATTTAGAACTCGTACCGTCTCGGTATGCGTTCTTTTAGTATTTGATAGAATAGTTTTACATTCCTTTAATTGCTGAGTTAGAGATTCAATCTCCTTTTTTTGATCTGAGATCACGGCTTCTCTAGCCGTAGCCTTGGACTCAAGAAGCTCTTTGACTTTCCTCAATTCCAAGGTTATAGCTTCACTAGCTATAATTTTGGCTTGAAGATGCTTAATGTTGAGTTTCAGGTCTGATGTTATAGCTTCATTAGCTATAACTTTAGACTCAAGAGCCTTCTTCTCAGCATTTGTCATATCTGAAGTTGTAGCCATATTAGCTGTAACTTTAGATTTAAGCTTTTTGGCCTTTGCTTTAAGGAGATGATTATCTTCAACAATATCGAGAATCTGTTCTTTTAAATCTTTCAATTCCAACTCTTGTTCATGACACTTATCAAGAGACTGCTCAAAATATTCAATTAAGGCATTTCTAGGAAATTTCTTAACACCTTTGTTAAGTTCAAGATAGCTTACCTCTTCTTCTTCTGAATAGGAATCTCCTAGAAAGCAGCAATAGGAGTCCATGCTATCTTTATCACTGTCTGAAAATAGGTCAAGACTGACGTTGCTAAGACATAGGTTAGCAACTTTTTCTTCTTCAGATTTAGATACTGTCGTTTCGTACCAAAAATAAATACCTAAGTACTACTAACAGAAGTCAGCGGTAAGTAGGGTCGATCTCCACAGGGAGGCGGTGTACTATCTATTTGTCTATTTATCTGTCTAATGTCACAATGCTGGGGGTTGAATTGATTTTAACTAAACTACTAAGGCTAAAGGCAAGAGAAAAAGGATAAAGGGAATTAGCAATAAGAGAAAGGGAGTATGCTAGGAGTCGGTCTACCGTGGCAGCTATCAAATCTTATACTATTGGGAATACTGAGGCGATTAAACTATTGATAAGAAGAGCTATGGTCGTCACCTTTCGGTCCTTAAACCGCCCTAGAGCGTAAACAGCTTAACTTTCGCCCTCACTGCAATACCCTATTGTAATTAAGCAAGCCTTCCCTTCCAATCTTTCGATCTAGGTCGGGGTTAACTAGATTTATGGTCTCCTGCATGCATTCATTCGACCGGATAACAGTTAAATTGCCTAATACAATTCCTATCGCAAGTCTAACCTATTCAAGTCAGTTAAAACATCGCTACCACGGCTTCCCTAATCCTAACATACTAGGGGGAATTAGCTACGCATAATTAAGGGGGAAACGAGAAATAAGGGAAGAACAATAAACATAAGTAAACAATAATTAAAGGAGAAAAGGAAGGGAAAGAATTACTGAATTAAGTCCGGAAATTAAGAACAAAAGTGGCAGTCAGTAACAATCAAAGTGAAAAAAAAAAAGGGAGAAGAAAAAGAAAAGAGGATCCGTAGTCCTCTTGTTAGATTTCTTTTATAGCCTCCAAAACATAAAACCTAATCTAAACTTCACGTGAATAGAAGCCCAATAGCTTGTAACTGCTCGATCGAACAGTTAAGTCACTCGATCGAACAGTTCCTGCGTCTGTTTACTCGATCGACCAAGAGAAACTGCTCGATCGAACAGTTGGCCACTCGATCGAACAGTTGGCCACTCGATCGAACAGTCCTTCCGTCTGTTCACTCGATCGAGCAAGAGAAACTGCTCGATCGAGTGGTTCCTGGTTCCAGCTCGTGTTGGTCTCGTAGTTTGGTCTTTGACTTGTCCTTTTAGCTCCCGAAATAGCTTCACGCATCCCAAGACAGCAATATTTCCCGCTCCAAATTATCTCTTCCTCCAAATGCATGCAAAACGGACGGTAAATGACTTGATTTCGCTACTTTATGGCTCATTCCTGCAAATAAGACAAGAACTTCCAAAGTATGCAATTCGGGGCATTTCGTAGCATAAAACCACGATAAAAGCATAGAAATACGTGGATAAAATAGGCTAAAAAGACTATATAAAATGCACGTATCAAATCTCCCCAAACCAAACCTTTACTCGTCCTCGAGTAAACTCAAAACTATACGCTAATGGAACGGAAAAATAACTCAGAGCTAGCTTAACTTGTCTACTTGAATCAATTTAATGCAACAAAAATTAACGGTTTAAGCTAAGCAGTCAATACGCAAACGAATTATAAGCTGTTCAGAAATATAGCCAACCTATCGACCTTGCAAGACCAACAAAATCGGACTCTCTCGTGGTCACTCTTCTCTCATGAAGCAAAGGGTGAATGTTTATATGTAAAAGAGAGAAGAAAGGACAGTCACTCACCTAACTGCGACCTACATAGCATGCATGCAACAAAAATGAAAGACAATTCAAGTACTAATGCACATACTCCAACCAATAATGTCCGTCACAGCCGAGGGCTTACAATTGATATGGGAATAGTGAGGGTCAGGTGAGAAAAGGCAAAACAAGTTATGGTAATGTGGAGGTAAAAGTGTCAAGCTAGTTCCTAACAGGACCATATAAGACCATTCAATTCTCAACCGACTGAAAAATAAAGTACAAGTGCCCTTCATTTGGCACACAACTCACCACCCATTTACACTATCTCCTCAAAAATATGGAATAAAACGGAGGAGTGAGACCGTCACAATATAAAAGTGAACACATACGGACTCAAAAACAAACCAGCTCAATTCCTGGTTTCTCATCACTGTACACGTGATTCTTTGATTTTTTTTTTCATTTTTCATCATGTTTTTTTTCTTTTTTTTTTTCCTTTTCACGTTTTTCACTTCTTCTTTTTTTTTTTTTTCTTTTTCTCCTTCCTCTATTTACACCAACTCCAATCATATACACACGGGCCAAACCGCAGACGGAAAAATATACCACAAAAGGACATATTAAACTAGCTTGACTAGGCAGGCTCAGTTTGGGATGTAGCAAATGGGTCAAAAGGCAAGTTTTGGCTTAAGTGGAGCTAAATGGGTGAAAAATATAGGAAAAGGGGAAAAATGCAAGGCCCTCCCTGCATGTGACACCAACCACGAACCCGAATATGTGCATTTGACGAGAAATTGAATGTCATAAATGTGCAAAAGAGACGAACATGCTATGCAAGGAGTACTACTCAAAATTCCTAATGAACTGGTCATGAATGTCACCAGTTATGGGCTCTAAATCTCAGAATTTTTAAGTAGTTTGCCAATTTATCAGGTCAAGTCTACACAGTCAGCTATATTTGAACAAAAACTCGTAGATATGCGCAAGACTCAGCTAATAACTGTCAATAAAGTGCAAGGCTCAAGTAAATTGACAAGTTATAGTGCATTATCATCATGGAAATCTACCGTTCCGACTCAACCTATATGCTAAATTAAACGTGAAATTTTTTTGAATTTTAACAATTTTTATTTTTCAATTTTTATTGATTTTTTTGAATTTTAACGAAAATAAACAACAATGCAAACATAAATTAAATGTGATAAATGAAATGCAATAAAAACAATATGCAGACACGGATATGGATGCATAACCTCCCCAAACCAAACCGTACAATGCCCCCATTGTACCAAAACATGGAAAGGAAATGCAAACTAAAGGAGAAAGAGAGTAAATGCGGAAAACTTACAAGATGCGCGAATAAAGGGACCTCCCCAAACCGACCATGAACATGGGAGGTTGCTAAAGGCCCGGAAAACCATCTCAGGAAGCTAATCCAAGTCAAAAGCGTGAAAGGGGCATCCAAAGCTGCTCGATCGAAGGGAATAGCAGTCGATCGAGTGGTTTTCTTTCTGCAGGTGGTCGATCGAGTGGATTAATTACTCGATCGAGGGGAATTCATCAGCTAAGGTGCTCGATCGAGTAGAAATCTACTCGATCGAGTGATCTTCAGCGTGTTCCTGCAAAACGCAATGAAAGACAGCCCGCAAACTAACAAGACAAGCATACTGAGATAGTCTATGGTATAAAAACCATTTATTACAACTGAAATTGAAATAAAAAGCAAAATAAAATCTCCGGGTTGCCTCCCGGGTAGCGCTAAGCCAGTCAGTCCACTCGACCTTCTTTTTCTTAGAGCCTTTATGGTTAATTACAATCAAAACAACTCAAAGCGCAAAGAATTTGTCAAATAGCTGCGCATGTGCTACCTGAGAAGAGTAAGTAGCACCAAAGTGGAATAGCGAAGTAGGAAATAAAGATATGTAAACATTTAAGTCTAACAAATTTCCTATGGACGCCCCTAAATTTATCCACAAAATATAGGAGCGCGGGAGCAATTGTCAATAAAGTAGGGCTCCATTTCAGATTAACGATTTTGTGATGATAAGGATGGTGAAAAATCATTAAATAGTACGACCTACTAGGAAGGGGTAAAGCATTGGGATGCGCAGCAAAAGTCAACTGAGGCAGTTTACTATTAAAACAAACAATAAATAAATTATCGTTTACTACCTCGTGTCGGTCACTCTCAATGAAGGAATCATCGACAAAGGAAGATATTACCTCTTCCGTGCTAGGAGCAATTACCGACTCACCAAATTTTGCCTCTTTGACACCCTTTTTAGTGGAATTCGTCCCGTAAATCGCAGCCTCAAGTGCATCCAACTCGGCTTTGAATAGGGAAGATTCACCGTATCCATTATCGTCATCGAAATCGTCATCAAAATCAAACCCAAATGACGAACCAAAGCTCCCAATGGCCCAACTACTCGATCGAGTAGAATCTTCATTCGATCGAAAGCGGTTTCTCTCGATTTCCACTCGATCGAGTAGAATGTTCACTCGATCGAGCACTTTCTCCTGGAAAATCACTCGATCGACCAATAATTGTCACTCGATCGAGTGATTCCTCCCTATCTGTGTTGAAATCCTCGTGTGGGGCAATGAAATGTGATAGAAACTCGTAGTCCGAGTCATAAAAGTCATCCTCAAGATTGGGCAACACGGTTTCCTCATGGGAAAAACCGCTCTCAAAGAAGGTATACCTCTTACGGTTGCCAATTATCCACTACCGCTAATCGAGCAATTTTAGACTCACTCAATGATTTGAGCATCCGCACGTCTATCACTCTCTCGCCTCACTCGGTCATAACTTTGGATTTGAGATGCAAGTATCTCCATTAAAGACCTCGTTCGCAACCTCTTCTTCTTGCATCTCACCGCTAACCGAGCAATGTCGATTTGAGCTTTTCAAGTCGCGAAGAAGTGCGCCTATCATGATCTTGCCTCACTCGGTCACGATCTTGCAATTGAGATGCAAGTGTCTGCAATAAGGATTTCAGCTCCGCAATCTCTTCTTCTTGTATATCAGGAGGATCTTGTTGCGGTGGCCATTGATAGGATGGATGTGGCGGCACAACTACAACTGCATTGTGCTCAAAGAAACCACATCTCCGTAAATCATCACCATTTGTTCCATATAATGTGACATCGGTGATGGGTCAAAGGTACTCAAGCCTTCCCTTTGACGGTCTGTCACCTAGAACTGTCTAGGTAGTACCTGTAAGGCCTATCAAAACAAAGACTCAAGGAAAAAGATTAAAACGGCCTCAAGGGAAAAATCCTCGAGGCTAAAAAAGATAAAACTAAACAAATAAATAAATAGATTGCCTCCCAAGCAACGGCGCCAAAATTTGATACCGCTGTCGTTTCGTACCAAAAATAAATACCTAAGTACTACTAACAGAAGTCAGCGGTAAGTAGGGTCGATCTCCACAGGGAGGCGGTGTACTATCTATTTGTCTATTTATCTGTCTAATGTCACAATGCTGGGGGTTGAATTGATTTTAACTAAACTACTAAGGCTAAAGGCAAGAGAAAAAGGATAAAGGGAATTAGCAATAAGAGAAAGGGAGTATGCTAGGAGTCGGTCTACCGTGGCAGCTATCAAATCTTATACTATTGGGAATACTGAGGCGATTAAACTATTGATAAGAAGAGCTATGGTCGTCACTTTTCGGTCCTTAAACCGCCCTAGAGCGTAAACAGCTTAACTTTCGCCCTCACTGCAATACCCTATTGTAATTAAGCAAGCCTTCCCTTCCAATCTTTCGATCTAGGTCGGGGTTAACTAGATTTATGGTCTCCTGCATGCATTCATTCGACCGGATAACAGTTAAATTGCCTAATACAATTCCTATCGCAAGTCTAACCTATTCAAGTCAGTTAAAACATCGCTACCACGGCTTCCCTAATCCTAACATACTAGGGGGAATTAGCTACGCATAATTAAGGGGGAAACGAGAAATAAGGGAAGAACAATAAACATAAGTAAACAATAATTAAAGGAGAAAAGGAAGGTAAAGAATTACTGAATTAAGTCCGGAAATTAAGAACAAAAGTGGCAGTCAGTAACAATCAAAGTGAAAAAAAAGGGAGAAGAAAAAGAAGAGAGGATCCGTAGTCCTCTTGTTAGATTTCTTTTATAGCCTCCAAAACATAAAACCTAATCTAAACTTCACGTGAATAGAAGCCCAATAGCTTGTAACTGCTCGATCGAACAGTTAAGTCACTCGATCGAACAGTTCCTGCGTCTGTTTACTCGATCGACCAAGAGAAACTGCTCGATCGAACAGTTGGCCACTCGATCGAACAGTCCTTCCGTCTGTTCACTCGATCGAGCAAGAGAAACTGCTCGATCGAGTGGTTCCTGGTTCCAGCTCGTGTTGGTCTCGTAGTTTGGTCTTTGACTTGTCCTTTTAGCTCCCGAAATAGCTTCACGCATCCCAAGACAGCAATATTTCCCGCTCCAAATTATCTCTTCCTCCAAATGCATGCAAAACGGACGGTAAATGACTTGATTTCGCTACTTTATGGCTCATTCCTGCAAATAAGACAAGAACTTCCAAAGTATGCAATTCGGGGCATTTCGTAGCATAAAACCACGATAAAAGCATAGAAATACGTGCATAAAATAGGCTAAAAAGACTATATAAAATGCACGTATCATTCATCGTCCTCAGTGTTAAGATCTCCCCAGCACAATGCTATCATTACTCGCTTGAACTCCTTCTTGGTCTTCTCATGTTTTGCTTTGTCTTTAATTTTCTCCCATGTCGGACAATCCTTAATCATATGACTGGATTCTCTGCACTTGAAGCATCCTCTGTTATCAAACGTATTCTTAGACTCAGAAGTTTTCTTATTATAGGACTTGTTGTTGTTGTTGAACGATTTTGCTTGCTTATTTCTGAAAATGCGTTTATTAAATCGTTTAGCAAACAAAACGGTTTCGTCCTCTATTTCAACATCTTATTCTTCCTTAGCAGAAGCTTGTAGAGCCATGGTCTTACTGTCACTGGCCTCGGTCTCATCGTCATCCAGGACGAGTTCATGAGCCATGAGAGCACCAATAAGTTCTGCATAAGGTAGAGAGGTGAGATCCCTGACTTCTTCCATAATTGTGACCTTGGGACGCCATTTCTTGGTTAAACTCCTAAGTAATTTTCTAACAATATCCTCGGAGTTAAACGTTTTACCAAGGTTTTTCAGCTCATTGACTATAGTAGAAAATCGTGCTGACATGCTATCGAGTGGTTCATTCTTTTCCATTTTAAAAAGTTCATATTTTTGAATTAGCAAGTCAATATGATATTTCCTAACAGTCGACGTCCCTTCATAGGCCAACTCAAGACCATCCCATATTTCCTTGGCCGAAGTGCAAGAAGAAAAACAATCGAATTCAGCGAATGTCATGCCGTTTTGTAACAGGCTTATCGCTTTCGAGTTTTTCTCAGCCTTCTTGTAATGAGCCTCAATATAGTCTTCTTCCTTTTTCTTATAGGTAGTGCCTTCCGAAGATGCGACCAAAATTTTGTGTGGTCCATTCTTAATAATCGTCCAGCACTCCCAATCATGTCCTTTTATGTAGTGTGTCATCATGTTTTTCCATAGTCCATAATTCTTCCCATCAAAGATAGGACACTTAAGATACTTGGAATCCATTTCACACGTGTAAGGCAGCGGAATTAAAATAAGATAAAAAATATAAAAAGATAGACGGACCAGCCTCTTTGCGGTTAGGCAATCAAGAGCACGAGGCTCTGATACCAATTGAAGAGTCTATCAAGGTCGAAATACTCGAGAGGGGGGGGGGGGGGTGAATTAAGTATTTATAAACTTATGCCCACTTTTTATTTTATAGCTAAACAATTAATTACTTAAAGTTTATTGATTAAACTTTAACTAATTAACTAAGTGATTATGAACGTAATGAAATGAACAGAAACGAAAACTACAAAGACACACGGTTTTGCGTCGAAGCCTACGTCCACTATTCTCGATTAATAATTTTAGTAAATTTCTCCGGATTACAAAATTATCAACCCAACTCGTATAGCTAACTCTAGCTGTAACTCAATTTGAGTATCACTAGATATTCAGTTTTGACTATCTTAAGTTACTAAGAAAGCACTTGATTGTTCTTCTAGGTGTTCACGCAATTGAACGAGTAAGAAACAATATGAAGCACTATTATCCAATAACGTAACTTAAAAAGTAATTGCAATAAAGAACAACACGACTTTTCAAAACAATTTTTGATTGCAAAATAATGTTAAACTTAATTTATTTGCAAGGATATTTTAAAGCTCAAAGTTGAAAAGTAATTTGAAAGAATGAATAAGTGCTTGTATTTATAATAGAGAGGAGATCTAGGTTTAGGAAGAAAACCCTAGATGCCGTGTGTGTGTGTGTCGTGAGAGGCAAGAAAGAGATTAGGTCAAATCTTCCTTAATCTTGGAAAGTAAGAAGGAATAAAAATAATATAAGGAGATAAGAACTCTCAAACAAATGTTATTTTGATCTACTTTAATTCTTATCCAAGTAAGAAAAAGATCTTAATCCATTTATTTATTCTAATAATATCTTAGTAAAAGATATGAATAAATATAATGAGATAAAATATCTTTAGCAAATATTTTATCTAAGATCTTTACCTAAACCCTATATAGCCGTGGATCTCGTGTGGATTAAGGAATAAATAAGATCTATCTTTTTCCTATTTTAATCCAGCAATATTTTAGGTAAAAGACATAAAATAAATATAAGGAGATAAAATATCTCTAACAAATATTTATTTAAGATCTTTATCATAAACCCTAGATACTATATAGATCATGTGTGAAATATATAGTAAGTAGGAGATCTAATCTTATTATTTAACCTAATAATATCTTTATACAATGGAAAAGAATAAATCAAATAATATATGGAGATAAAATATCTCAATCAAATATTATCACTAAGATTTATTCCAAACCCTAACTTGTACAAGGAGTATTCGAATAAGGAGGAAAAATGACTCATAAGTCGGCCGCCCAACTTGAAACCCTAGGTAGGATATTAGGTTAGATAATTAGGGTTTAGATAAGAGTAGAAGGAAAACCCTAGATAGCATGACAACTCATAAGTTGTTTTACTAATCAATAGGATAATCTCAAACTCATTTGACCTAATCATGTCCCAAATTTCACTCTACTATAAACATACTTTTCTTTAAAGATTTTATTATTTAAGCTCTGAAAAATATATTTTAAAACATAAAAATCGTGTTCTTCATATTGCTACTCAAAGTTATAGTATAATCACCTATAACTTTGAGTTCAACTAGTAAAGCTATAACTAAAACAGCTATAACATTACTTGTCAAAATTACTTCTAAAATTACAGTTATCGAACGATGACCTATACTAGCTAATCTTCCTGGAGATCTTCAGTATCAGGTTCATCTCTTCCATCTTGATCATAAGCTCTTCATCTTGAGCTTGTTGTAGACTTGATCGAACCTTTTGCTTGAGTGATCATCATACTTGAAACTTGTTACAGTTACTATGACGCTTTAAGAATCTTCAATGTTATAGCTCAAGCTGCTATAACATTACTTGAATGATGCTTCACAAATCTTCAATGTTATAGCTAAGGATGCTATAACATTACTTGCTAAACTTGTAAACCGAAGTCAATCTAACAAAGACTAAACAAACGATTACGAGCAAGAGTATATTTAAAACGAAGCACACACTTGTCATTATCAAAACTTAATCATATATCTATATGGTCCAACACTTACCATCAATGAATTCAACCTTATCAGGTAAGTGTTGGCCCATTTTAACTTCCACCATGAACCTAGCATATTCCAAATAATCCCTATTCTCAGTAGCACGATCAACCCTAACAGGCTTACCTACCATACTAGGAATCTTAGTAAGGCTTTCCCCCAAAATTTAAGTTTCAGGTTGTAAAACCCCACCCAAATTCTCACCACATCAGGCTTATCCTTCTCACATTTCACATCAGACTGCCAATCTCTAATAATAAAAGGCTTATTATCAAAGAATAACTGCTCAGATTGAAGAACCTTATCCTTATCCTCTTGCTTACTGAACCGAATTAAACAAATTCCATTCGCTTGAAAAGCAACCTTATCAATCAAAAGATCTTTCCAAATTCGTCTTACAAAAGACATAATAATAGACCGGCTTAATAATAGCAATTGCATGTTAAGTTTAGATCTAAAAAGACATATTAGAATCGAACGATCATATGACTTTCAACAATATAAATTGCTCAATCAATGAATTGAATCTTACCCTTGGATGACTACCTAGTGAACCCAATCCCTAGACTCTTTAATATTATTGAATTTGTCTTCATTTACATCGCAATTAGTTGTTAGAAATCAAACCAATCAAACCCCATAAAACTGTTACCTTTAAGAGAAACTAAATATAAACAAACTAGACTAATTAACTCGCCTCCCTGTGGATTTGACCCTTTCTTGCCACTAGCTACCGGTTAGTAGTAATTTAGGATTTATTTTGATAGGCCAACGACTGAAAATAACCCTATCAAATTTGGTGCGTTGCCGGGGAGGCAACAATTTTCTTGTTTGTTTTTGTTTATTTCTGTCTTTTGTCTCAGGGAGCATCAGTTCCTTGAGACAGTTTGATATTTTCTTTTTGTTTTTGTTTATGCCCAGGTCTAACAGGTTGGAGATTATAATTTTTGATCCCGAGCCACAAAAGACTTTTCGATACAGACAAAAATTTCAAAGAGAAGTAAATCAGGTGGAAGACTTGAGTACACTTGACTACGAGTTTCGGAGAAGATCCATCCTTTAAAAAGGACACATTTATTTCTACACCCATTACTCCTACAACATTAAAGATGCCGACCTTGGCAAGTCATTCTGAACCCAGTGTTGATTATATTCCTAAAGGTTTTAAGCTCCCTACCACTGATAAAGAGACTTTTGAGATCAAACCTTTCTATATAAGCCTAGTAGAGAGAAATTTAATTGGAGTAAAAGCTGAAGAGGACCCCGCAAAGCACATGGAGAAATTTGTTACATATTGTTGTTCTATTCCTTTGACAGTTGGGGTGACTCAAGATCAAGTAAAACAGACTCTCTTTCCTTTCTCTTTGAGAGATGATGTAGCAAAGTGGCTACGTGACTTGGATATGGAGGCTGATTCAATCACTAACTGGACTTCATTAGCTCAAGCATTCTACAAGAAGTATTTTCCACCGCAGAAGACTAATGCTCTTAGAAGCCAAATCATGAGTTTTAAACAAGGTCCTACTGAGGATTTTAATGAAGCCTGGGTTCGTTTCAAGAGGTTAGTTCGATCCGTCCCCCATCATGGCTTCCAGATTTAGATTCTTTGCAACCAGTTTTACAACGGGTTGTATGATGATCACAGAGCTTTGCTTGATTAAGCTGCAAATGGAAGATTCCAGGATAATACTAATGACGGTAATGCTTAGAAGTTGATTGATCAGATAACTACTCACACTGCTGAGTATGGTAACCCAGAGGTAGCAAGAGAGGAAGTGGTTCAAATAATGTTATTGCGGCACAGCTAGAGGCCTTAATGGCTCAAATAGCTGAATTAAAGACATCTCAGTCTTTGGGTAATAAGCAAGAAACGGTTTATGCAATGATTAATCAAGAAGTATCCCGTGAGAGATGTGGAATAGATGGCCACACTACAGCCAAGTGTATGAGTACTATTAAACAAGTTCATGCCTTCCAGTCTTTCAAGCAAGGTACTCCTTATTCTAACTTGTTCCCTGAAAGGAGTCAGAATGCTTATGCTCAAGCCCCACCACAAAATGCTTATATTATTCCTCCAAATCGTGGTAATCAGCCACAAGGAAACTTTGTTCGGCAAAATCAAGGAGGTTTTCAACAGATGCAACCTCATCCTCAAGCTCCAAGTAATGAGATGGTCGAGATGAAAGCTCTTTTGCAACAAAGTTTAATGATTCAAAAAAAGCAGTCGGCTTAGATTTCCGAACTTATGGCTCACAACAGGACGTTGGATACTTAAGTTGCCCAAATGGCGGCTCAAAATCCTTCAAAACAATTCGGCAATCTTTCCCCTCAAGGTAAGCAAGCACATGAGCAGGTTAATGCTATTTCTTTGAGAAGCGGTACCACTTATCAAAGTTCGGATGTGCCCATTGATGAAAATGAGGTTCCTTACATGCGTCCTAAGGGATTGGGTAATTTGGAGCTAAGCGATGACGAGAAAGAATTAAGCAAAGATCAAACACTGCACGGGATAAGAAGAAAAGCGAAAAAACGATGCAAAGCATGGTTCCTCAATCGAGTAAGCACAGGCTCGATCGAGTACAACCTATGCTCGATCGAGTACACCACAGGCTCGATCGAGTACACCACAGGCTCAATCGAGGCACCCCCCCCCCCCCAGTTGATGATTTTTCTTGTGTTTCAGCTACGACATTGGAAAAAAATAGGATCCTCGATCGAGTGACCACTACACTCGATCGAGTGCACCCTTTAACTGACGATAATGCTTCTAAATCTACTTATAATGCACAAGAAGTTGAGCCGATTAAAATTCAACTACCTTTTCCTCAACGATTGCAAAAATCAAGCTCGAAAAAACAATTTGGGAGGTTCATGGAGGTAGTAAAGAATCTTCAAGTGACTGTGCCATTTATTGAATTGGTGACTCAAGTGCCGGCATATGCTAAGTTCTTGAAAAAGATCTTGTCAAAGAAGCTGTCTTTTGATGAAGTGGAGACTATCGCGTTCACTCATGAATGCAACACTGCATTGCAAGCCAATTCTCCACCTAAGCTTAAGGATCCAGGGAGGTTTTCTATTCCTTGTAATATAGGCCATTTAGCTATTGACAATGCCTTATGTGATTTAGTAGCGAGCGTCAGTGTCACGCCATATAAAATTTGCAATCAATTAAACATGACTAAGCTTAAATGTACCAACATGACTCTACAAATGGCTTACAGGTCGATTAAGCGCCCTATGGGTGTCTTAGAAGATGCGCCAGTTAGAATAGGGAAAGTTTTCATTCCAGTCGACTTTGTAGTGATAGATATATCTGAGGATTCTCGTGTTCCTATTATTCTAGGACGGCCATTCTTGCATACAGCAGGAGCGGTTATAGATGCTAGGCATGGGAGTCTTACATTCAATATTGGAGATGATATTATCACTTTTGGTCTTGATAAAGCATCACGTCCTCCTGATTCAAAAGCTTCTTGTCATATGATAAATGTTCTTGATCCTACTTTTGACGATTGTCTTGTTTATTGTTTTGACAGGAATTAATCAGATGCCCTTGTTGTTGCGTCATATCCATAGATCAAGGAAGTGGACGAGATAGAGAAATTGATTTATGGAGATGAACCTTCTCCTGAGATGGTTTACAGCTGTGATGAGAGTGTTGACTTGGAGGCCGAGTTAGATGCCTTGGAAGCAGAGATATTCAGAGAGGAGCCCGTCGGAATTTATGAGATGAATCAAGCTCATATGACGAATGAAGTGCCATATCTCCTTCCACAAGAAGATGACTTGCAAAGTAATGAACATACTTGCTCGTATTTTATATTAAATTTTGAGTTTGATGAGCCAGGACTTTATTCATTGCTTACATTCTTTGCTTTGACTATTTATTGGTGCTACTTATGTCTTTGTGTAGCACATGCGCTACTTTTTCATTTACTAGCACGTGCTTTAAGTTGTATTGATTATGCCTTGGATGGGCATTTGTTTTAAAATGCACAAAATTTGCTCGCCAGATGGACACTCGATCGAGTGCTGGCAGGCTCGATCGAGTACCCTTGTTCTTTGGGTATAAAACGTACCCAGATGCTTATGGAAATGCGCGGTTGGTCTTTCTCCCCTGTTTTTGCAGCTGGTTTGAGGGAATTCCTACACTCTTATCCGGTATTCGCTTCCCTTGTATCTAGTTTTATTGTATTATCTCTATTTCTTTTCCATTCCTTTTGTTAGTTGTGTCGTTTAGGTTGCTGGAAATTTGTTGTGTGATTGCTATGCTGTAGGCGTCACAATAAGGACACTGTGACATTTAGGTTTGGGGGAGGAGTTTAATTATGTTGTGTGCTTTATTTCTGTTGTGTGCATTTATATAAAAAGTCTATAAAAATCATTAAAAAAAATTCAAAATACAAAAATATGTTTTTCCTTTGTTTTAAGTCGAGTCTTTGTTAATTTAATAACAATGATGTTAAATTGCATTTTTTTTTTGCACTAGAATCCCAATATAGTTGTCCATGTACATTGTTTTGACCCGTTATTCATGAAAACAAAGCTCATAATTCAACTCTTGACCGTATTGACATGCCTTATGCTAATTGGATTTGACAAAATTATGTTGGTAAACTACTTAAATTCTGAGGTCTATAGAGCTTCCTAGGCCAGGAACATCAATAAACCGGTCTCATTTGTTATTTAGGCTTGAGTGTGGTTTCTCCTTGTGGAATGTGTAATATCAAACTGCATAAGTGTGACATTGATTTCCTAATACTTTTATTGCTTTCATTTGAATAAGTACATGTGGATAGGCGGTTCTTACCGTTCAAATAAGCCTTACATTACCTTTTGTTTAGCCTATTTGAACCCTTATAGCCAACTTTAAATTACATCCTATGAGCTACAATCCCAAAATTTGCCTTACCTTTTTGGGATAGTCGCAGTTACTTGTTTTCCATGTCTATTTTGCTATTATGGTTGGGTTGGGACTTATTGTCATGTGGGTATAGTAAAGTACTTTTTAGCAATTGTGTTGTATCCTTGTGTTGAAAGAAGAAAAAATATGAAGCAAAAGAAAAAGAAAAAAAATCGAAAAAGAGAAGAAAAAGAGAATTGAAAAAAGAGAAAAGAAAAGAATTGATTGCTCCATTTGGTTTTGTCAAGGATCAAAAGGATGGTCGTTAAAGTCTAATGCATATTTTGGAGAATACTTCATCCGCTCTCATGTGTTGTAAAGTTAAGATTATTTCTCTAAGTTGGGTTCATTTGTTATCATAGATTTGGTTTTGGTTTAGCGCTGCGACTACCGTCTTAGCTCCACATATCCATAACGTACTTTGGCACAAACGATTTCTATCCCTTTAACCCGTTTGCCACCCTTATTATCCTTGATACATATACTTTTGTCTACATATTGTGATTACATATTAGTTGGGAAAATCTCTATCACATTAGATTGCATGCATGTTTCATAAGTCGAGTGAGTGTTTCTACTTCTTTCTATCTTCACATATAAATCACCCATACTTATAAGTGCATGAGTGAATCCGAGAGAATCTGACTAATTTGTCCTGCAAGATCGAAAGGTATTTGGCATTTGTCTATAGTATGGTGACTTGAGACCCGTACCTTTGAATTTATTTTATTGGTACACTTTGGTCATTGCTTTGTTATAGTTTTGGATAGCTTGGGATTTGTATGCATTAAACATTAGCTCTGAGTTATTTGTTTGCCAATTGTATGATTGCCAATTGTATGATTGCCTTTTGTATTGTGTGATGCTTTGCTTGAGGACAAGCAAAGAGATGATTTGGGGGAGTTTGATGAGTCATAATTAAATGCACATTTATGTCTCCCCTTAATTACTTTTGATATGGTTTTCATGCTAATTTATATTAATTACATGCCTTTTATGTTAGAATGTTGATACTTCTGCCATTTGATGTTCAATGCAAGAATGATGCATTTGAGGAGCAAAGGAGTGTAATGGGCATCGCGAAGTGGGCATGAAGGAATACACGAAGCATGGCACGGGAATCCATAAGAATGAAGGAAGGGAAGTTTAGAAGACAACACAAAGAAAGGAGCTGAAATAGGATGGTTCCTCGATCAATCTAGCCTAGGCTCGATCGAGGAAGTTGTGTACTCGATCGAGTGCACCTAGACTTGATCGAGGACCCTGCAGTTTCCAGAATTTTCCGCAATTTCCTTAAGTTGGTTATGTTTTACTATAAATACCTAAATCGTACTCGAAGTTATTTTTACACTTTATTTTACCTAGTTACGATATTCTACTCCATAAAATCCTCTAAAACTCTTAGTTTAGTTTAGTTTACTGTTCTTACTTCCGGATCTAAGCATTCCTCTATTACAGTATTAATCTTTCTTCAATATTATTACTCAATCGTTATTCATCTTTTATTGTTTTTCATCATGTTTCTTATTATAGCTATTGTTGTTCTTCCCTTTAATATGAGTACTTAATTTCATTATCTAGGGTAAAAAGGGATCTAAGTTGTTAGAAAAGGGTTATTAATGAATTGATTGTTAAATTGCTTTAGATTGTTGTTTAATTATCGTCTTACATCTAGTTAATTAATTACTGATCAGAATTGATTAATTTAGTATTGTATAAACTATATTTTCACCGACCGGGTTAAGACTAGTATAGGTCACGATAATTGAATTAGACCGACTTAATAATAGCAATTGCATGTTAAGTTTAGATCTAAAAAGACATATTAGAATCGACCGATCATATGACTTTCAACAATATAAATTGCTCAATCAATGAATTGAATCTTACCCTTGGATGACTACCTAGTGAACCTGATCCCTAGACTCTTTAATATTATTGAATCTGTCTTTATTTACATCGCAATTAGTTGTTAGAAATCAAACCAATCAAACCCCATAAAATTGTTACCTTTAAGACAAACTTAAATATAAACAAACTAGACTAATTAACTCGCCTCCCTGTGGATTCGACCCTTTCCTGCCACTAGCTACCAGTTAGTAGTAATTTAGAATTTATTTTGATAGGCCAACGACTGAAAATAACCCTATCAACTAAATAGGAAATGGAAATGTAAACAATTGAAGATTAAAACTAAAAAGAGAGAAAATTGTACCAACAAAGAAGAAAGGTTGAATCTTTGATTGATAAATGGAAGAAGTTCTTCAACAATCTTCAATTACAAACCAAATACCCAAATGTAAACTATTCAACTAAACTAGATCTAGCTAGGCTAAATTGCTAAGTAATTAAGGTTTAATTAGGGAAAGATTAAAACTTGGCTTAAGGAAAGTTGCATAAAATTAGAGACTTTTCAGATCTAGGGTAATGTGTCTAAATGAATTAGGGAGGGAGTGTTTATAGTTTACAATAATTTTAGGTCAAAAATGATAAAGGAAGTAAATAACAGTCGGGGTGCCTGAGCCGAACGACCGGCGCCGCACCCGGATGGGAGGTCTCTATAAGTTTAGCTTCAAATCCGTGGTCATCAGGTGTTCCCAGCCGGGCCGACTGGGAATCCTCTGTATTTTTCTTTGAGTCTTGAAGGCATCAGGTGTGCACAGCCGGTGGCCCACCCGGCTGAGAATCCTCTACTTGTTTTCTCCTTTTTTTCTTCCTTGGCTCATGGCCTCATGGGGGAGGGTGTCCACCCGACCCGCTGGGAGGCACTTCTCAGCTTCTTCTCCTATTCTTTCATATGCAATCTTCAAAACTTTCTAACTTGCTCACATTTCTTCCTTTCCATCTCAAATCCTACAATATGAGACACAAAATCATAGAACGGGGAATAGGGAAACAAAATATAAGTACTACGCATAAAAACCGTCCCAAAATCGACCAAAATGCATAGAAAAGAAGGGAGAATTACGACCAAATAAATGCATATCAGTAGTGAATGTAACAATTAGGAACTTAAAAAAAGAAACCAAGCGTTACGAGAGCGACAATGTCAAGGTGACCTTGAGTTGGTATGCGTTTGTATGTAAGAGAGTGATTATGGTAAGAGCTTGGGAAAGAGATGAGACTTGAGAGTTGGTAACGAGTGATAAGGTTATTTTCAGTCATTGGCCAATCAAAATAAATCTTATTCTCAACTAACTAGTAGGACTAGTAGGTAGCAGTAAGAAAGGGTCGAATCCACAGGGAGGTGAGTTAATTAATCTAGTTTGTTTATATTTAAGTTCGTCTTAAAGGTAACAATTTTATGGGGTTTGATTGTTTGATTTCTAAACTAATTACGATGTAAATAAAGACAAATTCAAATATATTAAAAGAGTCTAAGGATTGGGTTCACTAGGTAGTCTTCCAAGAGTAAGATTTAATTCATTGATTGAGCAGTTTATAAGTTGAAAGTCATATGATCGGTCGATTCTAATATGCCTTTTTAGATCTAAGCTTAACATGCGATCGCTACTATTCAGTCAGTCTAATTCAATTATCGTGGCCTATACTAGTCTTAACCCTGTCGGTGATGATCCTAGTTTGCAAGACTAATTAACTAATTCTGATCAGTAATTAATTAACTAGATATAATACAATAATTGAACAACAATCAAAAGCAATTTAACAGTCAATTCAGTAATTAACCTTTTTCTAACAACCTAGATCCCCTTTCACCCTAGATTATAAAATTAGCTACTCATACTAATAATAATAACAACAATAACAATATAAGAAAGCATATTTAAGAACATGATAAGATGAATACTAATAAAGCAATTGTATAAATTAGAACTTGAATTAATAACAACTAAAGAAAGATTAACAAAGTACCTTAATTAAGGAGCGATAGATCTGAAGCAAAACTAATGTAAACTAATCTAAGAGTATTCTAAGAGAGTTTTTTGAGAAGATATGCGTAACTAGGCAAAATAAGACGTCAATAAACATAGGGTACGAATTGAGTATTTATAGTAAAACATAACCGACTTAAGAAAATTGCGGAAACTTATGGAAACTAGTGTGTACTCGATCGAGCCTATGTACACTCGATCGAGTACACTACTTCCTCGATCGAGCCCGCTTGTAATTGATCGAGTATTCTTCTTTCTCGGCTCTTTTCTTCGTGTTGTCTTCTTAACTTCTCTTCCTTCATTCTTAGGGATTCCCGTGCCATACTTCGTGTATTTCTTCATGCCCACTCCGCGATGCTCATTTCATTCCTTTATACCTCAAATGCATCATTCATGCATTAAACATCAGATAGCGGAAGTAACAACATTCTAACATAAAAGGCATGTAATTACTATAAATTAGCACGAAAACCGTATCAAAAGTAATTAAAGGGAGGCATAAATATGTATATAATTATGACTCATCAAACTCCCCCAAACCATCTCTTTGCTTGTCCTGAAGCAAAGCATCACAAAATACAAAAGACAGTCATACAAATGGCGAATAAACAACTTAGAGATAATGTTGATGCACATAAAAACCCCATATCTGTAACAAAATAATGACCAAGGTGTACCAATAAAACAAATTCAAAGGCACGGGTAATAGAAAATGCAGCTCAAGTCTCAAGTCACCGTACTATAGACAAATGCCAAATACCTTTCGATATTGCAAGACAGATTAGTCGGATTCTCGCGGATTCACTCATGAACTCATAAGTATATAAGGGTGAGTTATATGTGAAGATAGAAAGAAGTAGAAACACTCACTCGACTTATGAAACATGCATGCAATCTAATGTGATAGAGATTTCCCCAACTAGTATGCATCCAATATGTAGACAAAAGTACATGTATCAAGGACAATAAAGGTGACAAATGGGTTAAAGGGATAGAAATGGTTTTGCCAAAGCACGTTATGGATATGTGGAGCTAAGACGGTAGTCGCAGCGCTAAACCAAAACCAAAACCAAATCTATGATAACAAATGAACCCAACTTAGAGAAATAATCTTACCTTTACAACACATGATAGCGAAACTCTCCAAAGATGCATTAGACTCTAGTACACCACTTATAATCTCCTAACAAAGGCAAATGAAGCAATGTCTCTTTTCCTTTTCATTCTTTTTCTCTTCTTCTTTTTTCGGTTTTTTTTCGTATTTTTCTCTTTTTTTTTTTCTTTCTTTGCTTCATATTTTTCTTCTTTTTCCCGACATAAGAGATTAACACAGTTGCTTATAAAATTAAAGATACTACCCACATGACATAAAAGTCACAATACCAACCAAAGTAGCTAAATAACATGAAACTCAAGCAACTGCGACTGTCCCGAAAAGGTAGGAAAATTCTAGTTTGTAACTATAAAATTAGGATATGAAATGGCTACAAGGTTCAAACGGGCTAACAAAACAAAAGGTAATGTAAGGCTTTTTTGAACGGTAAGAACCGCCTATCTACATGGACTTAGTCAAATGAAAGCAATAAAAGTATCAAGAAATCAATGTCACACTTATGCAGTTTGATATTACACATTCCACAAGGAGAAACCACACTCAAGCCTAAATGACAAATGAGACCAGCTTATTGATGTTCCTGGCCTAGGAAGCTCTATAAACCTCAGAATTTAAGTAGCTTACCAACAAACTTTGTCAAATCTAATCAATATAAGGTATGTCAAATACGGTTAAGACTTGAATTATGAGCTTTATTTTCA
Organism: Silene latifolia; assembly: GCF_048544455.1. Classification (NCBI taxonomy): domain Eukaryota; kingdom Viridiplantae; phylum Streptophyta; class Magnoliopsida; order Caryophyllales; family Caryophyllaceae; genus Silene; species Silene latifolia. Next base: position 79,553,495 of record NC_133530.1, read on the forward strand.
AAAAAACGGGTCAAAACAATATACATGAACAACTAAATGGATTCAAATGCAAAAACAATGCAATTTAACATCATTGTTATTTAATTCACCACGACTCGACCTAAAATAAAAGAAAAACATGTTTTTGTATTTTGAAATTTTTTAATTTTTATGGATTTTTTTTTGTATAAATGCACACAACATAAATAAAGCACACAACATAATTAAAGACTCCTCTCCAAACCTAAATGTCACAGTGTCCTCATTGTGACGCCCACAGCATAGCAATCAAACAAAAATTTCCAGCAACCGATGGTTTTGGGTACGTCTAGGCGTGTCTCGGTACCTATTTGTGAGGTGTGGTGTTGTGGGTGTGTCCCTGGCACCGATGGTTTTGGGTACGTCTGGGCGTGTCCTGGTACCTGCGTGGTGATCGTATAATCGTGTTGCATTCATATCATTGGCATATTGCATATTTATCTATCATGTTGTGTATTATATTTATTTATTGAAACTGACGTGTTGTGTGTCTGTGTAATTGTCACCCATTTCGGGGTGGTTTGTGTCTATCCATCTGATATTTCCGATCATATGGGGAGCAGGTTAAGTACAAGTTGTTTTGATGTCACGCCGGAGACGGGACGAGCATCGGTCTTGTAGTAGAGTAGCATAGATAGATTACTTAGATGGTTGACAAGTTGTATAATGTTCAGTTCACATTTATTATTCATTTGTTCATCATTTGTAATCAGTAAACTTGTTATTTATTTAAGTTGTTTCATAATTGCAACTCTGATTCACCGCATCGGGAAATTGAAATGGTAACATCCTCCCATTACTTTGACCGGGTAAGAAGGGGGTGTTACACACCCGGAGACCTGACACTTGTCGGACACACGCCTAAACATGTTATAGTTTAGACGAGGAATAAAATGTCAAAAGAAATTGATTAGAAGATGGGTTTGGGTGGGAAATGAGAATTAATTATAGTAAAGTTCAAATTTTACCTTCACTTATTTAAACTTAATATCAAATACATTACAAAAAGTAAAATCATACGTTATTTATAACCATAAAATATATATTTTATTAAATTTAAATAGCGTGTCTCGTATCCTAAATTTCATGGGTTGCCGTATCACGTGTCCGTGTCCGTTTTAGTGCTACCTAGCTCTCAACTAATCATTTCAGCCTAATTTTATTGTCCTTTTTTCCCCAAAACTTATCCCAATATAACGGTCCCTTTTTAAATTAAATAATGAAAAAGTTTAAATATCCAATATTATCTCTAGATTATTAACTATTTTCTCCCCACCACAATATTATCGTCTCATTTTCTATAATTCTAGGGGTAAAATAGCTATTTCACCCATTTTCCTTAAAACTTCCCAAAAATAGAAAGGGGTATTAACTATATATGGGATGGAGGGAGTATTTTATTTTCTTATTTTATTTATAATCTTTTAAAAAAAATGTTTTGTCATAACTCTTGCTTACATATTTAAACAATAGAATTTTTTTTGTCAAACCAAAGTTCTCGTTAAAATAATGAATTTGAAAAAAAGTCATAGTTGATAGTGATTATGACCGTAAATTAGTCGATGAATGTCGACAAAGAGATGATTGGCCAAAGTAAAAAAACAGCAATGGATGCAAAATTAAAATCATTTAAAAAACGAGAACTCTCTAGACCTGTGACCCAAACACTAAAAAGTGTGAAACGTGGATTTTTGTGTGTAAACGCAATGAAAGTAATGAGATTATACGATACAAAACCAGGCTTGTTGCACAAGGTTTTTCGCAAATACCGCGGGTACATTATGATGAAACATATATTCTCCGTTGTTGAGGCAAGCAACAACCATATGGTTCGTAATCTTGATCATAAAAATGATATATTTCGTCCTCGTGAAGAAAATGAGGAAGTTATCGGATCTCATGTACCGTATCTTAGTGCATTGATATATCTGGCAAACAATACAAGACCAGCTATAACTTTGTTAGTTAATCTTTTAGCAAGACATAGTGCAACACCAACAAGGAGGCATCAAAATGGTATTAAGCACATCTTATGTTACCACCAAGGAACCCATGAGGCCATGACCTTGAACTCTTTTGTCAAAGATAGAAAAATGCAACCCTTATTGGTTATAACGATGCGGGATATTTGTCAGATCCACACAAAGTAAAGTCACCAAATTGGATATATGTTTACTTATGATAGTACACTCATATCATGGAAGTCAATAAAACAAAACTTCATCGCTACATCATCAAATCTTCTTTGAAAATTGCTCTTTACTTAAGCCTGCTCATGAATGTCTATGGTTAAGATCAATGATACATCATATTTAGAAGAAATGTGGATTAAGAGCAATGATTGATCAACTTACTACTCCGTATTATATATTAAAAGATAATGCCACCTGCATTTATCAAATGAAAAATTGTCTCATCAAAGAAGACAAAACTAAACATATTGAGCAAAATTCTTCTTCACTCATGAGCTTCAAAGGGATGATGTAAATGACGTTTATCGAATTTCACCAAAACACAATTTGGCAGACTTTTTCACAAAGTCACTCACATCGACAACAATTCAAGAACTGGTGAAAAATATTGAAAGGCGTCATCTTCTAAACAAATGTTGAATTAAGGGTGAGTTTTATAGTATTACACTTTTTTTTCCACAAATAGGATTATACATCCTGTTGTACAGAAGCATTGTACATCAGACCCATATAATATATGATTAACAATCTATAGCCCATTTAAAAAAATTAAAAATTTTACTTCAACAACGTAAAACTTAACATACTGTAGTTCTCTCTTTAGCAAAAGTTCCCCTTTCCCCCAAATTTTATCTTATATAATATTTCAATGTCTATAAACTCGTAAATAGCACGCACATGAATAATAATACGAGTTATTATTATATACAAAAAAAAACATGAGCTTAAAAATTCAAGTTAAAAAGAATACGAGCTATTATGAGAATAATACGAGCTACTTTGAAAAGAACACGAGCTTGAACAAAATTGTAATGTATGGAAAAGATACGAGTTATTAAGAAAAGAGTATGAGTTATTATAAAAATAATTCGAGTTAAATTTTATGTAATGCGCTTTCAAAAAAACACGACCAAATAATGTTTCAGATGTTATCGTATTTCATAACTAAATGTCTATGAACTCATAAATTGTACGCACATGAAGAATACAAGCTATTTTTTTTAAAAAAAAATGAGCTAATAAGAATACGAGCTATTATGATAAGAATGTGAGCTATTATAAAAGGAATACGAGCTTGAACTAAATTTTAATGTATGAAAAGAATACGAGTTATTAAGAAAAGAATATGAGTTATTATGAAAAGAATTCGAGCTTAAATTTATAGGAAATATAGTTTTAAAAAAACACGACCTAATTCAAACAGATTTGTAAGATAAGATTCCATTATTTATATTATCTAAATCCTGATAAAAACTCTATTGATTATTTCATGCTCCTTCAAAGTTTTTTTTTTCCATTGATGATGATACCTTTTGATGTTTCATCTGCCGTTGAAGCTTCTCTCACCGTGATGGTAAAAATCAATTAAATTCATATTGATTCTGATTGAAGAATGAGAGATATAATAATTGTTAAAATAATGTAAAAGGAGAAGATTAGTTAACTACATAATGGAGGAAGATGGAGATCAAAATATAGAAGCAGTTAGAGAGAGAAGAGGAGTTGAATTGAATTACGTAGTCTTGGTTTTAGGGTTTAATATATAAAAGTAGTTGATGAAGACTAAAATAACCTTGGATGTACAATGCTATTGTACATCCAGTTATATAGTCCATAAACTGTTTTTTTTCCCTTCGTTAAATTTTATCTCATTGGGTTTCCTAACAAGGTTTTTAATGAGGTAGTTTGTAAAAAACATATAAGACACACAATTTATTACATAAAAGGTGAACATTCAAGGAGAGTGTTATAATTAATACTCCCTCCTATTCATTTTAACTCCCCCCTTTCCTTTTTCATCTATTCATATAACTCTCCCCCTTTCCTAATTTAGTAAAGTTTTATACTTATTTTAATCACCTTACTCCACAACAATACCCCATAATACTCATACTTTATCTTATTTTAATCACCTTACCCCACAACTATACTTATTTTAATCATCTTATCCCACAATAATATCTTCCCTCTCTCCAATTACCTTACACCACCACAATACTTTACAATAAAATAATCATGCCCTTAATTTACGTGCCCTTTTGAGAATTTGAGAGGCAGAGAAAGAATAGAAGATGTTCTCTTATTATTCAACTCAATATCAACGTCTAACATATATACAAAGAGTCCCTCTACACAATCTCCTTAAACCTAGCAACAGAATACTCTAATAACCATATTTACATATATCTAAATATACACCATATAATATTGTTACCATATTTCCTATATACTCGATATTATGCTATATGCCTTTCCATACTCCCCCTCAAGTTGGAGCTCCGGGTAAACCGAGACCCAACTTGCTTTGCAAATAGTTGAATGCTTCTCCTCCTAATGCCTTGGTAAACAAGTCTGCGACTTGTTCTTTGCTTCGAACGTATTTCATCTTTATCGTACCTTCCACGAGATGTTGTCTCACGAAATGACAATCTATCTCTATGTGCTTTGTTCTATCATGGAATACCGGATTCTTTGCTATATAAATGGCCGCTTGGTTATCACAATACAACTCCATGGGTTTCGTATGAAATACCCCAAGTGACGCCAGAAACGCTTTAATCCAAATCAACTCACTTGTTGCATTTCCCATAGCACGGTATTCGGCTTCCGCCGTCGATTTTGATACCGTAGCTTGTCTCTTAGCTCTCCATGACACCGGTGATGACCCAAGTGCAACATAATATCCACTCAATGAACACTTGGTCAGCGGGCATCGTCCATAATCCGAATCACAGTAGCTTTGCAACTCTAACTTCGAGTTTCCATTCAAAATAATGCCCTTGTCCGGATTCATTTTTACATATCTTACTACTCTTAGAGCTGCATCCCAATGCTCTTTTCGAGGTTCACTAACAAATCGAGATAACATATGAACCAAATATACCAGGTCCGGTCTCGTGATAGTTAGATAAACCAATTTCCCGACTAACCTGCGATATTTCATAGCATCTTTCAACAAATCACTCTTAGCAAGTTCCAATTGATGGTGTTGTAGCATGGGCGTGTATACGGGTTTTGCACCACTCATTCCCGCTTCTTCTATTATTCCCATTGCGTATTTGCGTTGATTTAAAAACAGACCACTCGACCCATGAGCTACTTCGATTCCCAAGAAGTATTTTTCAGTTCGAGTTTGTCGACCCAAGTCTTTGATTCGAACCGTTTGTCAAGATTTGCTTTGAATTTCTCACTTTCCCCTTGTTGTTACTTACAAGTATCATGTCGTCAACGTAAACTAATACCCCAATCAAAACATTGCCATTGTTGTAAGTAAATAAGAGTAATCACCCAAGGATTGTCTTTAAGCCATACCGTACCGGGAAAGTCGTAAGTTTTGCAAACCAATTCGAGATGCTTGTTTTAGTTCATAGATTGATTTCACAGTTTGTAAACCCGATTCTCCCCTTTCTGCGTTCAAACCCTTGGGGAATTCTCATGTATACTTATTCCTCCAAATCTCCATGCAAGAAGGCATTGTTGACGTCAAGCTATTCGATGCTCCATTTCTTTGCTAATGCGACGGTTAGTAAACAACGAACACTAGTCATTTTTGCAACAGAATCAAAAATTTGGCTTCCCAATTCAAATTGTAATTAACTAACTTAGAAAAGGAAAGCGATTTACTCATTGATGGATGTGTGTAAGTCTCATTGTAATCAATTCCCTCGACTTGTGTGAATCCATGTGCTATTAAACGCGCCTTATACCGCTCTATCGTCCCATCCGCTTTGTATTTCACCTTGAAAATCCATTTACAGCCGATAGGCTTCTTTCCATTCGGTAATGACACAACTTTCCAAGTTCCATTGTTTTCTAATGCTTCTATCTCCTTGTTCATGGCGTCTCTCCATTTCGAGTCTCTCATTTTGCTTCATGATAGCTATTTGGTTCTTTGACTTCATCAAGCTTTGTTAGAAATGCATTATGGGAATTGGAAAAACAACTTGTGTCAATATAATTAACTAGAGGATAACGAGTAACCGATTTCTTGGAGTTCGATTGGTCGTGGTGAGCATGAACGATGGGTTTTACAATCCTTGTCGACTTGCAAACGTAATCCTTTCTCCAAAACGGTTCCTTTTGTTCCCTTGCTCCTCGACCAACTCTTTCATCTTCATGAGGTTGAGTCGTTAAAGTCTCACTCGTAGTTGGTGTTTCATTGTGTTCACTCAAAACCTCCTGCTCCTTATTTGCACCATCTCCTGATGTTCTTTCCTCATTGTATTTTAATTTTTTTGTGGTTCCCTTTCACTCGCATTTTCGGCATCAATTTCCAAATCACTCTCGTAATAATCCAAACTTGTGTCTTTGTTGTTATTGTAATTGTTTAAGTCATTGTGATTATTTGAGTTATTTGGTTCGAAATACGGGAAAACATGCTCGAAAAACAGGACATCACGGAAAACAAACAATCGTTGAGTGCTCAAGTCATACACTTTCCACCCCTTTTTATTATGTGGGTATCCCAAAAATAAACATCGTTTCCCCCGTTCCTCAAATTTGTCCCGAGGTTTGTCTTTATTATGGGCATAACACAGGCATCCGAGAACTCTCAAATTGGTCAAATCAGGTGGTTTGTTATACAAGATTTCATACGGGGTTTTGTTGTTGAGTAATGGTGTCGGCGTTCGATTTATGAGGTAAGCCGCCGTCAACGCACACTCTCCCCCAAAATTCAATGGGCAAATGACCAGTAAACCGTAACGCTCTAGCCTTTCTCTAAGATATGACGGTGTTTCCTCTCAACTCTCCCGTTTTGTTGTGGGGTGTCCACGTTGCTAGTTAAACGGTAAAGATCCCATTTTCCTCATAGTAGTATTTCATAGCTCGACAAAAGTTCACTACCGTTATCGCTTTGGATAATTTTGACAATTTTGTTAAACTGGGTCTTAACCATTTGACAAAAAAATTTCATGTATTGGCTTGCCTCACTCTTGTCTTTCATGAGGTAAATCCACACACCCCGACTATGGTCGTCTACTATGGTAAAAAAATAATGGGCTTGAGATAAACTAGCAATGGGATATTTTCCCCAAATGTCAACATGGATTAATCCAAACAATTCATCACACCGTTTATTATTCAGGCTAAAAGAATTTCGAGTTTGTTTAGCCCTACAACAAGAATCGCAAAGTTGGCTAGAATCCCAATTCAAATTGTAATTAACTAACTTAGAAAAGGAAAGCGATTTACTCCTTGATGGATGTCCAAGTCTCTTGTGCCAAAGTTCTCCGTCCTTTGACAATGATACCTTCCTGACCTTCTCGAATTTGCTCGACTTGAACTTGTATACCCCATCATAGTGCTCACCCCGTCCAATCTCCTTCCTCGAAACAAGAAGTCCGGAAAAAGGTTCCGATCATGAATTCATTCAAATCACACAATGTTAAGGGAACATATAAAAAAGGTTACAACACAATTACTGATGCCTCATGAATTAACTAATTAGATGGTTCTTCAATCGAAATCAAATCACATGTTAATGTGGGAACATATAAAACATCTTTCAAAACAAAATTGTCACTTGGAAGACAACACGACTTCTCCATGTTCCCACGCTCAATTGCCTCTTCCTCAGAGATCTCCCAAGGGACAATTGCCCCGCCATCCGGTAAGCTGCGGGAAGAAGTTAGATGGTTCTTCAACCCAAACATTTGTCGACAACTCCCGGTTTCCATTCAACGTCATGTGATGCGAAGCTCCACTATCAATTAACCATTCCTTCACTCAAATCAATTTTGGTATGCATCAACTTAAGGAAATATTTTACGTCACTTTTCAACCATGTGTCGGCCGGAATGTCCGAAAAGTTTTGGAGTGATGGGGTGATTACAAATCTTATGAAGAATAATCCAAGTTTTCCATCAAAATACTTGTCCCCAAAATCGAGTCATGGAAGAGATGTGAGAGACACATTAAAATTCTTGACTCCTTGTATAAGCGTATCCTTCTTTTGACGAATTTAACATCAATACCCAAGTGGGGAATAGGCGATCAATATGTCATAGATATCGGTTTCTTGACCTTTTCAATAAAAGTGTTTTAGCATCTCGGTTGCCTCGGCCAAAGCCGGAAAAGTAAAAGACGAGAAGGAAACGCGATTTGTCGTTGAATAATTTTGATACCTTTCTCGAGAAAAGCGACCAACATGCTTAGGAACGTATAAGCATACCACGGTTGAGAAACGCAAATCTAACGCCTCGGCCGGACCAAGGGAAGAGAAATCAACAAAAAAGAGTTCATCACATGTCTCAGATACGTCATCGGCCGAAATGTCAAAAACTTGGAAGAGACGTAACCCCGTTGCCTCGGCTACTCAACATAAGCGGTAGAAAGTGACGGGACACAACGACCGTGAGCAAATACGCTAACATGTTCACGAGACACAACTTCCCGGCGGTTGGGAAGCGCAAATACGACGCCTCGGAGGATTCCATAAGACCGGAGTGAAGGAGGAAGCCGACCGAATGGCAACATGTTTAAAAACGTTTAAATAGTTGAGATCCGCATTCTAGCGCCTCGGCCAAGCCGAAGGTAAAAAACGAAAAAAAAAGCGCTCAATTAAAAACGTAAGAAGACAATTGAATGAAGGATTGTGATCAAAGCCCCGGCCAAGCCAAGGGCAAATAAACAAACTTTATTAAACATGTTTACAAGAAGAGGTGATAAAAAACGAAGTCGGCAGTAGTCCGTCCCAATAAGGATAGCCTAAACTCGACCCTAATAGAAAGTTTTACAAAAAAGAGAAGAAGGAACAACAAAAATTATCACATTGAGACAATGAAGCGCCAAAAGGATGGCAGGGAGAGAAGGCTCAAAAGTTGGCGAGTTTGGCCCGAACAATTCCGGAACGGGCTATCCGAAGGGCCGGGTGAGTCTAGTGACGACCGCCCCGTCTCCCTATGCTTGTTTACGCTCGCCACCGGTATAGCTGACATAGAATGCACTTCGAAAGCATCACCATTAGTGGGCGACCAGGGAAGCCGAACAACGGCTTCCACTGCCTTTGCCCTCTCGGCTTCCTCCGGCCGCCTTCACCTTTTCATCATGGGCCGCCTTGGCCTCGGCCTCCTCGGCGGCCTTTGCCGCCTCTGCCTTCTCAATGACCTTTGCCTCCGCAGCGGCCGATTCCGCCTTCTCATCAAGAAGTCAAAATCCTGCCACGGGAAAGGGTCTTTAGAAAAGAGCTCTTTGATTACTTCCCTGGTGGCATCTTCGGCCTGGTCCCGATCAGGCACACATGTTAGGGATGATGACGATCTAGAGCGTCTCAATATCCTTCTCCCTACGAGCAAGGATGGCCTTTGTGTTCTGTGCTCCTTATCCCCGCCTCGGTCGGATGCGGGGACTTCTATTTGGCCTGCCTTCTCGCTCAACCAGAAGCATCGTAACCGCACTAAAATGAAGCTTCTCTCTCTCCTCTCGTGTTTCAAGATCTTAGCGGCGTCGGCCAACGAGACCTCAAGCTTGGCTCTCTCGGCTAGGACCGCCTTCTCGCCTCGCGTCCTCCCCGAGCTTTCGCTCGGCGAGGAAATCATTTTCGGCGGCCAGGAAGTCCTTCTTCGCCTTCTCGACCTCTTGCTTAGAAGCAGCAAGCTCAAGCCTAAGCCGTTCGAGCGCAGGAGGCGCCTCGGCCATGAGCTTCTCTTGCTCCATAATGTGAGCCCTAAAGCTATGTCGGTCCACTTCGCTTAACCTCTTGGACAACCTTACACCCTCCGCCGCAATCGGGCGGGGGAAGGCTCGAGGACGAGGAGTCGACGGTAACATTACGACTCACCCTTCCGCATCAAAAGGCCGCTTCTCCATTTCGCAAGAGCGAAGCGGGTGACGGCGAAGCCGATCTACAAAAAACTTGACAAAGCATCCATGTCAACATTCATTGACATGTCAGAAAGTCTGTCATCAGGAATGCCTAATGAACCCGCTAAATCCAGCCATAGGTTAGATCCACGGCGCTTGACCTTGGCCTTCTTGGTTGGAGGGCTGGCTGGTCCCTTTCCTTTCCGGCCTCGGTAACGACGAGTCATTAATCGGCGAGCTCGAGACTCTTTTCTCTTGTTTGAAGAAGGAGGACCTTCCGCAACGGTGACCTCCTCTTCAACATCGACACCACCACCACCGCTCCTTTTGGACCACAGGGACCGAAGATTGAGTGGGGTTGACGTTGTTCGTCGCCGCAGACGTTGTCTTTGATCTCCGGCGCGCACGTTTCGAGGGGCAATCCACGCCTGAGCCGCCGTCACATCCAATGCCTTCAATCTGCTTTGCTCCATAAGTTCGTGAGGAGCGGTGCGATTCGCGATCACGTGGTCCGACCTTAGGATGCAAGAAGCTCAACGACTCTCCCGTTCTCGTAAAGTCCCAACCTCTCGAGGACGGAGACGCGATTCCGGGCCAAATCGGTCAAAACGAAGAAACGAAGCGGGAGTTAAGTAAAGGAAATAAACCAAAATTCAAATACGAGAAACATAAAAAGCAAAGATGGGCCTCACACCGACCTCACTCACCCTGAAGTTCGAGGGCGGTATGAGGCCGACGTGGCAAGCAGGACTCATCCCGAAGAACGATCCCGCGCGTCGGGGCATCCATCCCTTCGGCGTCCCATCCTTCTCGACCTCAAACAGCCTCATTACCCGCTTTTCGTCCTCATTAAGATAGACCTTCGAGCGTCCATCTTAAGCTTATTTGGGGAGACGATCTTTTGGGTCATGCTCCCCTTGATTCTCGCACCAAGAAATTGACGACGGTCTGGAAGGACGGGGAAAGCGAAATGATAGTCCTCCGAACCTCAACGTATACCCACCGCCCCTTCCAGTCCAAGAAGTAAGCTTAGAGACGGTGATATAACCCCGGCTCGATCGTATCAGCAAAAGAGACTTTACCCGGCCAAAAGGCGCCTAGGGTAGTCCCCGAAGGTGGTGGAATGCGAAAGAGGTTCACCGTTGGGGCCTCCCCTTTGAAAAGACACAACCATACAAAACCAACAATCGTCCGGATGGCCAACGGATGCAGTTGGGCCACGGCGACATTCATGGCTTTAATAATGGCGAGAACGTATTCATTCGGAGGAAACCGGAGGAGCCCATACTCCCGGGTGTCTAATGTATCGCCGATACAACCGGGAGGGCAAGACGGCCGACCCTCCTCGGGGATAACAATTCTATACCCCCGCCGAAGGAGTAATGGTGTTCAAAAAGTTTGAAGCCAGGAGCGACTAGCGAACTTGTTCGTCCGGGCACGATCGGGGATCGATCGAAGGGCATCATCGTGCCACGAAACAAGCGGCCTCTCTACGGCAGAAGGGGTCGCCTCATCACCCTCATCATCAATACCCTCCAAATATCTCTCATCAATTTCAGGAGAAGGAGACCTAGGGCCCCCGAACCTTATCGGGGTGATGGCTGCACCAAGTGGCTCTCGCTCATCGGATGCGCGACGGTTAGCCCCTCTGACCTCCTTGCTTTCTTAGCGCGAAGAAGTACTAGGTCCAGCATCAGCAGAAGACATGACAACAATTACTTAACAAATAAAAGTTGAAAAATTTGTTTGATTACCTTGGAAAAGTGCTACGCCGAGTAACGCTTTGAAGGCTAGAGAGAAATTTCTTCGAAAAAACTAAGAGAGGGAAAATGTTTTTTGAGAAAATGAATTTTTGGTGGCCAAAATCAGGGGCTAACTGCTCTATTTATAGAGCCAAGCCCATGAAACGGACCAATCAGGGCAAAGCCCATGAAGCGTCAACCAATCAACACCGAGCCACGTGTCGAGCATGCGACCCACGAATGCCAATCGACGTATCTTCTTCAACACGCTCCTTGATAGAATGCCAATCGACGTATCTTCTTCAACACGCTCCTTGGTACCTACTTGCCAAACGGCCCGCTGTTCAACCAAGCTTGGCAGCACCGGCCGGGGGCAATCAAAAGCGCACGGCACTCTCAACCTCGGTCTCAGCCAGCGCCATTTTCTTTTCCACATTTGATGTCCATTACACATCCATGTGGAGGGGGTATATGATACGGCCGAGCAAGAACCAAGCCGAGGAAGAAGAAGCCGGGAAGAAATTCAACTTGCGCGAGAATACGCTCAACACTCATCGAAGGTCCATACCACGGCATAGACTACGCTGGGGGCAAATTGATGGGGCATATTCTGCACCCGCTGACCGAGTCAACATATTGTGCAAGGTCAAAGCCAAAAAGACGATAAGTCAACATATTAGATGTCCATTACTTACCCTGAGGGGGACAAAATTTGACTGTCGGCCAACTTGTCACTGGGTCTCGGTGGGTAACTAGCCAAAACGGAGACATATCCGCGTACTCACATCCAAGTCCCCTCGGCATGGAGTCAACCAGGCCAGCCGGCCTGCCATGGGTCCCTCGGCCGAGGGTAGAATAGTCTTTCCACCTGCTCTGCCACTTGGCCACTACGTGACAAAAGGTGAAAGTCTATAAATACTCCTCAATCCTCATTGAGAAAATGATCCAATAATCCACAATTGACCCGAATACTCACTATAAATCTGGTATAAACTCCCTTATCTCTCTACAATATACTTTGCCAAGTAACACACAACTTAATCTCTTTAAGTTTACTGACTTGAGCGTCGGAGTGAGTACGCTCGGTACCAAGCCGAGCCCTCGGTTTGTTCATTGTTTCAGGAGAGGCCGAAAGGAAGAGTCAAGCGAAGACGTCATTCACCAAGCTTACGTGGTAACAAATCCTGCTCCGGAATTACACCCGGAACAGAAAGAATAGAAGATGTTCTCTTATTATTCAACTCAATATCAACGTCTAACATATATACAAAGAGTCCCTCTACACAATCTCCTTAAACCTAGCAACAGAATACTCTAATAACCATATTTACATATATCTAAATATACACCATATAATATTGTTACCATATTTCCTATATACTCGGTATTATGCTCTATGCCTTTCCATATTTGAAAGGGGAGAGTTAAAATAAATAGGAGGGAGTATTAAATAATGTGAAAGTTCACATATTCATTCAACAATGACTATCACCATGAACAGAAAAATGATGATGAGTAATCCTCTATGAACAATAGTGTTTTTTTGATATACGGCTGGGTGCATATGTTGATCATCTTGGACTCTTGGAGGGTTACAAAGTTACTCATATAGTCTAATATCCTTAAGCAGCTCTCATAACTTGTATAAATAGGGTTGCAATTATCAATAAAATGAACATACTTACACTCACAAATCCAAAAATGTCTATTATTACATTATAGTTTATAGTTTATCACAAATTCTTATTTAACTACTCCATATGTCAGTTTACCCTTTCATTTTTTAGGTGTTTCAATCAATATTTTACACTTTTTTTTCTACTCCCAGTAAATAAAACAAACCATGTGACCTAGGTGATGACAATTACATTTCCTCCTTATTTTAGTTATTTTTTAATAATTGTAAACTCATTTATCTTTCCTTATCTTAATATAATCGTGTATAAAATTACTGTAAACTCTTGACTGCGACGAATGAAGTAGTTAGATGCTCTCTCTGACCCGGTCATTTGTTATCATATTCCATTTTGGGTGTCTCAATCAATTGTTGTCCTTTTTATTTTAATAATGAACTTAATAAGCAATTTGATCATTCATACACAATTTGGTCCACCTCTCATTTAGTGATAGACTCTATCTTTTCTTGGTTTTTATGCCAAAACTAAAGGGAGTCGCTTTTTGTCGCCCGTGTTTTACTTAGTATCGCCGAATTTGACAATGACTTTCCAATTCTACCCTTATATCTTATCTTTTGACTTTCCAATTCTATCTCCTCCCTTATTAGCCTCAAACTTAATAATTAAATTCCATAACTCTAAATCTTCAATCATGAACGACCGCAATTCACACGCAATAAACGAGATAAATTAATTAATTAATTAATTTGATTGTACATCTTTTTAAATTTTCGTTCTTCATTAGCAAGTTTATAGTTTAAGTGGTTTGACTATAAGGGTAGTAAATTTCGGCATTTAATTGAACTTTTGGACGGAACTTTGGACGGGGTTGCAGTAGCCGCTCTCCTGCGATGACCGGGGTGGTGGGGGACCCGATCGCGCGTTTTAGATGAGCCTTCGTGTCAAGTTCACAATTCATCCACCGTTAGTTCGTGTACTTTAAACGAGACAACCACAGTGCAATTATGTGATTGACACGATCAGATCACGGTGTGGGCGTCTTAGTTACACGATCAGTCGACGGTGTGGTCGTTTAGTTTGCACGATAAGGTCGTGGTGATGTCGTGTGATTGGCGTGAAACCCTACCTTCATTCGTATAATTATATTATTTCATTAATTTTCGTTTTTAACTTTTAGTTAATCATCACCATCATTACATACCCATCATCATAAGTCATAACATTATAATAGAAAATAAAGGCAAAGCAATATGTTTCACAGCCATGATCATTCAATTCAAGATATGTGAGTATGCACACTAAAGCTTCATTCAAGTAATAAGAAACAGCCAATTCAAATTTGGTCAAAGAAATACGATACTATAGCAATGGTGAACCATCTCCAACTCCGATAAATCGACAACAGTAGTGGCGTCTTCGGGCAACCAAGACAGCAATAAAACACCACTGTTGTGTTATCGTGTGTGCTAAACGACAATTCCGTTGGTGTGTCATGCGAGGTTCACGACAGTTCCATTGTCACGTGTCGCAAATGACAAACGGTAAAAAAAAAATCGTGAATTTGAGAAGTGTGGAACAAATTTGAGAAATACGGTAGTAATGTCGTTCAATTTGTTTTTTTTTTTCCTTTGAAATGTATTGTTTGGTGTAGAATGGCAATTTCGTGATTGTCTAATTTTAGAAGGACAACTTCGTAAATTACTCGGGCGATATTAGTAAAAATCGGGCGACAAAAAGAAAAAGTGAAACTAAATGACAATAATTAACGGGGAGAAATGGGTAATTTATAGCGATTGAAATCCTCACAAAAATAGCACTCCAAATTGATAGTCTTTGAAAACCCCTGAGAAAAATCCTCGCAACATTGCTAACCAAAACAAACAATGGCCTTATCCATTTCTTCAACATACAACACCCTCCTTAAACCCTCACACACTTCTCCTAAAACCCTCCTAAATTCTCCATCTTCACTATCTTACCCATCAATCCTCAAAGTCACACCATTTTCCTTAAACCACCACCATAAATTACCCACCATCATTTGTGCAGCTGCAAAGCAACAAAGTGGTTCTTCAGTAAAACCCAACAACAAGAAGAAGAAAAAGAAGGCTGCCCCCATTGTTTCCAAGGGTTTTGGGTCCGAAAGTTTGGATCGTTTGGAGGATAAAGAATTTGGGATTGATGATGATGATATAGACATTGATGGTGGTGGTAAGGGAAAGAGGGGGGATGTTTATGTGCCGTTGCCGCTTCCGAAACCGCCTGCCGGGTTCGTGGTTGATGACCAAGGCCGTGTATTGATGGTTGCTCCTAAGAGACTTGCCACCATTGTTGAGTCTTCTTCCTTTAACTCTCTTTTTCTTCAATTGTTTTTCATATTGGTTTGTTTGTTGAATTAATCTATAGGAAAAATATTCTTATTAGTTACTTGCTCTATCCCGGTCATTTGTTTACCTTTGGAATGATGAGGGAGCCAATCACTAGATGATAAGTGGACTAAATTGGGTGTGTAAGATTAAATTGCCTATCAAAGGCATTCCTAAAATAGAAAGTAAACAATTGACTGAGACCCAAAATGGAATAGGTAAATAAATGACCGGGACGGAGGGAGTTTTTGGTGCCCAGTTCTTTTTTTTGTTGGGTGTTTTTTTTTAAATTGAGTTGTATATTGTTTGTTGTATTATGGTAAAGTTGTGACATTGTGTCGATTCGGAAGAGCTTCTATATGGGGAGTTGCTATTTGTGTTGTTCTGCTTCTTTGTTTTAAAGAAATGTGAGTTTTGAGTATTGGTAGGATTGAGTAGATAATATAGGCGTATTGGTTTGTAAGGGGAGGGAATTTAGATGGAACATTAGATTTTTGGATTCAATAGCGGGTAGCATGGAGGGTAATTGGGTAAGTTTAGTCGGTGATGGAGGGAGCTCTTGAGTGTAAAAATTGGCTGTGCATAGGAAGCTGAGGTTGATAATCGAGTTGGAATTTGGAAATGGTAAGGGCTTTTTGATGTAATAATGGAGATTGGAGAGGACTCTTGGAAATGGCTCACACTTCTTTACTATACCAAAATTAAAGAAATAGGCGGGGAAGGGGAAAAGGTGGAAGGGAAGGGAGGGGAGGCTGCAGAGCATCATCATTTTGGCTAAACACAGAGAAGGAGAAGAAAGTGGAAGAGAGCGAAGTTATATAGGAAATGAAACTCCGAGATAAGAGTTTTCTATTCCAATCTCTCCAATGAAGAGGTTTCATCCCATATTTATGTTCCTATTTGACTTTGATTGTCAAATAATTCAGTTTTCACCATTCGTGTAAATGTAAAGTTATAATGTTATTTTTTCATGTTTGAGTTATCAAACATGTACTTTCTATTATACTCCGTATTTTCTAAGAGTTGTACTATTGTATATTGAAAGAAAATGATAAATAATGTAAAATATTAGTGTATATTTTACGTAATCTTTGTATTGTATTTTGTTGTATCTAAAAACCGTGTTACTCTGACGCGGTGTCATGTCTGACATGTGTCGGATATGGCTAGTTTGTGCGAAGTTTTCGATTTTATGGTCTAAAGTGAAGTGTCGAAGTGTCATGTCATGTCATGTCAGACATGATATGAGTCGGACACAGGACACAGTACCTTAGTGAACACTTAGTGAAGTGTTGGAGTAACATAGAATTCTAAAATACTCTTGTCACTTGTATATATCCACGCTTCTGTTTGTGTCAGCTTCACTTATTAGTTTTCCCTTGTTTACACAGGTTGATCCTACCAATAACCTGCCATTGGAATGCCTGATAAGAAGAGTGTTTACAAACTCCAAAGGGGAGGATTGTATGTTGCTGTGCCCAGTTGATACGTAAGTTACTTTCTAAATTATTTTATATCATATATGTCTTGATGTTAGCCATACTGGATGGAATAACTTAACCCGGGGAACAAATGTGTCCGACAGGCCTATCCAGATTTTGAAGAGCACTAATATCGAGGGATGGTCAGCTGTATGTATCTAATCTCTTACCCTGCTTGTTTTAACAGCCTTGTGAAACATTAACTAACATATGCGGGTGCTAGCTACCTATAATTTCTGCTGCATGAAAGTCTTAAATTCCATATGATGTGTTTACATCTAGAACATTTGATGCCTGGGCCCATTTGTCAACTTTCCGAATGATGATTACTAGCTAGCGTGTGATGCATGGTAGGACTCATTTCTGTAATGATAGCGTATGACACATGGTAGGAGGCTCCTTTCCATAGTGACTGTTTGATACTCCGAGCATGGTAGGAGGCTCATTTCTCCATTTTATTTGTGCACTATGGAACCATCTGGTCAATTCACCACTCTTTTTGATTTTTTTTAATAAGACCTCTCTTTATTATCTCTCTCTATTCCATGCCTTCTGTTTCTAAGAAGGGACCATTTTCCAATCAAAAGAAATATGTACAAGTCAAGCGAGTCAAATGTGGTATAAAGCAATCGAGAATGACCCTGTTTTATATTTTCTTTCTTGTTCTTGTCCTTTGCAATTTTCTCTTGTGACATAATCAGAAGCATATTGTCTATATTATTGTTAATGGCTTAATTGCTCTTTCTTAAAACGTATCAAGTTTCTTATTTTGCCCTCCCTTGATCTTTGTAGGTTAGTGATGATGAAGTTGAGTCTATCCTTCCAACTGCAGCTTATGCTCTTGCAAAGATACACATGCATTTAGTACAAAGTGGGTAAGTACCATAAAGAAGCAGTTTTTCTGGATCCTATTAAGTGGCCTATTCTACTCCCTTTTTAACTATCCAAAGTCAAAACCCTTTGAGATTTTCTGTAGTAATTGCCTACTTGTTTTTGCTCATAGGTTCTGTTACACAGCTCGTGGAGGGTTTTGCTACTCAGAAGAAAGCATATTTGAATTCAGATCAGGTGCAGCATTGTACACAGCTCTTCTTTTTTAATTTCTATTGCTGTGCTTGGTATCTGAGACTGTCATTCGTTTAGTGGGGGAATGTTAGCTCTATCAGTTTTCTTGAGAGGATGCGTGATTGAGGCATAAATTAATGCCTACTTGGCTAATCCATGAGATAATTATGGGTGACGTTGAGTGATATAAGTTACTTCGTATTATTCTAGTGTATTTCCTTGAAAGAGTCACAGGCGAGCGATGGGGATGGAAATGCGCCGTTGCGCGGCCACGCCCCAACATGGCACATGGCCCATTTTAGCGCGACACGGGATTGATATGACCCAGCGCGTTGCGACACGCCATGGGCCATGGACTGTGTTTGGGCCGAAGTTTGAGAAAGAAGACTCTAGGGCCTTGGCACGACACGCTTTGGAAAGCCCAAAATACAAAGAAATACAGTATAGAATAAGGTTGAAATGGAGGAATTGCTTGGGCATCCCCAAGCACGGCATGACACGCCATTGGTCGTGCGCTGTGCTTTACCGGCATGACACGACATGAAACCCACCTTCCCGTGCCCGGCCGTGCCATTTTCTCTTCCAGGCACGGTGGGTCGGGACAAGGCGTGGCCCGATACGACCCACTTCCATCACTAGCGAGCGGGTGTAGGAATGGTCAACATTAAGAATAAGGGAAACATAAAAATAGCTCTACATGTTGCCATATGACATTTGTGTAGAGAACATGCTTTTGGTTGTTTGCCAGTTTGCCCAACTAAGCTTTCAAGCTAGGCCCATATAGGCTGCAGCCAGCCAAAGAGGATCAACATTGCACCCGTGATTTTCGAGAGAAGAGTGTGGGAGTGGCCGAGTGGGGAGAGGCACACTCTATTGTAATTGATTTTGAGTAGCAACTTGTAATCATTTTTCAAAATACTCTCAATGATAGGTACTAGGTAGCATTTGGCTTGTATGTAACCAACCGCTGATCCATTATTTATTTTTATATATAGTTATATATGGCTTCTTCTAGTTCTATCACATCTTTTGCATATGATTGGACATTGAGCGATTAATTAACGCCACCCTCTAGCATGCAACTTTTGTTTGTGTTAGGAAATTCCTCTAGCCAAGTGCACATGTTCCTAGAACTCGTTTATCTGATCTACCCGATTTCTCATTTTAGTTTGCCAGTTTACTCCCTCTGTCCCATTCATTTGTTTACCTTTTTTATTTTGGTGTTTTAATAAAAGGTAAGGAAATGATTAGGATGGAGGGGTACTGGTATGTACTAAGCTTGAGTACTTTTTCCTTCCTCCCAGCATTTGTTTACGTTCTTTATTCTTCGTGAGAGGTATTTTAATCAACGATAAACAGATTGGGACGAAGGGAGGAATCCCTTTCTGACAAAACAAGCATTAGACAATTCTTTCATTTTTTTAGTTTTTTTATAGAGTAGGTTCCTTCATTCTTCTTCATGTCATTACAAACCCATGTTGAGTGCTTGGAAATGCTCTTTTGTGGTTGAAGTTGTCAGCTTGTTTCATGCAGATGATGGACAAAACATCGATGGTGTCCCAACAGAAGGCGTTGAAATAACTTGCTTCCATCTGGTAATATTTGCCACGTGTTTTTAATAGATAAAAAACATCACTTTGGTAAATCATAATTTACTGTGTTCCACGGTCAATCCGTCAATATACTGATGTCAATATTCATCATTCGGTTCTATTTTATCTTCTTAGGATGGATCGCATTATATGATTTATACGCCTTCTGATCCTCTCCTTTTTGTGGTTGCTAAGGTACTACAATTGTGTTTTCCTTTTTCGTAGTTCATTCCTCACTTAACATTATTTCTTTATAGTCTTACAATGCACTGGTTACCAAAAGCATGTTTCTCTTTTCAGCCTTGGGCCTCAAGGTTCAAGGCTTCCGGTCTTCAATTAAATAATACAGTTGTGGATGGTTATGATCCGTGTCCTTTTTATGTTGATGCAGGATGAGATTGGCCAATTGCGAATAGCCGATGATGTAAGTTTTGGTTTTATGAGATTTTGTTCCCTAATGAACGCTTTTCCCTTTTGATTTGAACACCTCTTTCCAAAGTCTCTGATTAATGAATCTGGAAACCAAGCCGTCTCTATTTTCTCTGTGGCGCTCAACAACATGTTGCCCTTGCTTGTTGGAAGTTGAGCATGATGTACCCATTACATACTAGTCTAAGAAAAACAAGTCCTATCTAGCTAGTCTGACTCGTAAACTAAGTTACAGAGTATTTTTTTTCCTACAAACCTAGATTCTCCGGCATTTCTCAATTGGGTTTTTTTTGGGTGTAATGAAAGCCACAAGGAAAGTTTTATTGATGACGGACTTGGAACTCATGCCATGATTACTGTTGGTCGATTGCTTAACGACATTACCACTTAAGTTCACTCATGCGCTAGCATTTCACAACTTGATACTCACTACTCAGTATTTGTTTTGGGACTTAAACTACTCTCAAAACGGGCTTGTTTGTTAGTATTGTAAAAGACACCATGTTTACTCATATGTGCTAGCATTTCACAACTTGACACTCCGTATTTGTTTTGGGACTTTAAGAACTCTCAAAACGGGCTTGTTTGTTAGTATTGCTGATGACACCGTTAAATCATTTATTGTTCTTTTTCTTTATCGTTGGCACTTTAGGATCTATTGGACGATCCTGCAGTAGTCGGTGCTATTGATGAGGAGACAGAATTTAACGCTCTGGTGGTATGTCAATATGTCATCATTCTTTTTCTCCTTTTTCTTCCCCAAACCACGCGTCTTTATCCCGTTGATTGCTATCTATAAAATGGTGTTGAATACTACAGGAGGAGGAAGCGGCTCTTTTGGAATCGATGTTTGGTGAAAGATGATTCCCGGCTCTTTGATAACAGCTTCTATATTTGTTGTAGTCGTCAGTAAACTTTTGTGTTTTTTTTTTTGTACAGGAAAACAATTTTGTATATTTGCCTTCTGGTTTGTAGGCACTAGCTAGGTTAATTAATATGAAAGTGCTTGCTCAAATGTTAAGCTAAGCTATTGATCCATTTTTTCTTCCAAGTATTCTTGTTTTGTTCTTTTTGCTCAGATATTTTAAGGACATTAAAAAAAAAACACAAATTCTCATTGAAGACATGACATATCCGTCACTCTTGAGTGACGGATACTATTTTACCTCACAAAGTACCCACTTTTTCTCTCTCTGCAACACTATTTATGTGGTCCCCTTTCTCCACTAACCCATTATGTTACCATTTGTACTCACAAAATATCCGCCACAAATGGTGACCCGTTACAAGGGAGACCAATTGAATAAAAAATGTACTTTATTTTCGTAGTATGTTTTACTCATTATAATACTTTTTGTATTTTCGTAGTACACTTTTACTCATTATAATACTTTTTTGTATTCAATTTTCCATTCATCTACCCCTATAGAAAAAACATCAAACCAAATTCCCTTTATTGTTAACTCTCAACCTTTTTCTAAAATACTCAAATTTCTTCAATTTTGGACGATAATTTAGTGTAGAACATGTATCTAGTTTAGGGATTATCTTTAATCAAAGGCTCAAATTGATGTATTTTTTTTTTGACAGCCGTAAAGAAAGGTACGCCTAACTAGTCATGACCTTATAGGCAAGGTCATAAGCGATCTTATTAAACAGCCTAGGTACATAACTAAAAGATAAACAATGAAAGGAGTACTGAGAGAAAGGATATCATTAAGGATTGCCTTAGTGAGCTGGTGAGGCTTGTCAATATCAGCCAAGAACGCAACAATAGGGAGGCAATCCGAAGAAACCTCCAAATGCCATAGCTTGTGCTTCACCGCCCAAGCAAGAACTTCCCGGATTCCGAGAGCCTCCGCCTGTAGAGGAGTTTCAGCCTTCAGCGCTTTACCTGTTTCAAACAAGATATCTTCAGTAGCAGAGAACACAACCCACCCTATCCCATTATCCCTAGATTTCCAGCCAGCATCAACCATTATTCGTACACACTCACAATTACTCAAAGGAGTTACCATATGGACTGGCTTACTTTCCCGAACCCACTGCATGCGTTCATCATCCAACGCAAGATTTCCCCTGATTTCAACCTCCTGAGAATTTTTTCCTTTAGCAATTACCTGGTCGGCAGTCCCAACTAATTGCAACCATGACTTCATAATCAAAATAGGGTGAAATTGTTCTCGTTTAAAGACCATTCTGTTTCTCACACTCTATAGGGTCCAAATTATTGCCATAAACCGTACAAGTCGCATCTCGGCGTCATGCAGTTTGCTCAAATAATTGACCCGATTGATGATCCATTGTCCCAGGCTCAAATTTTCTCCCTTGCCAACCCTTATCCCCAACTCAGTACAGGCCCAAACCCTTCTAACCATCTGACAATCCCGAAAAAAGGTGTTCCATAGATTCCAAATTCATCTCATCCATGGAACAAAATTTACAGAAGGGGTCTATGTCAATTCCGCGCTTCACAAAATTATAGCCCACAGACAGAGAATCAGTAATAATTCTCCAAAACAGAACTTTCCATGTCATAGGCCTTGGTAGTCTTCAAAGCCTCTTCCTACAGAAGTTCTTACCATCCGCATCGAATCTTGTTTTGTCCTTTTGGGACCCCCTACGATCCATGAATTTTGTAAACAGAACACCATACACACTTTTGACAGTAAACTCACCCGTAGCACTATGCGTCCAAAAGATATCATCCTGACTCATAGAGTGACATATCGGGGTGGCAAGTATCATCCTACCACATTCCTCAGAGAAGATATCCCGAACTTTCTCTTCTCTCCAACTGCTACCCTCTCTATCACCATGAAAGATAACCAAGTCCCTCACTTGTAGGTTTCGCAAATTCACCGTTCTTAACGACATCATATCTTCCCTTGATTCGGCCATGTCTCCATTGACCCATTTATTGGTCCAAACATTCAAATTTGAATTATATCCCGCTTTCCATCCAACATGTTCACATACAAAGTCCAGACCATACATTACACTTTTTGCCCCCCCAAGAAAGATTATTACCCTTTCTTATCTTCAATCGCCCTTCCGGAGAGCCATCATCCTCAATAAGCTTCTTCCTAAAAACACAGCCAAAGAAAGGAATCCTTTCACAGAAGTCTCCAAGCATGTTTAGCAAGCATAGCTTGATTAAGGCACTCAATACTCCTAATTCCAAGACCTCTATCCCGCTTAGAAAGACTGAGAAATTTCTGACTACACCAGTGCATGGTTTTCCCTACTTTACTACCCGCCCACCAAAAATGTGACAGTAGAGAGTTAATCTTATCCGTCACACTTACCGATATTTTAAATACCGATAGAAAGAAATTAGAGAGGTTTGATAAGACAGAAGAAATAAGGGTCAACCTTCCTGCTGGAGAAAGAAAAATTCCATTCCAAGAAGCAATCCTCTTCATGGCATGTTCAATTAACCCTTAGAATAATTGCCTTTTTGATCCTTGGAACTCAGCAGGGAGACCAAGATACTTACCAAGTCCGTTACTACCTTTCACTTTGAGGGTTCTCGTACACCGAAGCATCCGTACTAGCCTAGTACTTGGGCTGAAATGGATCCCCGATTTAGCCTCATTGATAACTTGCCCAAACACTGCGCAATAATCGTCCAGTAGCTATCGCAGGGTCCGGGGTCCATTTTTTTGATCTTGAAGGAAAAACACCGCATCATTAGCAAAGAAAAGAAGCATAAGACGAGCTTCCCCCGGGCAAAGACGTATGCCTTTGAGACGACCATCCAATTCATAACGTTGCATATTGAAATGGGAGGACTTCCATACAAAGAACAAACAAGAAATGAGACAAGGGGTCACCCTGCCGGAGACCACACTTTGGCATAAAAAGATCCATGGGAGCCCCATTAAAGAGTACCTGATAAGAGACCGTAGTGACACAATTCATGATAAGGGTCACCATTCTCCAAGGGATACCAACCTTTGATTAAAACCGCACGAAGAAAGTCCTATCTCACCCGATCGGCCGATCATAGGCCTTACTCATATCCGCTTTGAAAGCAAATCTCCCATATTTTCCTTTTTTATAAGTATTTATTTTGTGAATTACTTCATGCGCCAATAAGATATTGTCCGAGATTTGTCTCCCCGGGACGAATGCATTTTGGAAATCTCCAACCAAATAGGCCATCACTTTTGTCAATTGAATCGTAATGCACTTCGACACAATTCTCATAAAAACATTGCAAAGACTAATTGGTCGAAAATCACCGACCACTTCCGGATTATCACACTTAGGGATAAGGGCAATGAAAGTTCGATTCATTTCTTTTAATACCATTCCCGAGTTTAGAATCGAGAGCACAGCCCTTGTGACATCAGTCTTAACAAATGACCAACATTTGTGATAGAAAACTCCCGGTACCCCATCCGGTCCCGGTGACTTTAGAGCACCCATCTGAAAAACTGCTTTACGTACCTCTTTAGCCGTAAAAGGACGGCCTAAACTATTTGCATCATCATCCCTAATACAAAGAGAGTACCCATCCATAAGCTTAGTCAGGATCTGATCATGATTGGATTCCTAGTTACGACTCACCGGGTTATAGAGTTCCACAAAAGAGGTATGAAACATTTTACCCACCCTCTCCAGATCATACACCCATTCCCCAGTATGATCCTTTATACCTAGAATAAAGTTTCTTCCTGCTCTACCTTTTATCCAGTTGAAAAAGTATTTAGTACAGGTGTCACCATCCACCATCCATTTAATTTTTGCTCTTTGACGCCAGAAGGTAGCCACTGCTTTAGAAGATGCAGTAACCTCCTCATTGGCTCGTGAGTAAAAAGCATCATTTCCTTCCATAATAGCAATATTCATTCCATGCTCCAATTTTATATCAGTCATCCTAATTTTTGCTCCATTCTAGCCTCTTATCAAGCTCCCATTTCTTCACCTGACCTCGAACTCTTCCTAGTTTCCGTGCAACAACAAAGACTGGTGTGCCCATCCAATGAGAGAGCTATGCTTCCCGCATAATGTCCGTACACTCCTCATGTGCAAAAACCCAAGCATCCATCTTATATGGCTTTTTACTCACATTTTTAACTAAATTCAGATCCAATTCAATTGGAGCATGATCCGAGATTTGAATGGGATAATGTTTGATACCTGTATTTGGGAATAAAGAGAACCATTCCTTCGAGCCAAGAGCCCTATCAATCCTTTCATACACTCTCTTATCCCCCTTCCTATTATTACACCATGTAAACCGTGGTCCTTTGAAAGGAATGTCCACCAATTCATTACTAACCCTCCATATATTGAAGTCATAGGCTCCACTTATCGCTCTTTTATTTGTACTTAGTTTGTCCCTTTCAAACTCCACTTGGTTGAAGTCACCCATAATCAGAAGTGGATGATTTAGCGCCATAATGCAACTTTCCAAATCATCCAAGACGGAGCTTCTCAAATGAACATACGGGGCACCATAAAACAACACTAGATACCACAAACGACCATGATACTTTTCAACTAGTAAAATGATAAAGTTACTACAAGACCATACATGGCTAAACTTAGCTTCCTTACGATATCCTACCCATAGACCCCCCGCACTACCAATGGCATTAATGCCCACATAATTTGTAAAACCATAAGGCCTAAACAAAGGGAAAAGACTACTTGCATTACATTTCGTTTCAATTAGAAAAACAAAATCATAGTAACTGATACCCGTCGTTGTGAGTACCAAAAATAAAATTTATAATTCCTATTAAAACTAACCTAGGCTAGTGGTAACATGGTCGAACCACAAGGAGGCGAATGTAATTAAAAGTTGTCTAAATTTAGTCTAAGGTAACAAGTGTGGGGGTTGATTTGATTTGGTCTATAGCTAATAACAATAAAGATAATAAACTAAAGAAATATATTAAATCAAATAAAAAGAAGGGTACTAGGATGGTCGGTTCACTATAGTTTCGGCGGCAGCAAACTAAGTCGGTCTAAATCAAACACAAGAGGCGGGAAAGCAAGAGGTCCTCTCGGTCCACTCTTTACAGATAGCATCTTTCGATCTCGCTATAAGTCCCTAATATCGCTAATACTGACTCTCGTCCTGAAAAGTGACTAATAATCTAAACTTTACCTATCTTTCGATCTCAGCATAGTTTAGTCATTTTAATTGGTGATCTAACAACTGCCCCTATCTCTCGATCTAATGGGTCAGTCACATCCTAAACATTCAACTAGTCGTGTGCACTCGATTCGTCGAATAAAGAATTAAAACAATTAAAATGAAGGTAAAACCTCACGTGGCCAGTCGATCGACCAGGTATGGCGGTCGATCGACTGACACACGATTTCAGTCCATGTTAATTCTACGCCGCCTAATCCTACAGTTCCCCTACATCCTAGCATAAGCAATTTAGCTACTCATACTGAAATTAAAGGCAACAATGAAATTGGCTAAATAAACTACAGAATTCATGATTAATACGGTAAAATAAACAATTAACATAAGACGACAATTCGGCTTTGGGGAAACCGATCTAGCAATTCTACAACTACGAATGAATGCAAAATAACTGAATAAAACCAGAGAATACCGTGTGAATTGCGAAGGTACAGAACAAAGTCGAATGCCAAAGTGAATTGTATTTAATACCGAAATAATCCTTGAACCCTAATTAATATTCTAAAAGCGATGAAATCGAATGTAAAACTTGATGATTTTTCTGAATGTTCTAGGTTACGTTATATAGAAAATATACGTAACACTTATTATCAAAACCTAAACACAATGGGCTTGCTTTTCCTCGATCTTCTTATTCACGTCAGATTAGCGTCTTGGTCGATCGATCATTGGGGCCGATCGATCGTTGCTCTTCGATGTCTGACGTAGCTTCGTAGTCGTGGGTTGGTCGATCGACTAAGAACTGATCGATCGCTTTAGCTTTGGGTAATCCGCTTTTAACTTCTCGTGGATTTGTCTTTTGGGCCTTGAAACGTGCACCAAGCTCGTTCCTTAAGTGAATTCTTCACGTCAAATGCAATGCAGGATACTCGGGGACGGATTTAGCTAAATTTCCGTTGAATTCTTCACATTTCTGCAAATAATGTACAAAACACGAAAGTAGACGGAAATAGAGGAAATGGTAGCTTAAATTACACAAATGAGCTCTGAAATGCGTGTAAAACAGGATGTAAAACATCAAATAAAAGACACGCATAAAACTTCCCCAAACCAAATCCTTGCTTGTCCCCAAGCAAGAACTAGACTCGATCTAATTACCTAATGGAACGAGTTCAATCTCAGAGCGAAATGCAAACTGTCAAGCCTAAACCAATTTAATGCAATAACCAATAATCAATTAGCAATGTGAATCATGCAAACGAGTTATAAAGTCGTTAAGGCTGAGAACCGTCAATCAGTAGAGACTTATCAAATTGGACTCTCACGGGTCGCTCAAATCACTCATAAGCACAGGTGAATATATAAGAGGATAGAAAGAATTCATTTTGTAGAGACTCTCACCTAACTACGACCTATAAGAACATGCCTGCAATCTAATATGAAAGAAATCTCTATGACCGTACATATGCATTCCAACCAGCAAAAGACCATGACACATGCCGAGGTATATATGGATATGTGAGGTATGGGTAAGAAGAGGCAAAACATTTACGGGAAATTGGAGGTACAGGTGATCAAGCTAGTACCAAAACGGAACCATATGACAACATCCTTCTTCTTGCTCAAAATTCAATCGATACGGTGCTATAGTAAGCACAAAACTCACAATCTCCATCATAACAGTAATCAACCAACTCCCCATAAGATACTAATGCAATAAGATAAGGATTTGAATATGCGAATTGATTCCTTTCTTCTTTTTCTCGGATCCCAGTCGATCGACCAGAATTGGCAGTCGATCGACCGTTTTGAACAGTACAGAACTCTTTTTTCCTTTCTTTCTCGAATAATTTTTTTTTATCTTTTTTTTTCTTCTTCTTTTCTATTTCTTTCTTTCCTTCTTTTCATTTTCCCAACAACATCTCGATCGAGCAAAAACCACCAAAAACGAAGTAACAATCCCAAAAACGTAAACTACTAGCTTGACAAGGGCAGGCTAAATGTAGGATGTAGTAATGGGACAAAAAAGCTGTTTTGGCAGCGTGAAGCTTATGGGTAAAATGAGAAAAGGAGACCTCTACCACATGTGTCTACAAACCACAAACCGAATGCATACAGGTATTAAGCAGATCAAGTTCATATTTATGCATATTTGTGTAACATGTCTCATAAGGAGTACTACTCACATTCCTAGATAAACTGGTCATAGATGACACCAGTTATAAGCTCTAAACCTTAGAAAATATGATGTAGCTTGCCAAAATTCTAAGTCAAGTCTCAAGTTCAGCAAATAATTTAACGAAAACTCGTAGACTATGCAATTGATTCTACTAATAACATGTCAATTAGCATGGCTTAGGCATAAACAGCTGCAAATGCAATGTCATCATTGAAATACTACCATTCCGACTCAACCTATATGCTAAAATAAACGTGCAAATTTTTGAATTTTGATGAAATTTTTCAATTTTTTTTTTGGAATTTTCTTTATATATGAGAGAAATGAAGAAAACAATGCAAAACAAAATGTAAACGTGAATGCAAGCAAATGATATGCGACGCAAAACCCTTCCCCAAACCAAATCGCACAATGTCCCCATTGTGCAAAATCATGTAATGAAAGAAAAGGAAAAACGGGAATTTGCGAGAAAATAGATAAATATGACAAGAAGTATAACTTGGAAACTCACAAGACTTTAAACGCAGCAAAAGGAAACCTCCCCAAACCGGCGTGAGCTAGGAGGTTTCGTGAGCTATGATGCTACCAATAAGGATCCGAAAAGACAAAAGAACCACGCATAAGTTCGAGAAAACAATTTAGAAGCGATATTTTGTGCATAATTGAGAAAAATAGAAGAAATAAATAATGACGGAAGATAATGGTGGAGTAGAAAACTCCCTCAATTCCGCAAATTGACCAAACATAGCAGGGGAGAGATCGTGAACCAGTACAGCAGTGCAGGGCGGTCGATCGACCACATCACTCAGTCGATCGACCAAGGTGAAAGGAACAGTAGCTCGGAAAGCTGAGACCGCCGATCGATCGTTGTCAGTTCGATCGATCGATCGGAAATCTCTTGTAACTTCTGATTTCTTCGTATTTGCTCAATTACTTGAGCTAATGAGGTCTAAAAATCTGTAATTGCACAATAATATGCGCCCAAAAATTGCGCAAAACCCAAAGTAACCATCTAAAGAGTTTAAAATCCTAAGCAAACGTAAACGGCGAAGTTTCGCGCACACAAAACAATAAATAAAAAGGTTCAACGAAAGCAAATAAAATGTAAATGTTTTAAAGAAGTCTCAATCAACTAATAGTTGATCAAGAACGGCCATGGAATGGCCCACTTGATCGCAACCACGGCTACAAGAAGTAGCCTCAATAGTGCTCATCTTCTCAGCTGCACTCTCACTTCCATCGTCTGCAAGACTCAACGGGTCAACATGTCAGACATCATCCCAAGCAATCACCTCTTCGGACTCGTCGGAATCCAGATCAGACTCCGTTGCTTTGACCGGCTCATCTTCAACCTCCTCATCAGTGCCATAGCTAAGGCAACCAAGACCGCCTCGTGAAATGATCGGCTCCTTCACAGCTGGAGCAACATACGACTCTTCCTTCCCCAAACCAACTCCTGCAATATCAGAAATAGACAAATCTTCCTCCAATTTGCTCCCAATCTAGGGCGGAGGGGTTACGACAGGAATAGGAATAGAGACAGGCATATCAGGAGCACAAAGTAGGATTTCTTTTAAGAAACCGTATTGCAAGTCACAGGCCACATGGGGTCTTTCTTCTTAGCAGGTTGGGAAAAAATAATGGAATGCTTCCCTACTTTGAAGGTCAAGGTTCCCGAGCCTACATCTATGACTGCACCAGCAGTGTGCAGAAATGGTCTACCTAGTATGATAGGAATATGGACATCCTCAGGCATATCAAGTACAACGAAGTCTACAGGGAAGAAGAACTTTCCTATTTGCACGGGAATGTCTTCTAAGACTCTATAATTTGGACATGCAGATCGGTCACCATCTCATCTTGTCATGTCGGCCACTGCGAACCTAGTTAATTTGAGCTTTCTAGCAAGACTCAAGGGCATTACACTTATCGGCTCCTAAGTCACATAATGCCTTCTCAATCGAAAAGGTACCAATGCTACAAGGAACGGAGAAGCTACCTGGGTCTTCTAGTTTGTGGGGTGCAGTGTGGGTTAGATAAGAACACGACTCTTTAGTAAGTGCGACAGTATGCAGAGTTTCAAGTGACCGCTTTTTAGATAAAAGTTGTTTCATGAATTTAGTATAAGCGGGTACTTGGTTTACTAATTCGAGAAAAGGAACTTGTACATTCAAGCTACGAATAACTTTTTCAAATTTATTGAAAGATACCTGTTCCTTCGTTGGCACTAGTCGCTCTGGATATGGGGCTGTAAGAAGTAACTTAGCCCTCTCCTCTAAATATCGCATGCCGGCATCCGTGGACTTAGGCTGGAAGTCCACTACCTTCTCCTTATTGAAGCTTGACCCCTCTTCAGACCGTCTCAAATATGAACCATTGATCGACATTCGGTCGTACTTCGGAACCGGAACAGACCCATCAGCAGTCGGGCTGGCCTCAATATTTTAAGGCGTCGTACCCGAAACAAATGATCCCTCAAGTTATCGGGCATTGGAGGACGAAAAGGTTCACTATCGCACAATCTCGGTCGATCGGCCGGTTAGGTCGGGCCGATCGATCGGCTTCAACGATGCACCCGAAGCTCTTTTGTTTGTTGCACCTCGATCGATCGACCGGGTATGTCGATTGATCGACCGACATACCTGGCGACGCCTTTTTCTTTCCTTTGTTCGTTCCGACTTTGTTTTGACTCGGTTAGGTTTATCTTTTTCGGGGGCATCCTCAATCATAGCAGGCCCCTCCAGGGTGGACCCGCTCCTCAAAGTGATGGCATTAAGGGTCTCTTTTTGGTCCGTCTGAGTCGGTAAGTGCCCCGGAGCTCGAGTGGTATTCTTGCTAGCCAATTGAGCAATTTGGCTCTCTAGCAGTTTCATTCCGGCCTCTCTAGCTTAGGACTCCTTTTGCAGCATATTCTTCAACTCAGCAAACTCAGAATTTTGGGATTATTGTTGCCGCGGCACATAGGGAGGTTTTTGAAACTGTTGTTGCTTATGAGGAGGCACATAAGTCTGCTGCTGCTGCTGTGGAGGTTGAGTCGGATTCAGGACATTCTGGTTACTCCACCTCAAGTTGGGATGGACATTCGGCTCATAGTACGTGTTTGTCTGCCTGTAATGTTGAAAGGCAGCACAAGACTCAAAGGGACTAGGACAATTTTCTGAGACATGTCCCTCAGCTCCACATCTTCTACAGACGAAAGGACCATCTGAAACAGCATTCACATGATACATCCCTCCTTTTAAAGCTCCTCCCAACTCGTATTTGTCAAACCTCGCCGTGAGAGCCTCTAATGCAGCTACAGAAGGGGATTCGGCACTCCTTCTCTGATTGCCTCTCGAATTCCCAGATTCAGCTTTATGGGTGGCTAAGTCATCAATGATCTTCCACCCCTTAGTCTCTCCCATATTCTCAGCAAATCGGCCATTGTCGCAAAGACATCCAAGATAGCCCTCTCGATCGTCATACTGACCCGTTATAGAACTGATTGCAAAGACTCCATTTTTCGAACCCATGGTGCGGAATGGTTCGCACTAGCTTCTTGAAACGGACCCATGCTTCATGAAAGTTCTCATCAGGTCCCTGTTTAAAGCTCGTGATCTGAGCTCTAATGGCATTCGTCTTCGAGGAAAAGAAGTATTTCTTGTAGAATACCAAGGCTAAAGAATTCCAGTCGGTGATCCCATGAGCAGCTCGATCCAGATTTCTGTACCACTCCCTTGCAGCATCACGGAGTGAGAATATAAACATAGTCTCCTTTATCTGGTCCTGGGTCACACCGGTCGGCGGGGATATAGAGCAGCAATAATCGATAAATATCTCCATATGCTTGGCTGCATCTTCATTTGCAGCTCCTCCGAACCGGTTCCTCTCAACTAAGTTGATATAGGAAGGCTTCGGTTCGAATTTCCTATCAGCTCCATGTAATTCGAACCCCTTGTATAGATTTTCATTTGTCGGCTCGTAATGACTTGCTATAGTTGCTTCTTGACCATGATTGGAATGTCCGGAGAAGTGACTGTACATCTCAATTGAAGAAGTAGAAGCAGGAGATGTAGGTGGATCTTCTTCGAACAGTTCGTTCTCGTAGTAACTAGACAGAGTACTCAGCTCTTCCTCTGTCGGCAATACCCTTGATGATCGTCTCAACTCACGCAAGGTCTTCTCAATCTCAGGATTGAAAGGTACTAATTCACCACCCTGTGACCTGCGCATAAGAAGAAACTACAAAAAGAAGATGAGAATAGTTTAAGGAACGAATGTCCCTTAAACTAAGAAACAGACTAAAATAAAACAACTAAAAATTAGAACAATTGCCTCCCCGGCAACGGCGCCAAAATTTGATACCCGTCGTTGTGAGTACCAAAAATAAAATTTATAATTCCTATTAAAACTAACCTAGGCTAGTGGTAACATGGTCGAACCACAAGGAGGCGAATGTAATTAAAAGTTGTCTAAATTTAGTCTAAGGTAACAAGTGTGGGGGTTGATTTGATTTGGTCTATAGCTAATAACAATAAAGATAATAAACTAAAGAAATATATTAAATCAAATATAAAGAAGGGTACTAGGATGGTCGGTTCACTATAGTTTCGGCGGCAGCAAACTAAGTCGGTCTAAATCAAACACATGAGGCGGGAAAACAAGAGGTCCTCTCGGTCCACTCTTTACAGATAGCATCTTTCGATCTCGCTATAAGTCCCTAATATCGCTAATACTGACTCTCGTCCTGAAAAGTGACTAATAATCTAAACTTTACCTATCTTTCGATCTCAGCATAGTTTAGTCATTTTAATTGGTGATCTAACAACTGCCCCTATCTCTCGATCTAATGGGTCAGTCACATCCTAAACATTCAACTAGTCGTGTGCACTCGATTCGTCGAATAAAGAATTAAAACAATTAAAATGAAGGTAAAACCTCACGTGGCCAGTCGATCGACCAGGTATGGCGGTCGATCGACTGACACGCGATTTCAGTCCATGTTAATTCGACGCCGCCTAATCCTACAGTTCCCCTACATCCTAGCACAAGCAATTTAGCTACTCATACTGAAATTAAAGGCAACAATGAAATTGGCTAAATAAACTACAGAATTCATGATTAATACGGTAAAATAAACAATTAACATAAGACGGCAATTCGGCTTTGGGGAAACTGATCTAGCAATTCTACAACTACGAATGAATGCAAAATAATTGAATAAAACCAGAGAATACCGTGTGAATTGCGAAGGAACAGAACAAAGTCGAATGCCAAAGTGAATTGTATTTAATACCGAAATAATCCTTGAACCCTAATTAATATTCTAAAACGATGAAACCGAATGTAAAACTTGATGATTTTTCTGAATGTTCTAGGTTACGTTATATAGAAAATATACGTAACACTTATTATCAAAACCTAAACACAATGGGCTTGCTTTTCCTCGATCTTCTTATTCACGTCAGATTAGCGTCTTGGTCGATCGATCATTGGGACCGTCGATCGATCGTTGCTCTTGATGTACTGATAGCTTCGTAGTCGTGGGTTGGTCGATCGACTAAGGGGCTCGATCGATCGCTTTAGCTGGTAATCCGCTTTTAACTTCTCGTGGATTTGTCTTTTGGGCCTTGAAACGCGCACCAAGCTCGTTCCTTAAGTGAATTCTTCACGTCAAATGCAATGCAGGATACTCGGGGACGGATTTAGCTAAATTTTCGTTGAATTCTTCACATTTCTGCAAATAATGTACAAAACACGAAAGTAGACGGAAATAGGGGAAATGGTAGCTTAAACTACACAAATGAGCTCTGAAATGCGTGTAAAACAGGATGTAAAACATCAAATAAAAGACACGCATCAGTAACTATTACCTAATAACGCTCGTAGCTTAGGAATTGTAGGGGCGAGCGTATTATTGAGTCCCCTACAATTCCAAATTAGCCCTTTCATGGCTGATGAGGAGGTTGATTAGGCCCAACCTCCGCAAAACCTTCCTCATTTCCTCCAGACGAGGAACCAGTGGACACATCCACCTCCATATGTTCAACCGTCAGTCGAAAACAACCCTGCGAGACCCCATTCTGACTTCCCTTCACCTTAGTACTAGTATCAACTCTCCTCTTCTTTGCCAAATTCTGAAGATAGCTCTTTGCTTTCTCCATGGATGAGATAGCATCATCAGGAACCATATCTTCCCTAATCTCAGTACAGCACTTCCTCTTACGAGCCCCATAAATTATTTCCTTATTTTCCTCAATAGCAGAAGGCTTATGATAACAATCAGCTAAGCCCATAAAACCATCAGACAAAGATGGAATTTCCCTTCCTTCATCCATTTTAGCAATCAAACTTGTTGATATACCAGAGCCAAGGACATCGAACAACTTTGGTGACTGATTCTTATAAAAAGAACCCCCCAGCAAACACCACTCCCTCTTTTCCACTTCCATTTTGTTGCATCTTACCCAGTACCGTGTCCAAGTTCAAAACTTCTTCTAGTGGTTTTAGAGATGAGGATCTCACTTGAAACTCCAAATCCTTTCGAATAATTGCAGCTGGTGTCATAGAAAGTGCACAAGTTATGTCACCACCCTCCAAGTTAGACCTCTTATTCTCCAAACTAGGAACCATTGCAGTGTTGCACTGAACCACATCCAACTGTAAAGCAATATTAACTTCTTCAGTGTTTTCAGAGGATGAGATCAAATTAATCACATCCACATCCTGAAAAACCGAGGATTCCTCAGATTCAGCATTCAGAGCATTTGGGCTCGGCACCCAATCAGTAGGACAAGAATCAGAATGATTGAACCCTTGACTCTGCTCAGTCTCAGAATTCGAGCTAACAATGATCACATTTCCTGCATCCTCCTCCATAGCAACGCCATTATCTCCATTCTCAGCACCAGGGTTCACCCCGTCAGGATAGTGGTACCTGATAGGGAAACCCTCTAAGGGAGGATCAAAAGTTTGGTTAAAACCTCGGTAGTCATCATCCATCAGAGCCCAGTCCATATCATTCTCCACTCTACCCTGAATAGCTTCATGTATTCTCAAATCACGATCAATACCACCCCTTGGATCACCATTCTCAGCAACCAAAACATAGGTATCAGTCTCATGAATGTGTTGGAGTGCAATATCCACAGCCGCAGCCTCCTCAAATTCCTCCCTTACACTATGAAAGTCCTCATGATTGTTACCTTCTTCCACATTAATCCAGCCACCTGCTCCCCTTGAAGTTCTAACCTGTCCATCACCATTAGTACCATACCAGCCTGTTGAGCTCCCCCTCCATTACTCTGAATCCCATTATTACCAGACAACTCGCCATTAGCCTCACTCATCTGCACATCCCTATTCCCTTCTGCACTTCCATTAACAACACGTCCACCATTCCCACCAAGATGAACAGCACTAGGCCCAACCTGGAAAACCACCGGACCAGCAAAGGGCTGGGCAGTTAGCTCATCCCAGGAGTAACACGACCACCTAGTGTTATACCCAGGTCGAAAATCACCATTCTCTCTCTTTCTTGCCTCCTGAGACACTCAATAGCCAACCTCCTGTTTCCCAACTGCAACCTAGAAGAGATATGCCTGGTTGTTGAAGGAGTTGCCCCCAGGTTAAGGTTAAACATTGTATGACTACTATTAACCTGAAAAATCACAAAACCCCTTTCCATGGACCTATCCATCATTCCAGAAATACTTGAAACCACATTCATCATGGTTTCCCTACATTGTGACCCCCTGTGACCCACATAACCACACCTAATGTAGTATTTGAATATTTCCTCATATTTGAACTGGACCCACAAGAGGTGTCCCCCATCCATAGACAAGAAAAAACCTGACATTAACGGCTCATTCATCTTCAGACAGACTCTAATCTTTAGATAGTCATTTCTGGGAATGACTTCAAATGGCTCAACATGATAATGATGACTAAGTAACTTCCCAGCTACATGTGCCACATGCATGTTCAAACATTCAAATGGTAACCCACAAACACGAACCCAAACCTCAGCATAAGGGAACCTCACTGTCCTGGGAACAGTGTCAGGATACCACTTCGCCATAACCATTAAAGCACCATCGAAAGTGACAGTACTCCTGGCTAGCAAACCTTCCAGATCAGCATCATCTTCACAATGTAAAACATAAATATCTCCCATCTTGAAAGCTGTGATTTCCCCATTTGTACTCCATTTTCTTCTGATCACATCATTGATCAGATTAGCCTTAAAGAGACGATACTCAACCAGAAAGCCAAGACAACAATTTCCCCAGAACTCCCTAGAACGCCCCAACTCAGCAGGGTCTACATTAGTAACCCCCCAGGCCTAGGATACCTCCACAAATTTGCATGCAGAGAGTTATTTAGGTTGAACTCAACATTTGAATGAGTATGGTGGTACTGCTGGTTGTTGTGAATATTCTGAGTTGCATCATTGTTCCCTCCTGCCTGCTGACTTTGGATACCAGCTCCTTCATTTTCCCCATTACCAAACCTCCCAAACTGCCCTTCAAACTCCATCTTAGAACCCGAAAAAGTTTTATGTAAAGTTTGATTTTTTGCTTTTTTATTACACTCTTTAAGAAAATTAGATTGAAGAATTTTTGATGGAATAAATTTCCCCATTTCGTCTGTTTAAATAACCACCAAGACAGAGAAGAAGTTGAACAATCATCCGGGAACTGCAATCGTCCCCCCAATCATCACAAAACTAGCTAAAACCAACCGGATAAATTAAACCTCGAGCCGTTCAAAATTAAAACCTCCAATTGAATGATGCTGGAATGTAATGATTAGAGATATTAACACCAAATTGAGAAGTAATAGGTAATAATGTTTATAGGTTTGTCAGAAGAACTCTGAAGATTCCCTAATATTCCAATTAAATTGGGTAAAGATAGCAGCAATCATAATCAAGGAAAAGATTATGATTTGATGAAAGAGAATTTGCAAAGTTTGTAGTTAATTATTAGACTCTGTTGGTTAGAAGAAGAACACTCATTAAGTAGATAAATTGCTTGATTGAAAAAGAATTTGCAGAGATTCTGATTAGATTAATGAGGGTTCCTCACGTGCTCTCCAAAAAAAAAAAGAGAGAAAAGCTCTCTCTAGAAAGTTAGAGAGAGAGTTATTTTTTTTATGCACATAGTTGGCTCAAATTGATGTGTTTCTTACAATTTTGGTGTTTTTTTAAAAAAATAAAATTATTTTGGGTTTTTGTTAAAATTAGTTTAGGGTTTGGGCGATAAGTGGTGGATGGATGGTAGACGGATGACAGTAGGTAGTGGCTACCCGACAAGTCGTAGACAAGAGAAGTAGCCGTCTCTGGCCAGAGTAGGCATGGGGGGGGGGGGGGGGGTGGTTTAACGACCAATAAGGGGAAAGGTCGGGAGTGAGAGAGGGTGAAGAAATGGCGAATAGGCGTTAGAGTTTGACGGTGGCCTGGGTAACTGGCGGTAAGGCTAGGTAGCATGGCTACCTAGTGGGCCTAAGAGTACGGTTTCAGTGGTGCTAGGTGTGGAGGGGTGTCAAAGGTGATGGTGGCGGTGGGGATTTGTTTTTTGTTTCATTTTTTATTTTCAAAGTTTTTTTTATCGATGTAGAACGTTAGAAATGACAATCGGATCAATCGGATCGGGGTTTGGGTCGGTCAAGTCGGTTCATATCGAGCTAGTCAACCTTTTCGGGTTTGGGCGGGTCGGGTCATTTCAGATCAAAGAAGTATCGGGTCGGTTCAGATTTGGGTTGGGTCATTATTCAGTCCAATTACTTTATCGCATTAGTTAAAATCTTGGCCATTAAGTGTAGCTTTCAACTATTATTTGGTTTAGTTACTTCATTATTAAGTCCAACATATCATACTAAATATTAAAAAACTTTCATTTTGATCAATATTAAGCTTAATAATTGTCGCTCATCAATTTAATCACGCCAATATCGGGTCAGGTTCAGCTTCTTGTTCGGGTTCGGGTCACTAATCATCGGGTTGTGTCGGGTTACTGTTCGTCATCGGATCGGGTTGGGTCATTTTCGGGTTGCAACTTTCTCAGGTTCTATCGGACTTGGCCGGGCTGTTTTCGGGTTGCAATTTTCTCAGGTTCTATTGGGATCGGGTTTGCTCGGGTTCGGGTCAGATCAAACTTGCCAACTTTAAGTACGCACTAAAATTTTAACAAAAAAATTTAAACACAAAAATCTCAGGTTCTAATGGTGTATTCTAACACAAAAAATTATTTATTTAATAATATAATAAATAAATTCTCTTTTTTTACATAATGAGACCGTCTCACTGACCCTTTCACGTAATAATTATGCTTAAATATCCGAGATTTTATTGTTATGAATATTGTATTTACTCAAAAAAAAAAATGAATATTGTATCTTTGAGAAAATTCTGTTTATAAACTTGAACCCCCATACGTGAAGTCCTAAAATCGCCACTGCTAACCGTAGGAACACTACGAGGGTGATGAATAGAGCAGGGTTCAAAAGAGTTTGATCAATATGTATCTTTCGATGTTATTTATATGGATAAAATCGCCTGCCTTTCTCAATAGAAAAAAAAATACCGTATCTGTCAAACAAAAACTCATCACCTATGCATGTAGCCATGTATATCAGAAGGCGGACCACAAAAATATTATTCGTCTTCCTCTTGTGACGGATAGTATTCGTCTTCAATGAGAATTTGTGAATACTATAATTTATCACAAGAAAATAATGTCAAACTTTAAGACTTTACTTTAAAACTAGAATCACTAATTCACTACCCTTAGGACCAAGTAGGCTGAATCCAAGTACAACCCAACAATTCTCTAGTTTGAAACAAATTTTCTCTAGACATACTATCGTTGTTAGGCGAACAATATCTGTGTGATGCAA
Organism: Silene latifolia; assembly: GCF_048544455.1. NCBI lineage: Eukaryota > Viridiplantae > Streptophyta > Magnoliopsida > Caryophyllales > Caryophyllaceae > Silene > Silene latifolia. The sequence goes on from NC_133530.1 coordinate 79,592,992, forward strand.
GATCATAGCAGACTAATCCTTCCTTTTGGTGGAGTCTTGAGAAGTACAACTTATTTCCTAATTCCGGTCTGTTGTCCGGAGCGACTTCAGCAAAAGATGATTGGGGACTCAAAAATATCATGTGATTCTTCACGTTGTCTACCCTAGCCCATCTTTTCTTCATAAAATTCAGACGGAACACTTTAACCCAACTTCCTGCGAGAGACACAAAAACTGATAAAATCTCTCCATCGCATTCAACTAAGTACGTTGTCATTCCGCCTAACGGATTGCATACGATTGGCGTGCTTGGCTTACTGAAAGTTTTCCATTTATATCTACGTTCAGGAGTTATTTTGTATCTACCAAGACGTCCTGTAATGTCCAAAAAGTAGAAAGCATTCTTATTCTTATAATAAACCGGACTGTTGCTGGCGGGTATGAATGATCCTTTTACACAACCAAGCGTAACCAACCATTCCGGATCCCCGTAAATGTAAGAGTGCACAAGAAGCTGACCCATCGAACGCTGCAATCCTACTATAATACCATTTTCAGAAATAGGGGTGGCTGAGGATCCCATACATCGAAGGTGACCGAAATTGTTATTGGCAGGAAGTACCGCACCATTAATCACCTTAGTAAATGGGTTATAGAAAAACAGATTTCCAGCAAATCCATTCATCAACAACCACCCATTTTTTGAATACACAACTTCCATGGTGGCGGCGTAAGATTGATCATCCCAAGGAATAGTTATCAAATATATCTGATCCGTATGCATTGGATCTATGACGTTACATATCTTGGGATCACCCCTGATAGAGATGAGCCACGGTAATATCAGTTCCGATTTGGTTGTTTCAAGATATTCTATTTTTGAGCTTTGGCTTGACCAACATTGCAATGGAAGTGTTAAGTCGCCGTATTTCTTGCAAGTAGCTCGAAATCTGGAATAATCAGTTAGCAACAAACGCCTTGCAATCCGACAAATCAAATCGCTAGGGAGGTCTCCAAATTCGGTTTCATGTCTTTTCTTGCTTACGTCCTCCTCACTCAAAACTGTATCCATCTCTTTTTCTTCACTTTCATCCAAATTCCTAGTATAAGAAAAAAAAAAAAAGGTAAGTCAAGGATGTGAATATATGACAAGTAATTATACCAATATAACCGCGTTATGAACTACTACTGACCGTTTGTTTCCTGCAGAGGTGAGCCAAAAAGGGCGACGCCAAAGCAGCTTCTGATTTGGGAATAACGGGAAAGGAGTCAAAGAACGATCTTCTAAGTGATACTTGAAAATGACCGCCTCATCAAAAGATGCAAGTATGTATACACAGTTTCCTTGGAGAAGGCCAGAAGTAGTCGGAGGAGGAACGTAGCAACCGAAGCTGGGACTATTACTAACTTGTATAAAAAGGGCTTGATTCTCCAAGCTTTCAACTTGAACAACATCCAGAGTTTCAGTATTATCCTTTTCAACAAACTTGAAAATGCGTACGTCTTGTATGTCGTTACAGTAAGTACCATGTCCGTAGAATAAGTTCAAACAGTAGAGCTCCCCACAGGATTCGACAAGATAAGGCGCTGAATAAACTGATTGGTAGCGTCTACCCAAGTCTGTCCATCTGAGTTGGCCCACAGATTTGAGGGTAACCACCAAGTTTGAGTCGTCACGCTCTGAAATAGTAACTCTATATAGAAGCGCATATTGATTAGCTAAAAAGACAAGCTTATAGATGATGCCATTGCAAATCCCCAAGGTATGACTTCTAACATCCGAGTTAACAGAAGCATGATGGATACCCCAGGAGTCATCATATCCAGGACGACAAAACAAGATCAGACTCTTCCAGGACACCATAACAACACAACGCTCATCCTTATCATCATCCGGTACACATGTCATCACATAATTTACGCTATTCTGGTTACAAACTACTTCTTCGGATAATAAATCAAGATGGGGAAGATTAATAGTGGTTTGAGAGAAAGGGTTGAATAACAAAACAGAGCCAGGATCGTTAGAATCAGCAATCATCAACCAGCCATTATAACTGGCCACTACCATCTTTCCAGAGAGTTCAGAGATGGTTTTTGGGGGAAAATAAGGCTTGTTCTGGGCGAAAGGAGAGAACAACGAGTGCGATTGTGTTCTCTTTGAGTTTTTATCGACTTCCTCGAAAATTACCCAAGTCTCCATTGTTCTGTGTTGTGATTGTTTTTAATGTATGGAGAGGTATATAGAAAACAAGAGGCAATTCATGTATATATATATATAACTATAGAAGTCAATCTAAGTTTCCATATGGAAATTTGAATACTAGAGAGGTAAGGTTTCTCATAGTTGTGTTAGGAATTTTTTCCAACGATTACTAGCCATATTACCTAAAAAAACAAAAAAAAAAAGAAATTGTTTTTTACCAAAAGACGTCGAAAACCTATTTTCATAACAAAAGTTACGTTTTCTGAATTCTTTTGGTAAAATAATGAAAATTTCCAAATTGTAGAAACACTTTTTTTATTTTCATTTGCTGCAAACGTATCATAAAATCCAAAAGGATGGACCGAGTATCTTATTATGTATCTTTCTGAATTCTTTTACATGTTTATACGAAGTATCTTATAATATATACCCACCCTCTCTTACACTCTTAAATAGGAGTACAGGAAGTCGGTGGCTAGCTAATACGTGTAGAGTGACAGTAGACTATCTACATCAAATAGAAGTGCACCTCAGATTGGCTCAGAGGCACAGATCAGCCGCAAACTGCTTCGACAGCAAGTCTTCTGACCGTATTGGGGCAAAAAGCTTGGTTGAAGTTGTCATTTGTCAGTTTAATGTCGCATTCACTTTTGTTTAAGCAGATCTGCAAAACCAACAGTTGTATTGCAAATGAGCAGCTCTCCATTCACTAGCTAAGTGACTCCAGGCTTGCGGAATTAGAACTGAACATAATAATAACCTTAAGATGATGTGAAACCCAAACGGGCTAAATCCGGCCTCTAGTCAGGCCTAAATCCAAACTGAAACAACCCAATCCGTAATAATCCAGTTCAAAATTACCTGACTAAAAATGACCAATTTGAAAATTGAAATTACATCTGAACTGGTCTAAGTAACAAGTGACAAAAGACTTTAATAAGCGCGGCCTGAAAGGACCCAAGCTATAGCTAAAAGAGTGAAGCTGGAGTCTTGGCCTATAAAAAGTTTCATGAAAGGAGCTAATTTTACCTTTTCCACAACGGAAACAGAGTTGGGATCATGGCAATCTCCTCTAGTGTAGGACCCACAGGCACCTGAAGGGTCCCCAAAGCTGGCAAACTTGATGGAAGAAATGAGAGTGCTGCCAGGGCAACTTAGCCTTGCGGTTAGGCTTACATCATTAGGCTCATTTACCGGACTAGTCCAGGATAAAGCTGAGAGAGATGGATGATCCTCGGACACAAAACTACAAATGCTGGAAACTTTCCTCTTAGAAAATCTAATCTGAGTTGGATCTCCACCTCTTTCTTCAAAGATTACCAGTACATTGCCTGATGGCTTGAACCAAGACCTCGGAATGTGATACCTGCACCACAGACAATAAATGTTACTTTTAATCTCCTCCATGTATCATGATCATGCATAAAAATCTTAACTTGACGATAAAGATGGGAAAAAACAGAATCATAACATGTTTTACCATCTCTGTGTTGGCTCCCCACATCCTGTGCTGCACTTCTTTTGTGAAAACTCTCCTCGGTAATCACAATGATCGACGCAGCTATCATACTTGGAACTGTTGATTGGCCAATACCTTCCGATTTGTTCCCCGTTTAACCAAGCTAAGCCTTTCCACATATGTATCATATCTAGCCCAATAGGCTCATTGTTAGACGGAGCGTCCACCAGTACCTACCAAGTTCAAGCGACAGAAGATTAACCATCAGACGGGAAAATGAGCCCAGGAAAAAGTAATAAGAAAAAATGACAGGCAAATTCTGAAACCAGAGATCGCATAGCTCTACCTTGTACCATGTAAGTGGCTGTTGCTTTGGTGGTTCCATGGTTGATATCCAGTTAGAACTTTTGAGACCATCACCCTTGTACAAATTTAAGTGCTCCCCTTGTAGCCCAATCTGAGAAATTGGGTAAACAAAGCGATGTCAAAATAATATTTCATAGAAACTTTCGCGTCAAACACTTCTGATATGCATCAGTAGTCCACACCCAACCAGCAGACAACTTTTGTGTTTCGAAGTCTGCAATCAATGATGCAGATGGAATATTCATGCTTAATTTTGTAGTGGAGGTGGAAGAACATAGTAGTAACCTTGTAGAACCAGGTAAAGTTAGCCAGATCAAGAGTTCCATTTTTAAGACCTTTGAGTTCAACACTTGTTAAGCCTGCTCCTACCCATTCGTATAGCGTCCCTGCACTCTGACAGTGACGTGTTTATTTAGCATTAAATAGCAAACTATAAAGATTGATCACGCGCAATTTCTTGTTTTGTTTAGTAAAAAAAAAAAAAAAAGTTCTGATAAAGCTTTTAAATTTAATTGCAATATAAAATGTATAACCTTACAGTAGTATCTTGAAGGCTACTGACTACTGTTGATGAGAGGGTAAGGAGTCGGACATGTAACAGCGAAAAATCAAAAGGCGCATACATGGTTGAAGATGAAGGCAACTTACTGTGAGGCCAACAGTCATGCTAAGAAGAGTGATTTCATTTATTCCAGCCTTCAGTGAAATAGGGATTTCAGCTGTGAAATCAGTTCCAGATGGGCTACCTGGATATATATCAGAGTTTTTGAATAAGATCCTCAAAGAGATGCATATTCAACTCACAGTCTCACTAGCAAAGAAGCGCTATCATAGAAAGTTTAATCGAAAACAAGCGAATTTGGAAAAACGATGACACATTTTATGTCAGTTCAGGCCTGCTTCCATAGTACATGCAGAATCTCGTTACTGATTAGACAAAAATATGAAGATGAGATGATTCATATAATCATATCTAACCTTGAAGCTCCTGATTCACAAAAACATGGAGAGCATGACCCTTTGATTTCACTGAAAGCACTTGGCTACTGTTGTTTTCTAAGATTTCATTGCTGTCGAGATACAAGCTGCAATTCAGAATGAAAAATTTAGAATCGTTCTCGCCTTGCGAGCTGACATGGAAATATTATTATCACTTTGTTGTGAGCTGGAATCTACAAATGGCGAAACACGAAATAATTGATTGTCTAGTATGAAGTTGAAGAGAAATGAAACACGTTTTATAATCAAACGTACGATTTTAAGAAACGGAATATGCAATTGGCTTTGTGCCAGTAAAAAACAACCTTGTTGTGACCCACAGGTAGTCAGTTGTATCTTTGGTTGTGTTTATATGATCAACGAAGCCAGTAATGTTGAAGTCGGGCTCACCCCAAATCCCGGGTTTTTCCACAAACACTTCCCATTGAAGATTTTTCAAGTCTCGATTATCTGATGAAGCTGATTGCTGCAGTTCCTCCGACACCATGTCAATTACAGAAGATTGTGATCCAACCTAATAAAAGATGGGCACCTCGTAAATTCTTTGCTAAAGAAGACAAAAAGTACACAACCTAAAGCGGTTGTTTACTTATTCCGAAGCAGAAACTCTGGAAGACATTTTCCCCTACAGAAATGCTAGCTAATGAATTACCTTAAAAAGGATTTCAACAAGCTACACACACACTTGCTGGTCGAAATAGGTAATTAATGTAGCCACATTTACTTCTTATAATGTTTGGCAAGAAAAATGCAGAACAATTACAGAATATTTAAGCGTAGTACCTTCCCGTAAAAATTTTTTTCAGTGACACAAGGATCCTCAGATCCAGAAACTAACCTTTGCAGAGTTAAATTCCACGTTTTTGCAGTCGGGCAAAATGCTGACAGACCAAGCTGGTAGATTGTAAGTCATATTTCTGAATTGCACTATTCTATCAGTTTTGTTGTCCGAATTAGAAAGAAAGGCAGCACATGATCCAGAAGTCTCTGTATATACATCAGCCTGCATAGCACATTAAACGAAGAATCAGACAAACACAACTCAAAGGTATCTGAAAACAGACAAACACAGGATCATAAGCCCAGGTTCAGAAGCTAATAAGGTCAAGCTATCGGCTGTTTGAAGATGTGGAGATATAAAGAGAAGTAGAACAATACCATTGCATTAAACGAGTAAGGGGGTTGGATGTTATTGTCTGCAACTTTACTATTTATATGGAAAACACGATGAGACTGTTTTTGAAGGACATATAGTAAAAATTGCATCGAGAATTGCTACAAGCACTGTTTGGTGAGCCGTTTGCACATTTTGCTATATTCCGTTATGATCCGCATGCAAAGAACAATGAAAAGGAAAAAAAATACCCTAATAAGGAAAAACTCAAAATTGCCTCAATATGGCACTGATTTGAAAGATAGTGCCACGGCGACAAACACAGCCAGATTAATTGAGTTCAACCCCACAGTTTCGTTATAAAATTCGTTAAATGTAGTATATATCTGACATAATACCAGAATAAAAACTCAATACTTAAGAAGGAAAATAGTCACCTCTAGCAGAGGACCGAGAGACAGACTAGTCCTCTCGCCGTTAAGCAGAGCCTTCTCACACAGCTTTATTGCTCCATGTAGCTCTTTAAGATGTCCCCACTTAGGAAACCTTGCCAGGCCTGAAAGACAGAAAGAAAGCAGTCGTTATAATACTATGTACATCTTGTAAGTTGTTATCTTCAGCTAACAACGGATTAAGAAGAATATGGAGGATTAAGAAAGCAGAAGATTATAACTTTCACACAAACACATTAATTACCATATTCATCAATAGGTGCATCATAATCATAACTTGTTGTAACGTAATCACCTGCTGTGCGTCCAAAGTTTGTTCCTCCATGATACTGCGTCAAGAAAATAACGTACAACATGGGGTATAATAGACAAAATCTTAATGCAACTTTTAATCTACTCTTTTCTCATCCTTTTCTTGTTATGTCCTGCAATCCCACTCTTTACTATGGGCAATTAGCAGCAGCAGAAGCTCTTTTTTGGTAATACTGTGAACTCGTAGAAAAAAACAATTACTAAAAAACATCAGTTTAATTTACCACGTAATAGTTGTGTACACTACCACCCTTCTGAAAAAAACGAGCAACCGCGTAGGCAATATCTTCAGCAGGCCTATGAGGAGTTGGCGATCCAAATGATTTGAACCTAAAACAACAAAGGTCGAAGTTCCATCCCATTATTACAACTTAAATTAGGGCGCGTAGAATTCTCCATCTCCCAAGTGTTTAAAAATGTTCATGTTCAACTCCATTAAACAAGTGCCGCAATAAAAAAACAAAATGAATTATTCATTCAAATAAACTAAATAGTTACCAGCCAGGCCAGTTCTCTGTCCAAATTTTCGGCGATTTTGCAGAAACAGGAGTGAAATCATGGCAATAGAACGCGTTACAAGTATTAATCTGCAAAGTAAATAGCTCTCATTGAGTTATCTATAGTCCCTCGATACTGTAAGCATATCAAATGAAAATTTCAAAGAAAGTTATTGCTAAAAGAAAAAACAAATATTGAAGCTCTTGTTCTCTTTTGAAAAGAGCAGTTGGCATATGGCAAGGTGGCATGATCTTTGAACAAGTGCACTAGCAATGAGAAAGTGCAGGCGGAGTCTATATTAACCAGCTTAAAATTCTCACCACAGGATCAGGAGTATCCCATTGCTGGCACATAATCCAAGGCACGCCTATGTTTTTAGAAAGAGCCATTTTGGCGCACCACTGAGCATATCTTTTCCCTCCATCTCCATATGCTTTTTCATAGTTTCCATACTCATTTTCTATCTGTAAATTGATAGTATGTAAGTATGAGGCCGTATGACTGACAACATGATATTGAGATAGTATGGCACCAATGACGAAATAAAGGGGATGATGTTTTTTTCTGAAGTTTATTAATATTGAATCAGTTTTTCTTCTGTTGCTAATTTGAATAAATTCAGCACTAAAGTAATAATCTAGAAAGGTTAACGTTTAAGTTGTGACGCTGATGATGTCACGTTGAATGATTAGCATATCTAGTTGGTATGCACCTGAGCCAAGATGATTGGACCTCCTTGAGAAGCAAAAAGCTTTTCTTCCTTCAATAAGTTCACTATATATGTAGTGAACTTCTCCATGTAATACTGCAAAACCAATCACTTGCTGAGTGTTCAATAATAATCAGACAAAGACACTGGCTACTGAAACTTGATTCTGAATTCTGTAGAAGCTGATCCCGTCGAAATGCATATATTTGTCCATGTTGAATGACCACTGTGTTAAAATATCATCGTTTTAGTACCTTCCATGGCTCATTGTCAGTTCTAAACACAGTTCCTGGCACATAATGCAGCCAAACAGGCACCCCACTGCAGAAAAAACAGCATAATCATCTGTAAGTTTCATATAAACTGTCTGAAGTATTGATTATTGAATTTATGAATACCACACAGAGGTGGCAATAGTGATATTTGAGTCAGTTTTGAATCTAATCATTCCAGGTTTTGCTAGGCTAAGCCAGATTAGGTCCGGTCACTATCTAGTCAAGCGAATTTTAATATCTGGTTGAATCATCAAGTCAGGTTCGAATAGAGTCAATATCAAGTTAAAATCATTATTTTTGGATAATGTGGGAACTGGGAACCATCAGCCGTTAGCTTTGGTTCGCAAGAGAAACCACGCATATAAAGTTAGGCATATTTTTTAAGATGATGACAGGTTCGAAGTCTATAGAAAGCATACAGATTGCTCTTGGAGCTGAATGGACTTGAGACCCTTTGGATTCTCACCCAAGTTTCAACCACAAGACTCTATCGTCATGGGCAAGTCAGGATAATATCATCGGTACATTTGAATAGAGATAATAGAGAAAATATTATACTCATTATTATTGGTATAAGTATGAGTTCAAGTAGTGAGAGCAGCAGCAGTTCATACCCGTAGTTCCACTCTGCTGCAACAAAGGGTCCAATACGGAGTATCATATACATACCAGCTTGGTGTACAATTTTCACAAAGTTGACCAGATCGAATCGTCCTTCAAAATAGAACTGAAAAATTTGCAATCTTTTACTAATACACACTTGAATTATAAACAGTAAACAGAACTTAGTAAAACTGACTAAATAGAGAGCTTGAATTAACATATTATCTTGGACTTACATTGTCCGGAGATAATTCATGGCCATTCCAGAATACATAAGATTCAATCGCATTGACACCACCCTCCTTTGCCAATTGAACTAAACCTGGCCACATCTATCGCTTCCCAAAATCATTCAAATAATCAAATTGACCAACCCAAAAATGACTCAACCCAAAATGATCAAGGCTACTACTAGTAATTTAAGACCAAAAAAAAAAACCATGGTCATAACCTGAAACAGGCCATAAATAACCCGGGTCACCTGACATTGTATCACAGACCCAAAAACAACCGTAACCCAATATGACCCATTAGTAGTGCCACTGAAATGACTCGACCCGAGCCATTTGTAAGTCTACACTCATGTTAACCATGTACACTATTATGCATTCCGCAAAGGAAAATGAGTTTATAGGTAAAAACTACCAAATACGTACGTACATTATATACTAAACTAGTGTTACGAGACAAAAGTTCCAGTCGGGTTCACATTTTCAACACAATAACATACTGACAGCTCGGTCAATCTCCTTCGGAGACTGGAGGCAATGATCAACAATAGAAAAACCTAAGAAAGAAGAATAAATAGAGATTAAAAAGAGAGACTAACAGCAGGAACACTACGAGGGTAATGAATAGAGCCAGAAATAATAAGCTTTCTTTCTCCATTAATGATTATGGACCGACTATCATACGAAACATTATAATCAAACCCTTGTCCATATATTAATTGCAGCAACAATGCCTCCACTAAGACTACCAGTAATTTTGATTTTACCCACATGTTTGTTTGAGTAATAATTGCAGTAGAGATGGAAATGAGAGTTAATTATGCTCAAAGATTGCATTTTTATAGTGTTAAGCAACCTTGTTTTTTTATGAGTATGTGTTTGCAGGGAGAAGAAGAGCATTTAGAAATAATGGGTGGATTTTGCATAGGATTGCAATAATAATGATAATGCAGTTTTTATGTAGTGGAGTATATATATAGATCAAAATGCGATCTTAACGTCCGTAATGAGAAACAAAGTGGAATTTTTGGTTGCAGTAAAGTTTTTATATCTATGGTGTGGTGATTGCTGACATGCTTAAGTTTGTTTACGCGCTAGATTTTCTCATTTACGCACTATCATCATCTTCGGGCATGTAGCTGTAAGATAAACTTTATGATTTTAATAATAAAATCAGTTCCAAGATATAATATAGATTTGAATTAATTTAACCCTAATATAATCAATAGACGAAATAAAGGACTAACCTTGGTCCATGTATTACAGACGCACTCAATACAATAAGAAGTATGTGACGATTGATTCTCCTCCTCAACCCCTTTCCTTTATGTTTCTTGATGATGGAGAAGAAACTGTCTTTGCACCCTTTCACTCTTCTTTTAACGTACGTATGTCTGTGTTTTGTCAGGATGAATTATAATTCGGTATTGTTTTTTCACATACGAATATTACTCTTTCACGTACGTCATTTACAATTTTAACCTTGTCATTTTTACAATTAATTTTTTTTCTCCCTTCCTTAATCTCCTTTCACCACTAAATCACCAACACCCACTTTGTTCACCACCTCCAATCAGTCCGTTCGCCGGCAACCCTCACTTCGGCCGAACTCAGGTCGACCGACCTCGAGCACCCTCCCTCTACGCCGCACTTCCCACCCTCTGCAACTGTCAGTGTTTCCCTTCCCATGCGATTCCCCTCCCCCGGAACCGCCTAATCTCTAGCCGACCACCGGCGTCCCCAGACCCAGCCGATCAACGGCGTCCCACAATCCTGCCGACCACCGTCGTCCCCATCCAGAGCAGACAACCGTTATCCCCCTACAATCGCCATCAACCTAATTGAAGAATTTGAAGAATTATAAACCTAATTATGATTCAAAATATTTACTAAACAATTTTTTATTAATTGCAAACAAATTACTTACTTCATTAATTGAAGAATTTGAAAAGGGTAATCCATCGTTATGTTTGCAGAACAATTTTGTTTTAATTTTAGGGAGAAAGTATATGTAAAACCTAATTTGTTTAGATTTAGAAAAAGGGTATAGTATGGAAACTTTATGAAAAAATGTATGTGAAAGAGTAAACCTCGTATGTGAAAAAGCAACACCCTTATAATTATGATAATTTTTTTACTGTATCCTATCATATATATATATATGAGGGGTTACCTACCTTTTCGCAAAAACAAAACCGTTCCTACCTTTTCGTGAAAGACGACTTATTAGGGTAAGGTAAGAGGGAATAATAATTCCCGGACTTTAATTACATTAGTCGGGACCGATCCATCACGATACCATCTTTTATATTAAAGTCTCGTAATATTAATGTGAACTTAACTTTTATTAAAACCCGAAACACATAGGGCATACGAATATTATTAATTATTCTAACATTCTCCCACTTGACCTTTGTGTTGACTTAATGGTTTAATAACTATAATGTGCACTTTTATGTTAAACTCACTAAATTTCATATCCTTAATCGAAATAGAACTAATTGGATCATGGCGGTCACACGTCATTTACTAATCGACATGATTCCTTCCATGTGTCACAAATCAATTCCAAATCTAGGTAAAACTTTAATTTGAGAAGAACATTAATTCTCACATTTAGTCACATGTAATCTAATAACTGTAATGTATACTTATAATGATTAACATGTCTATTATAACATAAACAATACTATAAGTGACTTCTAGATGTCATATTTATTACAAGCATATTAACTTTATATTAACAAGGCCTTTAATACAACACCCATGCGTTCTACATGGCCAATGAACGCCTTGGGTGGTAATCCTTTAGTTAATGGATTTGCCACCATTTTATCCGTTTTTATATGCTCAAATGACACTCTTTGCTTCTGTACCTCCTCTTTGACCGATAAGAACTTTAATTCCATGTGTTTAACACCCTTGGAGTATTTATCGTTCTTAGAGAAGAAGACGGCTGCAGAATTGTCACAATAAATTCTCAGCGGCTTGGCAATACTATCGACGATTCCAAGTCCCGAGATAAAGTTTCGCAACCACAATGCATGAATAGTTGCCTCAAAGCATGCCACAAATTCGGCTTCCATAGTAGAAGTAGCAATAACAGACTGCTTCCCACTTTTCCATGATACTGCTCCTTCAGCTAAAAGGAACAAGTAGCCAAATGTTGATTTTCTACTATCAACACATCCGACATAATCTGAATCTGAATAACCAATCACCTCAAGATGATCGGATCTCCTATAAGTAAGCATGAGCTCCTTAGTGCCTTGTAAGTACCTAAGGACCTTTTTCGCAGCTTTCCAGTGGTCCATCCCAGGATTACTTTGGTACCGACCCAACATTCCAACAAAGAAAGGCGATATCCTGTCGAGTACATGTCTGAACATAGTTCAAACTCCCAACCACAGATGCATAAGGAATTCTTTCCATTTCTTTTCGTTCCAGCTCATTACGGGGACATTGCATTTTACTAAATTTGTCCTCTTTCTGTATAGGAACTATCCCTACGGAGCATTCATTCATTCTATATCTCTCTAAAACTTTGTCAATGTAAGCTTTCTGAGACAACCCTAACAATCCTTGTGATCTATCGCAGAAAATTTCAATTCCGATCACATAGGATGCCTCACCCATATCTTTCATTTCAAAGTTCTTAGATAGATATTTCTTTACATCATGCAACATGCCTAGATCATTCACAGCAAGTAAAATATCGTCAACATATAAGACTAAAATAACAAATCTGCTCCCACTAATCTTAATGTAGATACACCGATCGACGGAAATCTCTACAAACCCATATGACGTGATGATATTATTAAACTTTAAATACCATTGTCCGGAAGCTTGTTTTAGCCCATATATCGACTTTCTCAGCCTACACACCTTATCTTCATTACCTGGGGACGCAAATCCCTCGGTTTGGTCCATATATACTTCTTCCTCAAGCTCACCGTTTAGAAAAGCGGTCTTTACATCAATTTGGTGAAGCTCTAGATCATAATGAGCTACCAAAGCCAAGACAATTCTTAAAGAATCTTTCTTTGACACCGGAGAGAAAGTTTCTTTATAGTCAATGCCATCTTTCTGAGTGAAACCTTTGGCAACAAGTCGAGCCTTATATCTTTCAATGTTACCTTTAGAGTCCCGTTTGGTCTTATAAACCCATTTCGACCCAACGGCCTTAGAACCCTCAGGTAACACTACTAAGTCCCATACTTTGTTGTCATCCATAGATTTCATCTCCTCTTTCATGGCAATTAACCACTTTTCAGAATTATCACTTTCCATGGCCTTATGGAATGAGACGGGATCCTCACTAATGCTCAAGTCACATTCAACGTTATATGTCTCGTAGTCATCTGGGATGGCTGATCTTCTTTCTCTTATAGATCGCCTTAATTGTTCCTCTGGAACATTGACTACCCTTCTTCGCCTTACAGGTTGTCTTGACTGTTCATGTAACATATTATTCTCCCCTTGAATTGTGACTTGATCATCATTGTTATTGTCATTTTATGGGTCTTGCACTTCATTTCGTTGTTGTCCCATTATGTCATTTGACTGTGACGACACGATTGGTACAACAATTTCTCGTGCAACTTCAGGAGAAGAAACTTCAACCCGAATTTCTTTAATGTCCACTTTTCGTGGTTCAATGCTCCCACTAGTTTGTCCGTTCTCAATGAATCTAGCATTTTCAGTCTCTACTATTCTCATACTGTGATTAGAACAGTAAAATCTATACCCCTTTGACTTTTCAGGATAGCCAATGAAATAACCACTGACTATCCCAAACTCGAAGATGTCTTAAACTTCGTTTCCTTCCCGTCCATAGTTCATAAGGAGTCTTGGGAACTGCTTTACTATTAACGCGGTTTAAAACATAGGTTGCTGTCTTTAATGCATAAATCCATAGTGAAAGAGGTAAAGAACAGTTACTTAACATGCTCCTAACCATTTCCATTAAAGTACGGTTCCGCCTTTCAGTAACACCGTTCTGCTGAGGTGTACCGGGCATTGTATATTATGCACAAATACTCCTACTTTCAAGTAACTTGGAAAATGGACCAGGACATTGTCCATTTTCAGTAAACCTTCCATAAAACTCACCACCCCTATCCGATCTCACAATTTTCACTTTCTTTTCCAGCTGCCTTTCCACCTCATTTATGAATATCTCAAAGACATCTACAGAATGAACCTTTTCATGCAACAAATAAGTGAAATCATACCGCGAGAAATCATCTATAAAAGTGATAAAGTACTTTTCACCACTACAAGATGGAGTGTCAAAAGGTCCACAAATATCGGCGTGTATAATTTCTAAAAGCTGAGAGCTTCTTATAACTGATTTCTTTACTGTATGTTTAGTCTGCTTACCTTTAATGCAGTCTACGCACACATCTAAGTCACTAAAATCCAATTGAGGTAGAATTTCATCTTTTACCAACCTCGTTAACCTTTCTTTGGATATGTGACCTAGCCTTTAATGCCACAAGTAAGCTGATTGTTCATTTAATGCACTACGTTTAATACCTTGACTCTCAACAATAAATAGGGAATCCGAAAATTTAACATCAAGATTGAACCTATAAAGTGAATCAATCAAAGTACCACTATCATAAAAGTATTCATTACGGTACATAGAAAATACACCATGTGCAAACTTGAAATTAAAACCTAAATTATCTAATCTACTTAATGATACAAGATTTCTAGCACAATCGGGTACATAGAGACAATCTGTAAGATCTATATGACAACCAGTGTCTAAGATTAATCTGTAAGTCCCAATGCCCTTAATGCGTGCTTTCATCCTGTTTCCCATGGATTCAAACTGTTGAGCTCCTCTTATGGGCTGGATCATAAGATATCCCTGTTTAATGTGAGAAATATGAGTAGTTGCACCAGAATCTAACCACCAAGTATTACTAGGTACTTCTATAAGATTTGATTCAAAGCAAACAAAACTATAATGTTTACCTTTCTTTTCGAACCATGTCTTCCTTTTAGGACAATCCTTCTTGAAGTGTCCAGGTTTCTTGCAAAAGTGACACTTCTTTTCTTTCTGGATCGCACTTTCAGGTCCTTTAAAGAAAGACTTTTCCTTCTTACCATTCTTACCCTTCTTACTCGGTTTGGCCTTACTGCTGCTGGCACCATCATGACTCACGAAATAAACAGCTTGATCTTTCATCTTCTTTAATCTCCCCTCCTCCTGTATAAGCATGGCTTTTAACTTTTGATAGTTCCATTTATCTTTAATGGTGTTATAGTTCACCTGAAACTGGCCAAACTCATCAGGTAGAGAGTTAATGATGAATTGGACCAAGAAAGTATCACTTACATCCATTCCTAAAGTCTTTAACTTTGCTTCCAGGTTAGACATGTGTGTCACATGATCATGAATCGGTTGAGACCAGTGAAACCTTTTAGTAGTCATCTCACTCATTAAACTACCAACAATTGACTTATCAGCTAAATCCGACTGTGAACACTCCTTTACTTTGAGCATGAATTCCCTTGCTTTCTCTGTTTTAGGCATGGAGGGCTTAATGTTATCAGCCATTGTCATCCTCATGAGGTGTAAACCCAACCTGTTAGATTTCTCCCAAGCCTGATAATGACACTTTTCGGCTTCGGAGCTCTCAAGTGTAATTTTTGTTGGCACCTCATCTGTCAGGATGGAAAAGTCCAAAGCCATTATACCCAGTGTATACTAGATCTTTAAGGCCCACTCATCATAATTAAGCTCATTGAACTTTACAAAAGAGTCAGCAAATGCAAACAAATTTGGAGATGCTGCAATCATTTATACATGTTACCAATTAGTGCTTTGAAAAACTATCATACATATTCAAATAATATTATATAAACTTTTATACATGTATTTAAATGACCTTTGGGCAACACTTAAATACATGTAACCATCATTGATGCTAATGTATACTTTAACAATTAATTATAACACACATGAATCAAATAAGAATACTATCTTTGGATATACATACTATAAGACCCAATTTATGAATAATTAATCCTTTCATATTATCAACTATATTTAATGACTCACCTTTGGGTGATCTCCCAAAATATAGATGACAAAAAACAATAATTGATCAATCAAACTATAATGTCATTTATACATCTCTTTTAATCATGATCAATTGATAACTTTTATTTTTTAAATGTCTAAACAAAATATAACAAGGCCACTTTGGTGACTAACATGTAATATACAAAATAAACATTTAAACTTAATGGTAAATATGTCATCATAATATGTTAATAATTCATAACATGAATTTACCCCATATCTTTAATGTGACTGCTCTTTTTGATTTTATAATTCAATCTTACATATTATCTACAATCCGTAATGATAACAAATACTATAATCATGAATCAAATTATAGTGGGAAAAACAAATTAATATAAGGAACATCATTTCATGGTATTTAATGATCCATAAATTGCATTGCTTATGCATTATGGGATTCGTTTCAACCATTAAATGCAATGTATGAATACTGTATAAATAAAGACACTACAACAAATAAGGTAATTGGCGACCATATAAGGCGACTGAGAACAGTCGCCATTTAGAATAAAGCGACTAAGGCCCGTCGCCCGCACTTCGTAGCAAGGTTTGGTCGCTTTTGGCGACAGCGTTAAATCGCCAAATTTGGCGATCAATTTTTTAAAGCGGGCGATCAAATTGTCGCCAAAATTGGCGATCGTCATTAGTCGCCAATTTAGCGATCGCCATTTGTCGCTTTTTAAATATACACGTCATCTCCATATCCTCCAAAATGGCGACGGGTAATGGTCGCCATTTTGGCGTGAACTTGGTCGCCATTTTGGCGATCGATTTCCGTCGCCAATGGCACTTGTTTTCGTCGCCAACGCCCCTAAAATTAATTCATGATCAGAGACTTAGCGACGGAATGCCGCCGCTAAATGCCCAGATGTCCGTCGCCAAAATTACATGTTTTTTTGCCTAAAAATCGTTTTTGACCTAGCCAAATACGTAAAACCTGCAAATAAACCAACACTTCCAGCAGAGAACACATGGGAAGCCAACACAACCAAACTTGATAAAGAAAATCAAGTTCCATACACACAACTACGAGTTCTACGAGTTTGGTCATCTAACATTATCCGGGAATAACTACGAGTTCTACTACATAACTACGAGTTCTACTACATAACAGGGAAACTTGCTCCCGCTCCACTACCACCTCCATGATTAGGATCTCTAGGATCCTTTGGTTGCGGGCGCCACCCAGTGTTGCAATTGGCGAAGAAGGAGTTCATCCGTTCCATTTCCTCCTTCATCCTCCGAATTTCAAAGATCTCTCTCGGCATCCCGCCTCTCCCTCTCGGCATCCCGCCTCTCCCTCTCGGCTAATTGAGCTTGGAGCACACTCACGACACTTGGGGTATAAGGTTGTTGTTGGGAGGAAATTGACCCTCTTCTTCTTGTAGGAGGGTAGAAAATCTCCTTTGCCGGCAGGCTCCATACACATCTCCTCTTTGGAACCCTCAACAAGATCAAACCATAGCTCATTGTCATCAATTTCCTAGGGTTGTTCTTCCTACGGACAAGGAATTGTTCCTAAAAAATTGATAAAACATTAATGGTTAGAGGTTACTTATCTAAAAATTGATAAAACATATACTTTAAAAAGCTAAGAAATTTTTATTTTTTGACACTTACATATAATTGTTGATCTTTTTCCTTCGCGAAGATCAACTTGCCCTTGCTTGTCTTCTTTGCGTGAGTGTCAACAAA
Organism: Silene latifolia; assembly: GCF_048544455.1. Classification (NCBI taxonomy): domain Eukaryota; kingdom Viridiplantae; phylum Streptophyta; class Magnoliopsida; order Caryophyllales; family Caryophyllaceae; genus Silene; species Silene latifolia. Next base: position 79,610,994 of record NC_133530.1, read on the forward strand.
GAGATCAACAATCGTGGGTACCTTACCCTTATTCTTCTTGGTCTTTAGGAAAAAAAACAAGGAAATTGTTACTCAAACATGATAATTAATGAGACTAATTAAATTAGAAGACTATTAAATTAAAAGCTAAGACAAATAACTTACATCTAAGACCACACGATCATGAAAAGATTGAGACCCTCCATAATGAGTAGGCTCAACTTCCGCATCCTTATCTCCTCCTTTCATGTTGATCTTGTTCCGGGCCGATGCTTCCTTGAACTCAGGACTGTTCCGGTACTTGGTATATTCCTCATATGACGAACCCGTAATCAATAAAATAACAATTATTAATTAATATATTTTCAAAATATGTAATGAATTTTAACTAATTACGGGTATTAAAAGAAACTAAATACCTTTCATGAAAGATGGCGCCTTCTTCCTCTTAGACACCTTATACATGTTGTCCCTTAGCCTCTTCTTGCCAATGTCATTATACCTTTGCCAAACTAGGCGCTCAAGGTTGGTTGGCCAATAGAACACACGCTACAAAAAGTAAACACATAGATGAGAAACAAATTAATAATAAGGTAAAAAGAATAAATAAATTATATTTAATAATATATATTTTATAAATAGATACCCGGAAGTTGTTGAACCACATCTCCTTATCTTCATCACTAGCGTTACTCCAACAAGTAACGCCGTGTGTCATGTTCTCTTGGGTGCTATTAGTCACACCACGAACAACTGTTTGACTTCTAAACCTGAAATCAAACATGTTAAAAACATAATTATATAGGAAAACAAAAATAATGTATAATTAACATATGTCTAAAAAAAGTCATTTATTACTAAATAAAAAAATTACAAAATAGAATGAATAAAAAATTACCAAAGACCATTCGGATCAAGGATCATCCTGTTGTCGTATGTCGGGTATAGCAACCTCCTCCTCCTCCTCACTCACCTCCGTAGTAGAACGGTCAACGTCCTCCTCCTGCTCTCGGGAGCTACTACCTCCCTCACTATAGCCTCCGCGCTGCCTACTTCCTCCAGGAGCCATGTGTACTACAATTGAATAAAAAGTATAAATGGGTCATATTGAGAGTAGGTTCGAGTATGATTCACTTCCACGAGTTTGTAACGATCATGGACTCTCGTTCCAGCTACGGAATTATCCCTCCATTGAATCTTGAATAAGACGGTTTTATAACTCCTATCCCGGCCATTGTAGCACAACTCAAAGATATCCTCTAATATGCCATAATAATCATTGCCATCAAGAGAAGAAATAGTAACGCCGTAGTTGCATTTAGCCTTACTTTTGCCATAGTCAAATGTTTGAAACTTAAACCCATTAATTGAATATCGATTCCACGTCACAACCTTTCGAGAAGGACCCAAAGCCAAGCTTCTTATCACATCATCTTGAATATTTAGCTTACATACATGCTTCCGAAACCAGGCTGGAAATTGATCCTCATGCTTATGCCAAACATCCTCTCTGTTCACATTAGGGTGATCTTTAATGAAATCTGTCACAAATTGAGCTTCATATGGCTCCAAAACCTCACAATTAGATAGCACATAAAGGTGGGCACGGTTATACTCCTTGTCATCCAGAAATCTTGTTCCCCCAACTGATGAACACCCTATTTCATCCTGCATTTGGAAACACTTGGGTATACTTGTGTCTAGTTCATCCGCTTCATCAATATTCAAGTATTTTGCTTTGGTCTCAATATGTTTTTCAAAATAAAGAGAGCAAAAATTGGCAATCTCTTCCGTTAGGTAGGCATTGCATATAGAACCTTCCACACGAGCTTTATTACCAATTTTTTCTTCAAATGATTAAGAAACCTTTCGAAAGGATACATCCACCTATATTGGACGGGTCCACCAACTTTAGCTTCATATGGCAAATGGATAGGTAGATGCTCCATCGAATTGAAAAAAGAAGGCGGAAATATCATCTCAAGTTTACACAAAATTTCTGGTATTTGGTCTTCTAAACGACTCATGTCCTCAACTGATATCGTGGAGGAACATAAATCTCTAAAAAATTGACTTATTTCAGAATCGCATTCCAAATCGTAGTCGGGAGTAAATTTTTAAAAGCCACGGGTAATAAGCGCTCCATGAAAACATGACAATCATGACTTTTCAACCCTTTCAACTTCAGTTCCTTCAAATCAACACAACGGCTCAAATCGGATGCATATCCATCGGGAAACTTCAAGTTTCCTATCCAATCGCACAATACCTTTCTTTGAGCTTTGTCAAGAGTAAATATGGCTTTTGGTTTAGCCCCATCCTTACGAATATGAAGTTTAGGACGATCACAAAATTTCTTCAATTCTATTCTTGAATTAATATCATCACGTGTCTTTCCTTTTACATCCATAATCGTATGAATAAGTAACTCAAACAAGTTCTTCTCTATGTGCATCACATCCAAATTGTGTCCGATCAACATTGTTTTCCAGTAGGGAAGCTCCCAAAAAATACTTCTTTTAAACCAACCATTTTTTTTTCTTTTTCAACTCTTTAAACTCTTCTTCATCCCATCGACGTTGTTGGCAAATCACGCATGACCTCCCATATCTCATCCCCTTGAGTCGAACCAGGAGCATTGTCACGCACCTCCTTACCTTTTAAGAAAGATTTCTTGTTCTCTCTATGAATATGTCCATCCGGTAAGAAACATCTATGACAATCAAACCAACTAATTTTTTGGAATTAGGAAGATAAAATGCTTTACTCCTATCCATGCAATAAGGACATGCCTTTCGCCCGGTTGCCCATCCCGATAGCATACCATATGCGGGAAAATCATTTATAGTCCATAACAATGAAGCTCTTAGTTGGAAATTTTGCTTCTTCGACACATCAAATGTTTCTACACCAACTTCCCACAAATACTTCAGTTCCTCCACCAACGGTTGTAAATAAACATCCAGATGGTTTTTGGGTTATCGGACCGGAATAAGTAAAGAGAGGAAAATAAATTGTCTTTTCGAGACAAAGCCAAGGAGGTAAGTTGTACGGCGTGGTCATTACGGGCCAACACGAGTAGTTTCTACCAAACTGACCAAAAGGGTCAAACCCATCCGTACACAAGCCAAGTCTCACATTGCGAGGTTCCTCGGCAAAATCGGGATATAACCTATCAAAACGCTTCCACTCCTCCCCGTCACTCGGATGACACATCTTTCCAGGTGTACGAGGATTTTCTTTGTGCCATCTCATTTGGTTGGCAAGATTTTTCGTGGCATACATTCTTTGAAGTCTAGGAGCTAATGGAAAATAAATTAATGTGTTTTTTGATATTGGTTTCTTTCTCTTTCCACTCCTTTTATTACCCTTCTTCCCCTTCAAAACAATATTTCCTTCACTTGTCTCATATCTATCCCTTTGACATTTCTTACATTTGTCAAGCAAAGCATCATCTTTCCAAAAAGCATACATCCTTTAGGACATGCATCAATCTTTTCATGTGGAAGTTGAAGACCTTTGACCACTTTCTTGGTATTATAGAAATTTCGGGTCATAACATTATTATCGGGTATAACATCCTCAACCAACGTAGCAATACTATCAACGGCTTTAAATGGCATATTATACTCACATTTTAAAGAAACTATCCTGGATGCAACTTGTAACAATGTCATTCTACTCCCCTCATATAAGGTTTTTTTCGGAAGCACTTAGCATGTCAAAAAAGGCTTTTGCTCTTGGGTTTGGTTGTTCTTCATCAATCATTGGTACACGGTCGTCATTAATGAAATCATTAGACTGAAAGGCATCAAGTACCATTTCTCTATATGGGTTCTCATTTTGTTGGATTTGAGGCTCTTCGGGATAATATTTTTCTCCATGGGAGATCCAATTGTAGTAGTTTGGAAAAAAACCATTTGTAACAAGATGCTCTTCTACTTCAATGTCAAATAAATATTTTAAGTTTTTACATTTAGTACAAGGACACCTAAGTTTATGTTGTTCCAAATCATATGAATCTTGACATCTAGCAAATTCAATAAATCCACGAACTCCCTTTACAAATCTAGCGATAGGACGTTTCTTCTTATCTACTCTTTCTTCGTACATCCATTTACGTTGAGATCTCTTCATTTTAATCTATAAGCAATATATAGCAAACTAACCATTTTAAATAATAATATTTAATTTCAATAAAAAAAGCAATGGTTATCTCATCCTCCATTTTATGCTAATTTCAAGATTTCAATTGGGTCCTTATCACTCCAACCTAAACCCATCAATGTACGTTTCAAGTCACTAGCAAACACACATTTGTGAATTATTAATGAGAAAAAAATTCGGCAAGACAATTCCCTTAGTTCTCCAAATACACAATGTGGAAAAGATACATATTCCACATATGTATTCAGAGAACATTGGAGAAATTTGCAACCAAATTCTTTTCTCATTAATAAAATCACAACTATGTGTTTACTACCTAAGTGACTTGAACGTACAAAGACATCCCAAAATGGGGACTATTCAAGAATTGCTCCTAATGAGTAATTCTTGAACGGGTACTAGGTCATTATATATTAAACAAGTTGTCAAAATTATAAGGCAAATTTATACAATCCCCTAATCAAATGACATTACTAATTTAGCAAATTTATACATCATGCTCATTGTATTCAAGAAAAATGCTAATTAATTAACAAAAATGCTAATTAAATTATTCTAACTTAATTAATTTGGTTAATTATACAAGTTGTCAAAAATGCTAATTTCTAACCCTAACTCAAATTAATTAACAAAAATGCTAATTAAATCATTCTAACTTAATTTGGTTAATTATAAGGCAAATTTATACAATCCTAACATTATACTACCTTCATAAAACTATACTACCTTCAACAATACTACTTCAATATTACTAAAACTAAGCATCACTAATCAAATCACATTACTAATTTAACAAAAACCCCAATTTCTACCTTCATAAAACTATACTACCTTATACAATCCCCTAATCAAATCACATTACTAATTTAACAAAAACCCCAATTTCTAACCCTAACTCAAATTAATTAACAAAAATGCTAATTAAATTACAACTACATACAATAATAAGCATCACTAATGTATAAATTACAACTAGATACTAAATAAGGATCACAACTTAAACAAAATATGAAGGATTCAAGTAATTAAATCGATTTGAGTCGAAAACAAACCTTTATTATAAACAAAGGGTCGGTAGGGATGTAGTGTGCGGATGGCGGCAGCGAGTGGTGGCGTCCGGTGGTTGTAGTTGGTGGTGGCGTCGGAACTCTTGGCGATTTTTGTTTTGTTTTGTTGATAGATAGAATGAATGAGGGACGGGTGAGAGAAGAATCTGTCAAAAAAGAAACAGGCTATGGCGACCGTTTTTGGTCGCCAAAATGGCGACGGGTAATGGTCGCCAATTTGGCGATCGATTTTGGTCGCCAAATTGGATAATATTTCGTCGCCCGTGGATTTCATACGGATTTTGGATAAAAAGGTATAGTCGCCAAATTGGCGACGGATAGTGGTCGCCCGTTTTTTTTTTCCTGTCGCCAATTTGGCGACTGTAGTATGTCTGTCGCCTTTTTCGTGTTTTCTTGTAGTGAGAGGCCATAAAATGAAACAATTTCTTTAATTTTAAGGAATCTATGTACTGCAAATAGAGGAGAATATTTGCCAAGAGGGCAATACGCCAACACACAGTAAAAAAAAAAAGAATAACATGATTGCATTCCAATTATCTCTACTGCCCTTTTACGAACAGGGATCATCACCAAAAAAATTAATGCTTACCATAATGAATCCACCCATGATCATATTAATAACAAACTCTTCTTAGTAAACAGCGGAAGCACCAATTAAGAACATGACGAAAAATTAGTATTAAGTGATCAGGTAGGGGTATCAAAATATAAGCAATACAATTTTCACTGTCATAATGGCGAGCGAACATAACATCATGTAAATACAATTTAATTTGTATAACTTTTAATGGGTAAATTAATCAAATCTATAATGGTTATGATACCAAATGTAAGATAAACTTTATGATTTCAATATGAAATCAGTCCCAAGATACAATATAGATTTGAATTAATTTAACCCTAATACAATCAATAGACGAAATAAAGGACTAACCTTGGTCCATGTCTTACAGATGCACTCAATACAATAAGAAGTATGTGACGATTGATTCTCCTCCTTAACCCCTTTCCTTTATGTTTCTTGATGATGGAGAAGAAACTGTCTTTGTACCCTTTCACTTTTCTTTTAATGTACGTATGTCTGTGTTTTGTCAGGATGAATTATAATTATGATAATTTTCTTACTGTATCCTATCATATATATATATGATGGGTTACGTACCTTTTCGCAAAAACAAAACCGTTCGTACCTTTTCGTGAAAGACGACTTATTAGCGTAAGGTAAGAGGGAATAATAATTCCCGGACTTTAATTACATTAATCGGGACCGATCCATCACGATACCGTCTTTTATATTAAAGTCTCGTAATATTAGTGTGAACTTAACTTTTATTAAAACCCGAAACACATAGGCCATACAAATATTATTAATTATTCTAACAGTAGAAATTAGCCCCATAACTTATGAATTATATGCAAATTAGCTCCGATTTTTACTTGTAACAAATTAACCTCATAACTTATCAAATATGTGCAATTAAACACAAATAAGTTTTTTACCATTTTTTAAATAAAACTATTATAAATATATTTCTTACATAATTAAATATAATATTTAAGACGGGGGTGGTGAATGAAGACACGTCTTCCCCTTCAGCCATCATCAATGTAACTCAGGGTATTAATTCAAGGGAGTCCTTCTTAGGTGGCGTAAGCTCGAGTTCGTCCTCCGTTTGTGACAACTTATCTTCTTCTCGCATTCAAATTCTCCAAGGAGACCCTATGATTGTTACTTCTCATTCAAGCTTACCTTCTTCTATGGCGAATGACTTGGCTAACACCTCTGATTGCTTCCAAGCCCATAATGATTCAAATGAACGCGAGTCGTTCCTCTTTTCAGCGTGCCCTAAAAAGTGTGAGTTTTCTTCTTTGGTAAACTGCCATATGCCTCGATTACACGTAGGCTTTGCAGGTACCCTTCATCAAATCCGCAAGTGAATGAGAAAAAGAGAATTAATAACTTCAAGAAGAAGCATAGCCAAGGGGATGAATCTCCGAGACGCAGTTTATCTACTTGTTCTACAAGTAGGTCTTTCTCCCGTAACTTTCTACGTCCTCGAGGCGTAAGTGTGTCTCGTTTTAGGTACTCCTCCGAAGCTAAAGTGCCAAAGAAGAGAAAAGAAGTTCTCGCTCACTTGGAAAGCTCAGATCGTCCCCTCAAGAAGCTTATTTCCTTTTCCTAACCCCGTATATAGTTTAGTTTCTTTTGCAGATAATGTAATAGTAAAGTCCGACTTGGAGAGTCGGATAGTTACTATGTAACGAAACTTTCTTTCTTGTTGCCAAAAAAAAAAAACATAATATTTACAAATTCAACGAAAAATCCGAACCAATTTTAGTATAAATTAAAAATTGGTCATATGAGTTTTCATTGTAACATCATTAAAAATTCTCATATAAGGAACATTTTTCGCCAAAAAAAAAAAATATTTGAACATGCTTTTTAATAAACAAGAATTTTAGAATTAAAATCTAATCAATAATTTTGATTATCAATAATAGTAAAATATTTAATTAGAAAATTTTATTCTTAAAAATAAGATATGTGGTTACTTGCATATTAAGAGAAACTTATTTGGTTGATTTGCTATATTTATAAGTTAAGGGTCTTGATTGCACATAATATCAAACTTATGGGAGTGATTTGCTATATTTCCCCTATATCCTCTCACTAAAGTTGGTTCGTGTGGCTGGTAATGACTTTATCCCTTAAACAAGTGATCAATGAAAAAAAAATCAAATTTAGGAGAGATATACCCATTAAATTGCCTTTACTACCCGATATAGATTGCTCCAACTGTTGATATGGATGCTCCTGAACACAACCAAAAAAACAGAATCTTCTCTTCTTTTAAGAAAGGAAATACACACCAAATGACTTGGCCCTAAACGTTTTAATATGTACAAATCACTTTCCTAAGTGTAATTTACTGTACAAAGTTGGTTGGTGTGAGTGATAAGGACTCCTATCTCTTAAACAAGTGGTCATAGGTTCGATTTCTGACTCTTGCGAATGAAAAAGCCAAATTTGGGAGGGGTCTACGGAATTGCCTCAACTGTCGATAAGGGATACTCCTGATCAACATGTTAGACCGCACTTGGTTGATGATGCCAAGTTTCTTTGTAATTTAATGGTTTGCTTCTTAGTTATTCTCAATATCATTTGAAACTCACAAATTACTCCTCAAAGATGGTGCAAAATTGATCAAGACGAAGAAACTCCCTAGTCTAAGTCAAATGTTGTAAGCGAGATAGTGTAACATTCTCAATTTGTCAAATGATAGGAAAACCATGCAACAGTGCGATGCACTATGGTTTCTGATACAGCGAAAGCAAATGGAGAATTTTCACAAAGGAAAAAAATTTCAAAATATGACAAGTGCTTAAACATTCATAAGACTTCTTGTTTTCAAAAGATACCATTTTATAAATATGAAGCACAAAAAGAATATGATTGCTAGTGGGGATTCAAAAGATACCAATCTTATTTTTGCAAGTTGATTTTAGTTCCAAAAATTGGTCTTTTGCTTTTCTATTTTTAGCAAAAATGTGAGTTCCCCAAAAAGATTATAAAGAACACTCTTTGCATTAAAAATGAATTTTTCTTGAGCCTACAAATTGATTGTTCTCTATTATATAAACACTTTTTAAATGAGATTACCTTTTATAAAATTTTTGATAAAAGAGTGAAGAAGTACTTTTAGGACCCTTCCTTCACACACTTCTTCTTCTATAAATAGTCTCCTCATTTCTCATTTACTAGTTTGAATGCCCGTGCGTTTCAACGGGATAATTAACTTATTTATAATGCAAAAAAAAAAACGTTATAAGGGTTTATTGTTTACATTATATGTCTAATGATTTGTTTACATATTATTAAAATATCTCTTTCAAAAAAAAAAAGATTAATATATACGTGGGTTAACTCTTATTTATAATCATATAATCACCCCACCTTATACTAATCTTTCGATGTGGGACAATTCTACTATTTATAAGTAATTTATTCACCAAACTTGGATTATTTCTCTGATGTGGGGCAATTCTATTATTTATACGTAGTATATATTCATCAAACCTCCATTGTTTTTAAATATGGGACAAATAACATACTCGGAATTACACCATCTTTCTTGCACTTACTTCGACATCCAACCAGACCCCGAATACCGAATAAGGAGAATTGCTACTCATTATATCTAATAGTTATATTTAAATTTAATAATATGATTAAGTACTCTCCATTAATATTTGTACGTTGTTTTTCTTCGAATTTTTTTTATCATAATTAAGATACGGAAATTTCCCGTGGTACCCCTTAATTTTGTCAGATTTTCCATGTTACCCCTACTTTTAAGAATCTGCCTATGGTACCCTTGAGACTTGAGGTTCCATTTTTTTGCCCATGGTACCCCCTAATGTAAAGGTTGTTAAATGAACGTTAAGTTTAATGACGTGACAATAAAATAATAATTAAAAAATAATACCCCATTAATTTTTTTATTGGTACGGATATCTCTCTCTTTTAAATGAAAATTTAATTAACTATATCATTCTAATATTAGAAATTTCTCATGGTAACCTTAAACTTTGATAGATTACACATGGTACCCCTAATTTTAAGTTTCGACAAATTGTACCCTTGTGTTCACCTTTTTCTTTCCCAGAATACCATTTGACAACTTCCGTCATAACGCCATTACTCATATGACTTGTGACGCATTTTTCTTTTATTATCTATTACACAAACACTTCATCATCTAATTCCTAAATCCATATTTTATTAATAAACTAACATTTAATACCTAAATAACAAAACACAAATAGCAGGGCATGCTCAATTACTCATCTAGTTACTCATAGGAGTAACAACGTTATGAAAAAAGTAAACACAAGGGTATTACATGTAGAAACTTAAAATTAGGGGTATTATGTGTAATCTACCAAAATTCGAGGGTACCATGAAAAATTTCCGTTATAATATTGACCATTTTATCGCTCTTTCTCCCACCTAAAAAAATGCTACAACTTTAAAAATTTAACATTTAATTCAAGATTATGTTTAAAGTCTCTTATATAATAAGTATACTTTGAGAGATTCAATATATTTGGGGTGATACCTAAGTTCCAAGGATAAATCCTATTTATAATCACGTGATCACCCCACCTTATGATAATCTTCTGATGTGGGACAATTCAACTATTTATACGTAGTATATATTTATCACACCTACATTATTTTTCAATGTGAGACGAATAACATATTAAAAGTACACCATATTTTTTGAACATAATTCGACATCCAACCCGATTTAATAATAAGCAAATATTATATTATCTATTAATATTCATACGTTTGTTTTCTATTTTTTCTATCATAATTAAAATATGTGCAAATGATATGAACCTATACTCTAATGATAGAATTTTTTTAACACAATTCTAATTATATTATTTAAACGTAGTATATTTACCATACCTACATTATTTTTCAATGTGGGACATATAAAATCTTTAGGTAGAAAATATAATGATATAAACTTTTAAGAGCTTTTCAAGACAATACTTAAGAGACTCAAAAGATTTTGGGTTGATGCTTAAGTTTCAAGGATGCCTCCTATTTATAATCATAGAATCACCACCTTATGCTATATTTCGATGTTGAAAAGTTCTATTTTTTATACGTAGTATATTTGTCACACCTATGTATTATTTTTCAATGTGGGACATATAACATACTATGAAATACACCATCTTTAATATGTGCAAATTATATGAAATCTATATATACTCTAATGATAGCATTTCTTACCATGAATCTAATAATATTATTTTCATAATTTTTGTGTCGACATTATTTTACCAAATGAAATGTAAAAGTTTTTATATAAAAATTAGAAACATCACTTGAATATAAAATAATAAATACAGAGTATATATTATAATAACTAAAAGATTTTTCAAAGGTTAACTTAGGTTAGAAATTATTATTCTAGAGACAGTAATACAAACTCTTTTAAGAGCTCTTTCTGACAATACTTAAGTGAATCAAAAGATTCTGGGTTATGACTTATGACTTCTATTTATAATTATAAGATCACCCTGCCTTATAGTAATCTTCCGATGTGCAACAAATCTAATATTTATACATAGTGTATATATTCACTACATTTACATTACTTTTCAATGTAGGACAAATAACATACTAAGTACACCATTTTTTTCCGCACCTACTTTGACATCAACCCGATTTAATAATGAGAAAATACAATACAATCTACACTCTAATGATAACATTTTTTTTGTCACAATCTAATTATATAATTTTCATACGATACTTTTTTGTCAAATGAAATATAAAGTTTTTATATCAAAATTATAAACATCACTTTAATATAATATAGAAAATGTATATATATGGGGACAGTTCTATTATTTATATATAATATATTCACCACACCTACATTATTTTTCAATGTGGGACATATAACATACTAAAAAGTACATATCTTTTATATCAAAAATTTTTGGGTTAATACCTAAGTTTCAAGGATGTCTCCTATTTATATTTATAGAATCACCCTACCGTATACTATTCTTTCCATGTGAGATACATAATTTAATTATTTAGACGTAGTATGTTCATCATGCCTACATTATTTTTCAAATGTGAAAGATATAACATACCAAGAAGTACATGTTTCTTCTTAAAAAAACCACTATTGTATACATATTATTTTTCTTTGAAGGTAAAACCGCTTAGTCTCGATAATTAGATAGGGATCTCTACATCGTACTATAACGACTCATTAATGCTCTATTATTGCATTCAGACGACAACCATTAGTAAAATCTTTAGTTTTGTACTGTGTCAGAAGACTACCATTAGTAAAACCTTTAGTTTTGTATTTTTTGATTTTCTTGTTCATGTTCTTAATTCTTTCCCGGGTAGTTCCCAACGATTTCCACTTTATTTTTTATATCATATCGTAGATAATGATAGAAAATCTTAAGAGCTCTTTAAAACAATATTTATGAGACTCAAAAATTTTTGGGTGGATACATAAGTTCCAAATATGCCTCCTATTTATAATCATAGGATCACATCACCTTATAGTAATCTTTCGATGTGGGACAATTCTACTATTTGTATGTAGTATATTCACCACACCTACGTTATTTTCCAACGTGGAACAAAACATACTAAAAATTACACAATTTTACATACTAAGAAGTTTTAATATGTGCAAATAATATGAAATCTATACTCTAATGATATCATTTTTTACCACGACGCTAATTATATTATTTTAATAATTTTTTTAGTGATGCTTTTTTATCAAGTGAAATGTAAAAGTTTAATATAAAAATTGGAAATATCACTTGAATATAATTTAGGAAATATATATATTATAATAATTAAAAGATTTTCCATTTTATTTTTTACATCAAAAATTATTATTTATTATACTTTCCTAAATTAATTTTTGATAATGTGGACGCTCTCGGATCGCTCGAAAAAACTCTCATATATATATATATATATATATATATATATATATATATATATATATATAGATTGCTAAGACTTGAAAACCATTTATTGAGTATTTTGAAAATCATTTTTGAGTCAAAAGTTTTGTTTTCCTTAAGTGTGTGCAAAAACGTTTTAAGTCTTAAAGTCTTCAACTGTTTTCGAAATAGCTCTAAAATCTATCAGTTCGCTGCACTGTGACAAAATGAGTTTGTTCCATGATTCTCGTGTTTAAGTCTTAATTGTAATCTTCATGTTCTTAAGTGAACCACTAAGATTCTGACTTTGTAAACCTGTGAGATAGAACAACATACAAAATCTTGAAGTAGAGTTGCTTTAAGTTTGAGTTGCAACCGGGGTTGGTTAGTAAGTTAGTTTCTGTAACACCCCCTTCTTACCCGGCCAAGGTAATTGGAAGATGTTACCTTCTCGGTTTTTCGAGGCGGTGAATCGGAGATACGATAAAGAAACATTTATTATAAACGACAAGTTTAGTGATTACAAACCATTAACTAATGAATAAAATACAACTCATGGTTACTATACTCGTCTAATTAACTATACCCGTCTTGTGACTCATCAAGGTCGTCCCGCCTCCCGCGAGACTATCCAAACCATCTGTAGCTAATCTGCTCCCCATATGACCAAAGGGTATCATATGGATCAACATAGGCCACCCCAAAAGAGACAGGTGACAAATATACAGAAACACAAACATCAGTTTCAAGAAACAATTTAAAGATGACACGACTCAAGTGTAAACATGCAACATGACTACTAGTATGAATGACATAACATCAAAAGACCACCACCACGGTACCGGGACACGCCCAGGCATACCGACAACCACACTCGTACCGGGATACGCCCAGACATACCGATAACCACAAACAGGTATCGGGACACGCCCAGACATACCGGGTCCGGAAGCCAACCGGATCCCCTGCCAGACGTCGTGTCTCAACCACACGAGCCTCTCCGTAATGCAAGCCATTAATGTGCACATCCCTCTTGGAGTGGGAAAATCCAAGAGGCGACTAAAGCGTAAGATGATCTCCCAACCGTCTTACATCTTCAGAATAACAACAACAAGTACGACAACAACAATAACAACAACAACCACAACAACGACAACCTATATGATAATGACCAATACATGAACCACAACCAACATATCATAATCATCCTCTTAATGGTGTAATTACCACTAAACATGTTATAATACAAATACCCTAATTATGCAAGACTAACTACGACATCAAAATTATTAAAACCGAGTAGGATTAACTTACCTTTTAGCAATCCCCTCAAGCTACTCGAATCCGGACCGAAACCGTCTCAAAGAACCGTCTTATCTAGGTGAAGGAGATGAAGAGGAAGGTGGTAGATCTTCTAATCCAAGCTTGAATCCCAAGTAGAAGGTGTTTGTGAGGGTTTAGAGAGAAGGGATAGGGTTTAGAGAGATAAGGAGGAAGGTGAAAATGATTTTAGGGTTAAGGGAGAAAGGGGATTAATCCCGTATTCTGAAAACAGCGTCACTCGACTCGACCGAATTCCGAGCCCACTCGGTCGAGTGGACTCACTCGGCCGAGTAGAACTCCACTCGGTCGAGTGGACTTACTCGTTCGAGTATACTGTTCACTCGACCGAGTGGACCCACTCGATCCGCTGCAACACCGACTTGGTCTAGTCTAGGTCTTGTGTAAGGTCATCCTTCCCTCCCGAATGATCTCTTATCAGTATAAAGGTCCTCTCATGTGTCCCAAGGTCTAAGTACGGGTCCCACAAAGGCCGGGTATTACAATCTTCCCTCCATAAAATGAACTTCGTCCTCGAAGTTCGCCTCACCCTCACCTTTCCTTAACATTTTCTTACGTCTCATTCTTGTCATGCCTCACTTTCAATATCTTCCTCAAGCCTTCACTCGTCTCTCTCGCTAGTTCTAATGTCTTTTCTTATTCCTAGATGTTACATTCACTCCCCCTAAAAGAGAACTTCGTCCCGAAGTTCGCCACTCGATCCCTCGCAAGAAAGGTTCTCTTATTCACTCGATCTTGGCTCATGGGTCCGAGTACAAGTCAAGATCACCTTTCATTCCCACTATCATGTCTAAGGCCTTAGTCGAATCGTGCATAGTTTCTGACTCTACGTATATGTGTATAACTCATGACTGCGTATATAAAGATCGTAACACGGTCGAGTGCCTCGCCTACTGTGACTCACTATCTTATATATTCCTTATCCCGACTAATTCATGTTGTGCATAAACCACGTGATCACGTATGTATTCTTAGCCATCCTCGTATCATATCATCTCACTCTAATTGCCACAAGACTCGATCGTGTATAAGAATCATAGAATTCTCACTTATGCTTACCGATTACCGCATCAGTATTATCCTTACTAAGCATGTTAGGTCTCATCCATCGACTAAACATATTTTATGTTACTGATGCGTGCATTTTATATAGTCTTTCTGAGCCTTATTTGTACGCATTTCTATGCATATTACGTAGTATTAAGCTACAAATGTCCCCCGAATTGTTTACTTTAGTTTCTCTTGTCCTATTTGCTGGAATGAACTAAAGAGAAGCGGAATCAAGCTTAGAACATGTCCCTATGCATGCATTTATGAGATGAGTTGAGTCGGAGCTTGGAAACTACTATTTGGTGATGCGCGTAAAAGTAAAGAAGCTAGGCGGGCAAAGAAAGAGCTTCATATAACTAGTGCCTAATTTGAAGAGCCATATCTTGAGTTATACAACTGATACTCAAGTGATTCAAATTGAAGATAAAAGCTTGTCCTGTTAGCATTCCAACACCACCAAAAACGCTCTGTTTGCCCAAGTAACGAAGAAATGGCGACCGTTTGAAATTCAGTGCGCGAAGCAGGAATTATGCACTGGAAACCACTCGATCGAGTACTATAGTGCTCGATCGAGTACATTATGTCCTCGATCGAGTGGTGCCTTTTTGATAGTGCTTGATTGAATACCTAATGTCTTCGATTGAGAGGTTTTTGCTGGGAGTTACTCGATCGAGAAGTTCTAAAGTCTTCGATCGAGTACTTTTTTATCTGACGCAAGATTTTAATATCTTGTTATCGTATCTTAGGTTTAATAATTGTCTATCCTATAAATAGGATAGGCGTAATTAGGTTGAGGATATCTTTTTCATATTTCTTGAACTCTTTGTCCAGTTGAACGTGACTTGCTTCTCTTTCCCGGATCTCAAACTTTTGTAATTCTTTCTTCCCTTTTACTCTAAGTTTTATTCCTCTTTTATCATCTTTATACCATGCTTACTAATGTTCTATCTTTCATTCTTGTTTTATTCATTGTTATGTATAGCTAATTCTCTAATGCTAGGATTAGGGGAACCATGATAGTATAACAATGATGCGATAATTTGGTTTAGGAGGTTTTGTTGTGAGAATTGATTCATTAGCAATATAACTGTAATTATTAGGTTGAATGCATGCAGCTGATGTAATTAAACTGGTTAAATTCAGACCTAGATCGAGAGATTGGAATGAATAAACCTGTTATGAACAATAGACTACACTAATGAGGGTGAAAGCTAAGTTAATGGGATTTTAGGGCAGATAGTGGACCGAGAGGACCTTTCCACTACCCTTTTCACATCAGACCGACTAATGGGATTTTATGGCAGATATCATGGTGAACCGACATCCTAGCATCTCTCTTTCTATTTTCTCTCAATCCTTGATTTTAATTTAGTTCATTAGTTTAGTTTAAACAACTTAAACCCCCCTGTTTCGTGACCATAGACAGACTAGACAACGGGTAGATAGTGACCGCCTCTCTATGGATACGATACCCGACTTGCCTCTGCTACATTAGTTAGAGCCCGTTGGTTTTATTTTTGATAGGGTTGCGACAGCCGTGTCAAATTTTGGCGCCATTGCCGGGGAGGCAACTATTTTATTTACTTGTTTATTTTAGTCTGTCTTTAGGCTCGAGGAATTTATTCCTTAAGGCAGTTCTTATCTTTTCTTCTAGTTTTGTTTTGATAGGTCCTACAGGTCCTACCTAGACAGATCTAGGTAACCGATCATCAAAGGGAAAGCTTGACTACCTTTGATCTTCCACCTATGTTCCATCCTATGGCACAACAGGTGGTTTACTTTGAGAGATGTGGTGCTGCTGGGCACAATGCTGTTATTTGCTTGGCGGAGAACGACGAAGTCTATGCATTTAGGCAGCGTAGACAAGCCAGTCAACCCTTCACATATGGGCCGCCACATCCGCTTCAAAAATGAGGCTATCAAAAGCCCCCATTCATTTAGCGACCGCAACAACAAGCTCCTCCCCCTGATAAAAACAGAAAGAAGATATTACTGAATTGAAGTCTTTGGTGAAGACACTTGCACTTCAAATGCAAGAAAATGATAAATCTATAGAGGCTCATATCAAGGAATTTGAGTCTCAAATAGCTCAATTAGCAGCCAAGTTGGACTTTAGGCACTGAGAGACGGTATATGCTACCTACGCCGAAAGCAGTCTTTCCTACGAAGGACCTGAGTTGCCTATTGACGACGATGATATGTATGACTCGGAATCCGAAGATTTATCTGAAAACAAAGCATCACACGAAGACTTCTACACTGTACAGCAACAAAAATTCGATCGAACTAGCTACAGTGTTCGATCGAATTAATTATATGAGGGAGAGCTCGATCGAACAGAATTCAACACTCGATCGAACACTTTGCATGAGGAGTCACTCGATCGAGCAGTTATATGTGATCGATCGAGCAATATTCACAGGAAAGGCTCTCGATCGAGTACCGTTATTGCTCGATCGAATATATTGGCCACAAAGAGCTATGCTATGTCACCTAGGTCCGTTTTGGATGACGATATGAAAGAAGACAATGGTTATGGTGAATCTCCCATTTGGAAAGCCGAGCTGGATGCTTTAGAGGCTGCAATATATGGGACATAACCCATAAAGGAGGGGAATGAGAAGGTAGCTGAGTTAGTGAATGATCCTAGCACGGTAGAGGTAATAAACTTTTCTGCATTGGTTCTGACGTTAGGAGCGACCGGCCTGAGGTATTTAACGATAACTTCATGATTATTGGTATGGCTGATAGTGAACTACCTTATGTGACCTCTAATTTATGTTTTGATGCTCCACCCTCTCCCGGTTAGACAAATAATTTAATAATATTTCACCATATTTGTCATCGGAAATTTGTTAAGTTGAGACGGTACTTCAGGTTGCTTTTATATGCCCCTTTTCTATTTTGGTGCTACTTATGCTTTTGTGTAGCACATGCGCAGATATATGATCGTTTGCTAAGAGCTTTGAGCTACTTTGATTGTGACCAACTGGAGCAATTGAAATGAAGAAAAGAAGGTCGAGCTGGGACCTATCTGAAACTAGCGCTGACCGGGAGGCAACCCGGAGTTTAAAGCTTTTTAGTTGATTTTCAAACATTTCAGTTTTTGGTGGACATGTAATAATTGGTTTTCAGACATAGACTGGATCGGTTAGACTTGTTTTGTCAGTTCTATGGGCGTTTATTGCATGTTTGCAGGTGCCTCATTTGGAGCCTAATATTCGTGCATAGACAACCATTTGATCGAGCACACCAGGTAGGACGAAGACTTCTCGATCGAGTGACTTCACGGGCATTTCTATTCGATCGAGTACTTTTGTACCTCGATCGAGTACCTTCGAGGTTCCTTTCTACTCGATTGAATGCCATATGTTTCGATCGAGTACGGATGCTGTAACTTGAGTTTTGTGACGTTGCTATGAAGCTGTTTGCGACCTCCCATGTTGCTGGCTGGTTTGGGGAGGTCCCTACTTCGCGTATTTTTATAAGTTTTCCGCGCTTCACTCTCTTCTTTTCCGTTTGCATTACTTTTCCCTATTTTTGAGTACAATGTGGGCATTGTACAGGTTGGTTTGGGGAGAATATATGCGTCCTTATCTGTGTATGCATAGTGTTTTTTTTGTATTTCTGTTATCACGTTTAATTTTTGTATGCATTGTCTTTTATTCTCAAAAATTGAAAAAATTCAAAACAAATTCAAAAATCTCATAAAATTCAAAAATTTCACGTTTACTTTAGCATATAGGTTGAGTCGGAACGGTAGATTTTAGTGATGAAATTGCACTACATTTAGTCATTTTACTCAAGCCTTGCAACAAATTGATATTTTATTAGCTTGGTCATTTGCATAATCTACGAGTTTATGTTAAAATTTAGCTGAACGAATAGACTTAACCTGAAATTTTGGCAAACTACTTATAATTTCTAAGTTTTAAAGCCTTAATAACTGGTGTCATTTATGACCAGTTTCATGTAGGATTGTGAGTAGTTACTCCTTGCATAACATGTATCATTAATTTGCACGTATATGAGATTCAAATGCTTTCTGCCTACATACATTCAGGTCAGTGGTTGGTGTCACATGCAGAGAGGTGCTTACATTCCCTTTTCTTCCATTTTACCTATTAACTCCACATTTAGCCAAATTTGCCTTTTGACCCTTAACTACATCCCAAATTTAGCCTGCCTTGTCAAGCTAGTTTAGTGATTATTTTGCGGTATTTTAGTATTGATCCGAATTCGGTTTATATTTGATTATTGGAGTTGGTAATATATGGAGAAGGAGGATGAAATGATGAAAAAAAGAAGTTGAAAAAAAAATAATTCGAAAAAAAAAAGAAAATCAGAAAAAAACCGTGAAAGAGAAAAGAGTAATAAAAAAAAAGAATTTGTTTGTTAACGGTTTTTACTCCTATATTCTTATTCAATATCGTATGAGAAGTTGTTTGTTATATGGTTTAGTGAGTTTGTATGCCGAAATAAAGGGCATCTGTGCTTATTTCTAATGGTTGTGAATCGGATATGGTTCATTTGGTTCTGTTTAGTTAGCTAGCTTGGCTATTAACCTCACATTTCCAGAAATGTTTTGCCTTTTCTTACCCATTACCTCACTTGCCATACTTTTGTAAGCCCTCAGCTGTGACAGACCTTATTTGGTTGGAATGTGTGTACGGTAGTTAGAATTGTCTATCATATTAGTTGCATGCATGTTTATGTGGGTCGTAGTTTAGGTGAGCGACTATATTTCTTTCTTTCACACATTTAATTGCTTACCCTTTGCTTCATGAGAAAAGAGTGACCCGTGAGAGTCCATTATCAAAGGTCTTGAAAGGTCAACGGTTCAACTTTAATATAGACATCCCATAACTCGTTTGCATTTGATAGTTTTTGCTATAAGTGTTAGTGCTTGCATTAAATCGGTTTAAGTGGACAATTTGTAGCTAGCTCTGAGTTTTCTTTTCTATTCCATTAGTTTTGCATATAGTTTGCTTGGGGACAAGAAAAGGTTTGGTTTGGGGAGGTTTGATGCGTGCATTTTATTTAGTCTTTCTAAGCCTTATTTGCACGCATTTCTATGCATAATACGTAGTATTAAGCTACAAATGTCCCCCGAATTGTCTACTTTGGTTTCTCTTGTCCTATTTGCAGGAATGAACCAAAGAGAAGCAAAATCTAGAACATGTCCCTATGCATGCATTTAGGAGATGAGTTGAGCCGGAGCTTGGAAACTACTATTTGGTGATGCGCGTAGAAGTAAAGAAGCTAGGCGAGCAAAGGAAGAGCTTCATATAACTAGTGCCTAATTTGAAGAGCCATATCTCAAGTTCTACAACATATACTCAAGTGATTCAAATTGGATATGAAAGCATGTTCTGTTAGCTTTCCAACGCTACCAAAAACGCTCTGTTTACCTAAGTAACGAAGAAATGCCGACCATTTGAAGTTCAGTGTGCGAAGCAGGAATTATGCGCTGGAAACCACTCGATCGAGTACTATAGTGCTCGATCGAGTACTTAATGTCTTCGATCGAGTGGTGCCTTTTTGATAGTGCTCGATCGAGTACCTAATGTCCTCGATCAAGAGGTTTTTGCTAGGACTTACTCGATCGAGGAGTTCTAAAGTCCTCGATCGAGTACTTTTCTATCTGGCGCAAGATTTTAATATCTTGTTATCGTATCTTAGGTTTAATAATTGTCTATCCTATAAATATGATAGACGTAATTAGTTTGAGGATATCTCTTTCATATTTCTTGAACCCTTTGTCCTGTTGAACGTGGCTTGCTTCTCTTTCTCGGATCTCAGACTTTTGTAATTCTTTCTTTCCTTTTACTCTAAGTTTTATTCCTCTTTTATCATCTTTATACCATGCTTACTATTGTTCTATCTTTCGTTCTTGTTTTATTCATTGCTATGTGTAGCTAATTCTCTAATGCTAGGATTAGGGAATCCATGATAGTATAGCAATGATGCGATAATTTGGTTTAGGAGGTTTTGTTGTGCGAATGGATTCATTAGCAATATAACTGTAATTATTAGGTTGAATGCATGCAACTGAAGTAATTAAACTTGTTAAATTCAGACCTAGATCGAAAGATTGAAATGAATAGACCTGTTATGAACAATAGATTACACTAATGAGGGTGAAAGCTAAGTTAGTGGTATTTTAGGGCGGATAACGGACCGAGAGGACCTTTCCACTACCCTTCTCAAATCAGACCGACTGGCCTACCTTTAGCTGATTTGTATAATATCATGGTGAACCGACATCCTAGCACCTCTCTTTCTATTTTCTCTCAATCCTTGCTTTTAATTTAGTTCATTATTTAAGTTTAAACAACTCAAACTCCCCTGTTTCGTAACCATAGACACACTAGACAACGAGTAGATAGTGACCGCCTCCCTGTGGATACGATACCTGACTTGCCACTGCTGCATTAGTTAGAGGCTGTTGGTTTTATTTTTGATAGGGTTGCGACAGCCGTGTTAGTTACAACATATGAAACGACACATAACAATGTAAACAACTCATTTCAATTCCTTCGTTACTGATTTCTATGCTTATACAACTACTAGGGTGCGGTCGAGTTATAAAACGGGAGTACTCAATCCATGTCGGTTCAAAACAATCCAAACAAGGTCAAAACAGTCCACTCGTTTGAGTGGAGACTTACTAGGTCAAGTGGGGCTGTCACTCGGTCGAGTGAGAATGTCACTCCGTCGAGTGCGGGTTTTTACAGAAAGTTCCCAAGGTCTGTTTTCCGCTCACTCGATCGAGTGAATTGGGGCACTCGGTCGAGTGGACCGAGCCGAGTGTCACCTGATAGTCCAAAATCCGGTCATTCATGGTCTCTAAACTTACCTACGACCAATCATACTTGGAAAAGGGTCTTAATGGTGATCATAGGATCATCCCACCACACAACATCTACTAGGTTTTGGCCTTATGGCCGAGTTTACAACGCGAGAAAAGTAAATTGTCCGAGACTCAACCGACACAAGGTCACACAAGTTTCCACATGAGTAGATAAAACTAAGAAGATGACTTCCTCCTCTTGCCAAGCCTCTTAACCCACCGAACCAGGGCTCCTTGGTTGTTTACCGGTGACTCCTCCCTCCGCGAGCTAAGCTTTTCACTCCTTGTATGGCCCGAGGTGTCCATCGTCGCGTCTTCTACTATTGCGTTGACGTAGCGGCCATGATACTCCATAAGTCCCGGTGCCCAACTAGATGCTCATCCTCAACTCCCGCTTCCATAGAAAACATTGCCCCCACCCTCGTGAGAGACACCTCCCACCTCCTCTTGGTACGAACTATCCACATTACCTTGGTAATCACCACCCACATTCTCCTGTTAGCCTCCACCTTGATGCGTATCATAAAAGAAACTCCCGGTGGTATAATGCGTGCCGCCCAAGGACCAAGCAAGTGTCCGTCACCATGAGGAATCCTGCGACCCCAATCCGAGGGTTGAATACCATAAGCCTTGAATACTCCAGAAATGTTCCCATGCCCGGACAAAAAGCTAGGGCATTCGGTCGGTCTTAGCCCTTGGTTATAGGTGAACTAATGCATGTCCCGTAGGACCAAGGAGTTGTTTACTCTCTCGATTAGGTCTGCCATGGGATATTGGTGACCATAATCCGGCGGTGGTTGGTTATACCCTCCGGTAAAAGGCGACATGTGCATGGAGTGTCGGGGAGGATCATGGTGTGGTGAAGGTTCGTGCATGAAAGAAGAGGACAAGGCGTAAATGGAGTGTCTAGGCCAGGGCGATCAAAGGGCGGCGAGGTCATGGGTACATAGGAGGACGATGGGGCGTGTAGAGAATTCCTAGGAGGATCGAAAAGGAGTTGCGGGGTTGGTTCCCTTCGTACCGCTTCACCATCAAGAGTGTAAGTAAGATTTTCGGGAATGAGGTAGGATCGGGTCGGAGGACGAGGTGGTGCTAGCTCGGGTAGTTGAGAGGTTTCGGGCAAGCTCCCATTTGCGAGAAGCTTAATGTATAAGTCCGTGTTCACCCTCCATGAGTACTCCTTTTTGTCTTTCCTATCCACAACCCGAAACATGCCCTTCAAGTAGGCAATATTGAAGTATGGCACCCCCATACTCATGGGTCTATCAATTGCCCCCGGTTCATAACCCAAGAGGTTCTTCGCTAGTTTAGTCACTAGGGCGCCACAATCAAAGGAGCACTTGTCGGACTTGGTCATCCTTTCAAATTCTAAGCATACCATAGACACGGGGTTAAAGTAAAAATGCCTCTCATAGTATGGATTGAGGTAGGAGCTTAGAAGTATTACTTCGGAGGAATTGAGTTTACTAGGGTCCCTTCTTCCGTAAAGAGGTTGGTCATTAGGCGAAGGAGAATTTTCAAAACGGGGTGTTCCACATCGTTTGTTTTCATGGCACTAACTTTGGTATTTCGGTTACCCGTGTAAAGGTTGATGTATTTTGTGGCTTTCATTTCCTTCCCCACCTTGTCAAGGGTAAGGGTGGTCCTTTTTCCTACACCCAACCGTTCCGCAAAGACATCACTAGACATGTGAAATGAGGTGTTCTTGAGTCGGAAGCTCACGGTGTGGTCTTTTGGATTGTAGAGGAAGGAGCTCAAAAATTCTAAGGTAAGGGTGCGGTAGCTTATTTTCGCTAAGTTATACAATCCCTCCATTCCAAGTACGCTAAAGATATCATGCACTTGTACCTCTATCCCCAAGGCTTCTAAGGCATTCTCCGCTACACACCTAGTGGCGTTTATACGTCTCTCGGTGAGGGCTAGGAAGGTATTCCTATGGGGTTCACTCTCAAATTCTAACCCCAGGTATCCTGGATGGGTAAAGGCGGGTGGTGCCTCCGGTTCAGATTGGGATTGACGGTTGTTTCTCCCATGGTTGCTCCTCGTGTTTCTTGACATGCTACAAGAGAAATCACACACAAGACATAGAAGGAAAGATGAGACTTGTGACTAACTTTGAAAGATGATGAAATTCTCTCCCAATTCCCCAACTTAATAATTGACCATGTAGTGAGCATAAAAATGGAGTCTTTGACATAATGAGTGTTAAATTTGGTAGATAACTTTACATTTTTAAGATGAAATTCCTTGATTTACCTTATAGTGTAATAATAACCATCAAATTCTTGATTTATCAATACTCTCAGTTCCTTTTCAAGACAAAATCAAAATTGTTCATGAATACTTAGGAAGTTTTCAAGAGTTTCACCCAAGTTTTAAGATGGAAAAATTTCATTTTGAGATCACATACCGTGTTACCAATTAGAATGGTAGTCTTATAAGGCAATTAAACCAACTTTTACTCAAGAAAATCAAAATTTGGGCATGACTTGTCTAAAATTAGAAAATTTAAGACGAAGTTTTAAGGCGAAATTTTCACATATTCAAACAAAACCTATCCATAACAACAAAGGTTAAGCCTTTGTTGTCCAATTATACACAACAACAATCACCAAAATCCACATATAAATTAATTATCAAAATTTCGTTTTCCTTGGCGATGACAAAAAATTTTGACACACAAAAATTTGATTTTTAGCAACAACCATAATGTAGAAAGTTATTTGTTACTATGAATTAAGTAAAAGCATGAAATTAATTTACACACCTCAAGCACATTAGTGTAGGTCTAACAAATTCAAGATGAAGGAATAAGAAGAAGAATGGTCTACTTACATTGCTAATTAGGAGAGATTTGAGACGGAAATTGTGAGTGGAAAACTTAGCCAAGTAGCAAATCACAAAAATGGAGTTTTAGAATTATTTTTAGAGGGATTTTGGTGTTGTTGGAATGAGGTGGAAATGAGATATGAAGAAGATAAGGAATGAAGAAAAGGGAATCAAACCCATGTAAATCCCATCCCAGCTCCACTCGGTCGAGTGGCGAGTTCACTCGGTCGAGTTCCCTATTTTCCAGGATGTTCCCATCTTCTGGAAAATGGTCAACTCGGTTGAGTGTTAGAGCCCACTCGGTCTAGTAAGAGGTTACTCGGCCGGGTGCGAACTCGTACTCGGTAGAGTGGTTGCTTATGGTTGGATATTTTGAGTCGAATTAGAACGATGGAATCCCTGCAACACAAAGAGAAGGTTCGAGAGTCCACCGGCTTTCGGTGACTCACTCGAGTTAGCTCATACGTCATCCTATCTTACCGTCTTTGGTACATTATCGTAATACTAATAACTACTCTGCCAACATAATTCACCAATCATATACAACAAATACACTAACATGCATTCATTTAACACTCGGTGCAAAATTTAAAGAGCAATGTCATCATTCGGATACCAACATCTGTATATATTTATAAAAGAGGTTTTTTTCGAGCGATTCTAGAGCGTCCACATCATCAAAAATCAATTTAGGAAAGTATCATAAATAATAATTTTTGATGTGAAAAATAAAGTGGAGAATATTTTAATTATTATAATATATATTTGCTAAATTATATTCAAGTGATATTTTTAATTTTTATATAAAAACTTTTCCATTTCATTTGACAACAAAGTATTGTTAAAAAAATTATGAAAATAATATAATTAGATTCGTGATAAAAAATGCTATCATTAGAGTATAAATTTTATATCATTTGCACATACTAAAGATAGTGTACCTCTTAGTTCTTAATACATTATATGTCCCACATTGAAAAATAATGTATGTGTGGATAATATACGTATAAATAATAAAATTGTCCTACATCGAAAGATTAACAAATTGGGTTAATCCTATGATTATAAATAGAATGCATTCTTGAAACTTATGTATTAACCCAAATCTTTTGCTTCTCTTAAGTATTATCTTAAAGAGATTTTAAAAGTTTGTATCATATCTCCATAATATGATATAAAAAATAAAGTGGATATTTTTTAATTATTATAATATATATTTCATATATTATATATCCAACTCATGTTTATAATTTTTATATAAAAACATTTTACATTTCATTTGATAAAAAGTTATCGTAAAAAAATTATATAATTAGATTTGGGATAAAAAAAATGAAATTATTAGAGTGTGAATTTCATATCATTTGCACAAAAAAAAAGAAGAAAAAAATAACGATTATTAATAGACAGTATAGGATGTCGAACTAGGTGAGAAATAGAAGACGTGCTTCTTAATATTTTATATGTCACACATTGAAAAATAATATAAGTGTGATGAACATACTACTTATAAATAGTAGAATCGTCCCACATCGGAAAATTACCATAAGGTGGGGTCATCCAATTATAAATAATAGAATTATCCCACATCGAAAGATTAACATAAGGTGCGATGATCCTATGATTATATATATGAGTCATCCTTTGAACTTAAATATCTACCCAAAATCTTTCCAGTCTTTTAAGTATTGTCTTAAAGAGCTCTTATATGTTACAGTTGTCTTATATGTTACATTTGTTGTGCTCTAACAGTTAAATTGATACAAGTGACTTTGATTTTCTTGATTCAATTATCTAATTATATTATACATTAATCTAACAATCGAACACCGATAAGACTAACTAACAAATGTATGATTTAATGAGAATATAAAAATGAGTTAGGTATGATTTCATTACAATGGGACCAATTAACTGAATATTAGTCAAACAATTAAGCGGACAACAGTTGAAGAAATCCAAGTATAGAAAAGAGCTCAAAGTTCAACTACCATATTAGCTCTAGGAACTGCCAACACACTCATAATAAAATGCTACAAAAACATGTTCCTAAAAAATCCATAGGCCATAACAGCTTATGTAATCTTAATACCAAATTTATTTGTATTTTATTATCCACGAATTTTTATTTAAGACGGAATTACCCGTCTTCAACCTTTTTTTTGTTTAAATATGTACTTAAGTTAAAAGACTTACAAAAAGAGTTCATACAGGGGGGAAAATCCAAAGAACAAAACATTATTAAATCGATTTGGATGTCGAACTAGGTGCGAAAAAGATGATGTAATTCTTAGTATATTATGTGTCACATATTGTAAAATAATAACATGTGGTGAACATACTACGTATAAATAGTAGAAGTGTCCCACATCGAAAAATTATCATAAGGTGTAGTCATCCTATTATAAATAGTAAAATTGTCCCACATCAAAGATTAACATAAGGTGTGTTGATCCTATTATTATAAATAGTAGAATTGTCTCACATCGAAAGATTAACATAATGTAGGGTGATCCTATGATTATAAATATGAGTCATCCTTGGAACTTAAATATCAACCCAAAATCTTTCGAGTCTATTAAATATTGTCTTAGATAGCTCTTATAAGAGTTTGTATTATTACCCCCACAATAGTGAAATCTATTTGTATTATACTTTTGATTTTGGTGGTTTCACAATTATATAATTATATAATGTTATATCACCTCCTTTTCTACTCAAATTTAGTAGTTTAGCAATAAGTTATTTATATTTTTATTTTTAAGCTGAATTTTTAAATAACGAACATACATGAGTAGTATTCTTATTATATAAGAGACTTTAAAAGTAACGTTACATAATGTTAATTTTTCAAGTTTTAACATTTTTTTCATCTAGAGAGTTCAACCCTTAAAAACTACTTAATATTTATAAGAAAAAAAGTTAATTTTATACGTAAGAAAAACTTTGGACTTTAGATAAGATTAGAATGTTAGCAATAAGATAAAATTGCACAAATATTACCTATATACGTGCGAAAAACTTTAAACTCTAGATAAGATTAGTTTGTTAGTATTTGCTCATTATTAATCGGATTGGATGCTGAATGTATGAATATTAACATATAGTATTTGCTCATATTATTAAATATTAAATATAACTACTATTAGATATAATGAGTACCAATTGTCCGTATTTCGGGATGCGGGTTGGATATCGAGCTAGGTGTGAAAAAGATGGTGTATTTATTAGTATGTTATTTGTCCCACACTGAAAAATAATTGAGGTGTTGTGAATATACTACGTATAAATAGTAGATTTGTCCCACATTGAAAGATTAGCATGTATAAGGTAGAGTGATCTTATGATTATAAATAGAAGCCATCCTTGAAAGTTGGGAATCAATCCAAAATCTTTTGAGTCACTTAACTATTGTGAAAGAGAACTCTTAACAGTTTCTATTATTAACCGTTAAAATTAAAATTTAACAAACTATAATTTTGTTGTCACTAAATTGTACTTATGAACTTCGAAACACCTATTCGATAATGGTATATAACTTAGTTTTAAAATAATCAAGGTCATTAACCCGTACGAAGTACGGGCTTTAAAACTAGTATACTTCTATTTCTAAACATACTACTCCTAACAACCTAGCATTCAACTTCCACACTTTCGTGTAT
The DNA here is from genome assembly GCF_048544455.1 of Silene latifolia. Classification (NCBI taxonomy): domain Eukaryota; kingdom Viridiplantae; phylum Streptophyta; class Magnoliopsida; order Caryophyllales; family Caryophyllaceae; genus Silene; species Silene latifolia. Next base: position 79,639,454 of record NC_133530.1, read on the forward strand.
CATGGCAAGTACTATGTCATACAAGAACTTAATGTAAATCACATATTCATCCAATTATGCCACCATATAATTTTCCACATAGTGTTCACCCATACTCTTAACCACCCACGTAGTGACCAACCGAGACAATATGCACTAGTTTTGATATGAGGGCGCCCATTCATCCAAAACCGAACTCCTATAGTACTCAAGCCAGGTTCATTTTATTAGACACACCTAGGCTCATTTTGGTTCATTGGTTTAGGTTCCAAAATCGTCGCTTTTATACCACTTTGTAACACCCCCTTCTTACCCGGCCAATGTAATTGTGATATGTTACCTTCTCAGTTTCCCGAGACAATGAATCAGAGATACAATAAAGAAATATTTATTATAAACGACAATTTTAGTGATTAAAAACCACTAACTAATGAATAAAATACAACTCATGGTTATTATACTCGTCTAACTAACTATACTCGTCTTGTGACTCATCAAGCTCGTCCCGTCTCACGCGTACTATCCAAACCATCTGTACCTAATCTGCTCCCCATATGACTAAAGGGTATCATATGGATCAACACAGGCCACCCCAAAAGAGACAGGTGATAAATACACAGAAACACAAACATCAGTTTCAATAAACAATTTAAAGATGACACGACTCAAGTGTGAACATGCAACATGACTACTAGTATGAAAGACATAACATCAAAAGACCACCACCACGGTACCAAGACACGCCCAGGCATACCGACAACCACACTGGTACCGGGACACACCCAGATATACCGATAACCAGAAGCAGGTACCGGGACACGCCCGGACGTACCGGGTCCGGAAGCCAACCGAATCCCCTGCCAGACGTCGTGTCTCAACCACACGAGTCCCTCCGTAACTCAAGCCATTAATGTGCACATCCCTCTTGGAGTGGGAAACTATAAACGGCGGCTTAAGCGTAAGACAGTCTCCCAACCGTCTTACGTCTCCAGAATAACGACAACAACAAAAACTACGACGACAACGACAAATCCTCTAACCTATATGATAATGACCAATACATGAACCACAACCAGCATATCATAATCATCCTCTTAATGATGTAATTACCACTAAACATGTTATAATTCAAATACCCTAATTATAAAAGACAAACTACGACATCAACATTATAGAAACCGAGTAGGATTAACCTACCTTTTAGCAATCCCCTCAAGCTACTTGAATCCGGACCGAAACCGTCTCAAAGTACCGTCTCATCTAGGTGAAGGAGATAAAGAGAAGGTGGTAGATCTTCTAATCCAAGCTTGAATCCCAAGTAGAAGGTATTTGTGAGGGTTTAGAGAGAAGGGAGAGGGTATGGAGAGATAAGAAGAAAGGTGGAAATGATTTTAGGGTTAAGGGAGAAAGGGGATTAATCCCGTATTATGGAAACAGCGTCACTCGACCGAGTATCGAGTCCACTCGGTCGAGTGGACTCACTCGGCCGAGTAGAACTCCACTCGATCGAGTATACTCTTAACTCGACCGAGTGGACCCACTCGATCCGGTGCAACACCGACTTGGTCTAGTCTAGGTCTAGTGTAAGGCTATCTTTCCCTCCCGAGTAATCTCTTATCAGTCTAAAGGTCCTCTCACGTGTCCCAAGGTCTAAGTACGGGTCCCACAAAGGCCGGGTATTACAGTTTCATTGTAAGGAGTTTAGTAGTTTCATTGAAATAGAGGTGAACCAATTTTTAATACCGTCTTATTTGTGTATTTACTTTTTTGGTTCATTTACCCTTGCTTAATTCTTATTAATCTCGTTATCAGTTCCTGTCACAGTTAATCATGCTGTGACATAGACCTGTTGTACCACTTGTAAACTTACAATCCATCAAGTTTCTCAAGTTTTGTACTCAAGAGCTCTTACTTGTGTTACCCAATAACCAAGCTAAGTAGAAAATTTTAAAAGGTACACCTAATTCATCTCACCCCCCTCTTAGGTGTTAATCGTTCTTAACTCTTCAATTGGTATTAGAGCCTCGTACTCTTGATATTGGTTAAATCGAAAAACTTGATCCAATAGTTATGGACGATTCAAAACACACTAAGTATCCCATCATAAAGGGAGATAATTATGCCAGGTGGAAACACCGCATGGAGCACTATGTCTAAGGTGCGGTCTATGAATGTTGGTTGATCATTCAAAACGATCCACTTGCTATCAAAGTCACTAATGCTGACGACACGAGTACCACAAAATCGAGGACAAATATGTCGAGGCCGGCTATAGAAAAGTTGAAAAGAACTCTAAAGTCATGTCCATCCTTCCATATGACATTGGTGAACAAGATATTAACCGGATTCCCGGATGCACCTCGGCCAAAGAGATTTGGGACACCCCAAGCCTTGAAAATCAGGGAACGCCACAAGTAAAAAAGTACCATATCGATCTTCTTATGCAACAATATGAAATGTTCAACATGACAATAGATGAGTCCATTAATAGTTTGTCTTCTCATTCCTCTAGTACTGTCAATGACCTTAAAAGTCTAGGTAGGGTTTTTGAACCCGAGGACCTAGTCCGTAAGATCCTTCGTAGCCTCATTGTAAAATGGCAACCAAAAGTTACGGTCATTGTGGAAGCAAAGGACTTATCTAAGCTACCCCTTAATGAACTAATGTGCTCACTCATGCATGGCTCATGAGTTAACTCTCATAAAGCGCTCATGTGAAAGCTCCAAAGAAAAAGAGCTCGCTCTCAATGCTCTCTCAAGTGACAAGGAGGATGGAGATGAGGAGTTTGCAATGTTCACTAAAAACAGTGTTGGCATGATAAATGGTCGAAACACACAAAGGTATAGCAACAATATTAGCAAACGTCATTTTCCTAAGAAAAGAAATTTCACTATTGGTTGCTTTAAGTGTGGTGACAAAAGTCATTAAATCAAGAATGACCAAAGTGGAATGACATAAAATCGAAAGAAAAACGTAACTTTGCTAAACGAGATTACAAAAACAAAGTTATGACAACTATTTGGGGAATGTCTGATTCCAAAGAGGACAAGTTCCTTGAGGAAGAATTAGACGCCAAATTGTGCATTTCTTCTAGTTCCCTAAATATGCTTCAAGACCCCCAAAGAAAGAAAATGTAAAATGTCTTATGGCTCGCTCAATTGATTTTGACTCGGACTCAGTTAACGAGGTAAATAAGCTCAAGAGAAAGTTTGATCTTTCTCTAAAGACAAAGTTTGTCTTCTTTTAGACCAATTCATGGATAAGTATCATGTCCAAAGTAATAAACTAGAAGACATGCAAGATGAAATTGAGGATATTACCGAGGAAAACATAAGTCTAAAAGAATGTCTAAATGAAATCGATAAACCTAGTTCATCCATGAGTCTCGAGAAAGAAATCAGAACACTTAGAAAGCAAAATTTGTTCCTAGTCAAAAAGCTGAACAGAGTCATGTCACAGATATTCCTATTGTGACATCTGAGTCTAACAAAGAAGTTGAATCTCTTACAAAATATGTGTCCTCACTGCTCAAGAAACAGTTGAATTCTTCGTGAAAGTAACAAAATAGTTATCAGACAGGCCAATTTTGTGTCCAAATCTTTAGGGATTTCACGGCTGTAGGAGCGAAATCATGACAATAGAACGAGTTACAATAATTAATTTGCAAGAAAAATTACTATCACTAAAATATCTAGTCCATCAATGTCTTAAGCATATCAAATGACATGATCGATCTTCGAAAGAAAAACTAATATGATTAGCACATAAATGCAATATACTTTTATATGCATACGTAACAGATGTGCAAATAAAGAACCATAAGATCTCGTTCTTCATTGAGCAGAGTCGTTCGCAAAAGCAAAGCGGCATGATCTTTGAATGAGTGCCCCAACAATGAGAAAAAGCAAATAATTTATCGTAGTTATTAAATGGAATTGGGCTAATAATAATTTAGTTGACACTGACAGATTAACCAGGCCATGCATAGGACACCTCCATTTACAATTTGATAAGTCCATTTTATATAGACTTTATCTCCTTATTTTGGCTCTAATATATATGATTATTACACCAACCCTAGTGATTTTATGAGCTAATATTGTATTTCAGTTGTCTTTGCATGTTTTGTTACATTTTGTAGGAAGTTGAGCTTTTAGAAGCTTATTCCATCACTTGTGCAAGTAACTAGAAGCAAGGCTAAGTAAAGAAGCAAACATTGGACCAACCTTGAAGTGTTACATGGATTTGCATGCATAAAGATATGGATTAAAATGAGAAATGCAAAATAAGGTCTTATGCAAAGTCAATCCCAAGATTTGAAGTCCAACTAAGGTGGAAACTTTGGATGCTTAGTGAAGCTTTGGATGCTAATATCACATTTAACCGGGTGAATTAAGATGAGATTAGTGGCTCACATTGGATCCCCTTGGCATTTAATCAAGAAGTGAAGAGACTTGAAGCAATATTTGAGATGTTCATTGGATGCTCGTAGGATGCTCACTTAGCATTTAACTGGAGGATTGAAGTTGAGTTAATAGCTCACTTAGGATTCCTTTGGTAATTGATCAAGCAATTAAGAGAAAATACTTGGGATTGACCCCTTGTATTTAATCTAAGTTTCACCCCTCATTTTCTATATAAAGGGTGTAGACTTCAACACTTCAAACACATCTCTCTTACACACCTTTTCCCACACATTTTCACATAGAATTCTCTCTAAACTTCATTAGTTAGATTAGCTTAGTGTAGTTTAGTTTTCATTAGTTTGTTATCATTTCCTTTAAGTATTACAAATTACAATTTTATTTCCAAGTTGGTTCCTTTTGTATTGTTCTTCAATTCCAATTCCATTTCCATTGTTGAGGTAATTTATTTCTAGTATTATTTCTTTATTATTATTATTATGTTTATCATTTTGTTCATCATTAGTGTTAAGCCTGGAAATCCGCAGACGTCCCTGATCAGTATCTCACCTTAACCTGACCATCAGGCTGTCAGGGTGTCAGGATATCAGGACACATGAAGATAGGCGCCATGCCATGGAGAGGATAACGGTGAAAATATCAGGACGATATCAGACCAGGAAGACATATTACAAGAGGAATATATGCGCAACATTGAATCGGAATATCTTGGAGTAAATGCAGTAACTAAGGGTATAATATTGGCAATTGTTGCGGGTAATTAAACAGAATAATCCACATTAATGTCGCCATTACACAGCCATTCTGCAAGAGCTTATATAAGGAATATTTGGAAATCATTTGAAGACACATCACAAGACAAGGCATACTCCAACATACACAACACATCCTACACAAGAATCATACTACGAGCTAAATAATACTTAGATATTATATTACGAGTATTATCATTGTCACTCTTATCTTCTCCCAATTACATAGTGAAATCCTCTCCTGGCTTGGTGCCCGTGATTTTTTTCCCATTAAAGGGTTTTCCACGTATAAATCATTGTGTCATGTTTTCTTATATTGTTTATTGCATTTACATTCATTTCTATTTATATTACAATCGACTCTGCCTAGGTACGATCACGATAATATCAAAATAGGATAATACTAGCTAACCCCATACTATTCTACCCTGGTCATATTTCTAGCCCTGCGCAAAATATGGACAAAACAATTGGCGCCCACCGTGAGGCAACTAGTTTATTAATCTTACAAAAATGTTAACAAGAATTTTTCTTGTCACAAGTTTGAGAGCCTTGAGAAAAATTGGTACAATGGTTTTTTATAACCCTCGTTTGGAACGAAGAAATGCTAGATCCGAGGGAAAAATTACCAAAACCAGTCAGGGACATCCAAACTGACAGGCTGGATTCTGACCTGAACAAAAATCAGCCCTGGATTGTTATTTTGAAATCTTAAAGCCTTTCGAGCCAGGTAAGTTTCTCACCTAGCAATTACAGTATCCCGTTAGGGGCACATGTGTAGCATCACCCTGCATGGAAATAGATTAGGTATGAGTACCCTGACATGCATGTATTAATAAGATCTCACTCCCCTGATTCTGTCAGGCCTGAATTAGCAAGTTTCAAAAAAAAAATTATATAGATTTGCTTGATCTCATTTTTATACAATTGAAGTATATGCTAATCTCATCACCTATAGGCTCAATATTGACACATCTGTGAAGTCTGTGCGACAGAAACAGCACAAATCCGCCCCTGAAAGAAATATAAACTTCTACAAGGAAGTAAAAAAACTCCTGACGAGGCAACATTATCCAAGGATTAGAAGCTATATTTATCATCGCCTCCATTTTTACTGGCCAAGCCAGGTAAAGAAAAACCCCCTGCCGGTTTATCCCTCTCTCATTGACAATACTGTCAGTGGCTAGTTAAAATACAGGAAGGTCAGCAACATCATGTCTACGATGTAAGTAAAAGTCTACTAGATGCTGAAATGAGGTATGATTTACTTGAAAAATATGTTTTAGCTTTAATTATATCGTAAACCAAGTTGCGCCCTTATTTTTAGTCTCACCCTATATCAGTTAAGACTAACCTACCTATAAAAGTTGTCCTGCGAGAGCCTGAATTGTCAGGCAGGGTGGCCAAATGGTCAATCCAGCTTAGCACTTATGATATCACCTTTGAACCCATGACATCAATCAAATCATAGGCCTTAGCAGACTTTGTGGCTGATTTCAGCCCTAACCTGGAACCTGACCTGAAAAAGGAGGTTAACCAATTAGAAAATAAAACCCCAGACCAAGAATGGACTTTGTTCATAGATGGGACATCCAATGCCAGGGGAACAGGGTTAGGGTTAGTACTTAAATCACCACAAGGAGACATGTTAACACAGGCTATAAGTTGTGAGTTCAAAGCTACAAACAACGAAGCAGAATATGAAGCTCTGATAGAAGGCTTAAAGGTATGTCTAGACCTCGGTGTTCAAAACCTAAAGGTAGAAACTGATTCACTCCTAATTGCTAATCAAATAAAGGGAATTTATACGGCTAAGGATGCAAAAATGATTTCGTATTTAGAATATGCAAAAAACCTTACCGCTAAATTTGCTTTATTTGACATAGATCAAATATCAAGAGACTTGAACACCCAGGCTGATGCTTTGGCCAGCCTAGGTTCAAATTTTATCCCTACAGTTTTCGACAAAATACCAATTGTTCATTTATTAGAGCCAGCCATCAGCGAGCCTGAACAAGTCAATCCTGTCAATCAGGATAATAACTCTTGGACTAAACCCTATTATGATTGGTTTCTCCGATGAATATTGCCTCAGAGGAGACATGAAGCAAGGGCTTTTAAAATTAGAGCTTCAACTTACGCTATTATCAATAACACTTTATTCAAGAGATCGCAGGCTGGACCTTACCTAAGATGCTTGGAGCCTGACGAAGCCAAACTGGTACTTCAAGAAATACACGATGGACACTGTGGTAACCATAAAGGAGGAAAGAGCCTGGCAAGTAAAGTCCTCGGGACAAGCTACTACTGGCCTACACTAAGGGCTGACTGCCTGGAATATTCATCAAAATGTGAAGCCTGCCAAGTCCATGCATCAATCATACATCTGCCATCTGAGTTCCTTCACTCAATTTCTGCACCCTGACCATTCATAAAGTGGGGCATGGATATTGTGGGAAAACTGCCCGTAGCTCCAGGACAAAAAGTATTCATGTTGGCTATGACTGATTACTTCTCCAAATGGATTGAAGCTGATTCTTTCAGGCAAGTAACTGAAAAGGAAGTAATATCCTTTATCAGGACAAATATCATTTGCAGATATGGAGTCCCGTTAGAAATAGTATGTGATAATGGACCCAATTTGTGGGGAAAAAGACCCAAGCATTTTGCCAAGAATAGAATATCAACCTGGTAACGTCAACCCCTGGATACCCAAAAGCTAATGGCCAGGCTGAATCAAGCAATAAGGTAGTCATAAGCTGCCTAAAAAAGAAGCTAAAAAGAAGACGAGGCAGATGGTCAGAAGAACTTCCATTAGTACTATGGGCAAACATGACAACTCGAAAGACATCAACATGCCAAACACCTTACTCTTTGGTGTACGGCTGTGAAGCTGTCATTCCTGTAGAAGTACGGGTGCCAACATCAAGGTACAACCTGAACAATGTTGAAGCAAATAGAGACCTGATGCAAGATAACCTGGTTCTAACAGAAGAGCTAAGAGACGCGGCCAAAATTAGGATGGCATCATACCAACAAGCAGTTGCCAGGACTTACAACAAAAATGTCAAAATAAGAGTTTTCAGGGAAGGAGACCTCGTCTTACGCAAAGTTTTTCCAAATAAGAAAGAAAAATCAGCAGGCAAGCTGGCCCCTACATGGGAAGGCCCTTACTTAATTGATTCTATTGTTGGACAAGGAGCATACAGGCTCCAAACACTAGAAGGAGAAATGATCCCAAGATCCTGGAATGTAACCCATTTAAAATTATTCCATATGTAAAGACCAGATCAAGCTACAACCAGATACAAACTCATATCATTACTCAACCTGATGTGCTACCTGAAAAACTACGTTTTTTACATGCTCTGTATGCAACTCATGTCTATATATTTAACTATCCCATTTTCTCTCACTTTTTGAATCCTGAACAATTATACATGATCAATGTTTTATATGCATAAATATTCAGGAATGATGGCTACTCTACTATATATCAATTCCTGAAACAAAACTTTGCACTTAACTGTGCCTAACGAGTTGGTAACCATCACCAGATACAGTAAATGTCAAGACCAATAAGGCATGAAATAATTGCCTGACCGACTACGTTCATCGCCAATGATTACAACCGGCATTTGGACGCAGACAAGACAGTGCAAGGGTGTTCTCTCCCAACCACTTAGTCTAAAAGCCCTCCTGATAGGCCGAATACCAAGCCCTCCAGATAGGCAGGGGACATAAGCCCTCCTGACAGGCCGGTTTTCCCACCCCTTCAAACATTATGGCAAAACATTATACTTGGTTGAATTACTCACAACGGTTCAAATAACAGCATAAATCAAAAAATAATTTGCAGGTTAACCAAACACAAATTTCGACAGGACCATCAGGATGGAAAAAAGAAAAACTCACAGGCTCAAGCAAAGTCAAAAAAGCAAAATTAGCCAAAAAAGGCCACCATGCCTATATCAATAAAGCCCTTACCCCCTGGGGTAAAGGTGCCAAAATATTCATAAAGGCCAGGGATAGTCTCTCTGACCTGGATAAAGACAGAAAAAGAAAATAAAAATGGTTCGTCCTGGGACATCCCCCCTGGATGGGCCAAATACCAACTAAAGAAATCAAATTACTGCTTCTCCTTAGAAACAGTACCAGCACTCCACTCTTAGCCGGATCAGCATCAACGTCCTGCTCCCCTGGAGAATCGACCTCCTGTTCATTTCCCATGTTATGCAGGTCAGGATACTTTGAAGCAACAAAAGCCATCTCAGCTTCAGGGTTCCACTTCGCCCTGGCCTCGACAGGCTCTAACATAGCAGCAACCCTCCCCTTAATATAGAAATAGAGGGAAGCATCATCAAGTTTGAACTCCAATTCATTCCTCTCTTGGGTGAGCTCTTCATTCCTGTCCAAAGCTTCCTGCAGGAGCCGCTTACTTGAATCTGCCCCAGCCTTAGCAGCATCCTTCTCAGCCTGCACCCTCACCAAGTCAGCAGCTTTAGCAGCCAGGTCAGCCCGTGCAAAATCCAGTTCAGACTTCAGCCTATCATAATCTGATCTCATCAGATCAATCCTGGCTACCAAAGAAGTAGCCTGATAGGCGTTATGGAGACAGGCCGCAACACCCTGACCAAAAACAGGAAGAAGAATATGAGTAATATACCCCAATAATAAAAACTACCCAGACAAAATACACATAAAAATAAAAATAGCATACCTCCCTCACAGCGGCCAGGGCACCTGCCAAAAGGCTTACTGAATGATCCACTTAAGCAACCACCTGAGTAGCAGCCTCAACAGGGTCAAGGGTGAGGATAACGTCTGACTTAGAAGCAGCATAATCCCTAATCTTCACCCTAGCAGCCTCCATATTGTCCACCCTGGCTTTCACTTCCCTGGCCGGGGAAGAAATGTCAACGTCTTCAATTTTTCTTTTTTGGGCTGCTGAACTTGTTTCAGCAGGGGCATCAGATACGACAGTGACCTTAGGAGCATCAGGTTGTTCAGTCAAATCGATAACAGGCTTAGCATCTTCGCTTCCCTGGGAGCCCTCCTCTTTAATCTTAGCCAACCTGGCTGAGAGGTCAGCCATACCAAACCTGGCAAAGCGAGTAGACGACCTGGTGGCTACAACACGAAACACTATATTAGCAATATAAACTAAACATCACTAGGAAGCTAAAGTAAGAAGAAAAAAGAAATTAAGATAGACTTACTGCCTGAGGTAGTGGCACTAACAGCCCAGAAGGTTTAGCCACCCTGACAGCGCCATCAGCCTTCAAACAGCGAGGGAGATGGCCAACCCCACAACAGAGAGGCCAAGACCTCTCCAAAGGAGGAATAACAAGGAAAGCAGAAATATTGGCAGTGGGATACTCAGTTTCAGTAACCCAATCATCAACTGCACACATAAAAGGTATGATTCAATATGAATTTCATTTTATTTTTTACTAACGAGTAAAACATGCAGGACAAAAGAAAAACTAAGAAACTCACCAGCAACGCAAGCTTCGTAATTTAAATACGCCAGGTCAGGACCCACTGAATTGGTCCTGACAAACATGTACCCAGCAGCCCAGCCCTTGTCATGGCCGCTATCCAGATTGCTCGAAAGGGGAGTAGTAGAAGCCCTGACCTTAAAACTTATACGGCCTGGACTATTGGTTTTGACAGCATACCAAGCCTTCAGATCATCAAGGGAAAATGAGATATTATGCTTTTTACAGAGATACTCAACGGAACACACAACCTTCCACACCATAGGCATCAGCTGATAAGATGGAACACCAATCTCCTTAATAACCTCAACCATAAGAGGAGAAAAAGGAAGCTTACAACCTGCCCTGAAAGCCCTGGGTCATGAATGCGAACCAACCAGGACAAGCCCAGTCAGCCCTGATAGGAGAATTCTCAGGGATCCAGACAAACATCGCAGGATGATCCCCTTATCCTTCAACACCTTCTCAAACTCAGGCTTCAAATGATTTGCAAGAGACTGGTCGTCCTTCAAAGCCTTTGTAGGCTTGAACTGGAAATCCCCATGGAAAATTGAGATCATCTCCAATGGAGAATCCTTCAGCTTATTGATCGTGGAAGGTTGAGCAGCAGAAGAAATAGGCAAATTCTCAGAAGAAGTTTCCTCAGGATTCTGGGAAGGAGGGGTTGCAGGAGTCGCTGCCCTGGTAGACTTCTTTTTTGCGGCCATTATTGAAAGATTATGAAGATTAATTGAAGATTAAGGAACTGGAAACTAAGTAAAATTAGAGGAGAAAGTTATTAAGAGAGAAATAAGAGAGATTATTCTGATGGAGATCAAATTAATGAAGTTGACGGGTATTTATACTAGAGTAAATTAGGGTTTTAACAGCAAGTGGATGGACAATCATTGAAGGAGTTGCAGTAAAAGCTACACGCGTCATAAACTACAGGGAGTAGCCATTACAGGAACTGACTAGGCAAAATTCAACCGTTGGATAATTTTCCTAAGATTAAAGTTATCTCCTCATTTTTTGTCCTAATACATTGAAAATGAGGAGATAAGGGGCAATTGTTAAGCTTGGAAATCCGCAGACGTCCCTGATCAGTAACTCACCTTAACCTGACCATCAGGCTGTCAGGGTGTCAGGGTATCATGACACATGAAGATAGGCGCCAGGCCATGGAGAGGATAACGATCAAAATATCAGGACGATATCAGAACAGGAAGACATATTACAAGAGGAATATATGCGCATCAATAAATACGAAGATCTCGGAGTAAATGCAGTAATTAAGGGCGGAATATTGGCAATTATTGCGGGTAATTAAAGAGAATAATCCACATTAATGCCGCCATCACACAACCGTTCAGCAAGAGTTTATATAAGGGATATTTGGAAATCATTTGAAAACACATCACAAGACAAGGCATATTCCAACATACACAACACATCCTACACAAGAATCATACTACGAGCTAAATAATACATAGAGATTATATTACGAGCATTATCATTGTCACTCTTATCTTCTCCCAATTACATAGTGAAATCCTCTCCTGGCTTGGTGCCTGTGGTTTTTTCCCATTAAAGGGTTTTCCATGTATAAATCATTGTGTCATGTTTTCTTATATTGTTTATTGCATTTACATTCATTTCTATTTATATTACAATCGACCCTGCCTAGGTACGATCACAATAATATCAAAATAGGATAATACTAGTTAACCCCCATACTATTCTACCCTGGTCATATTTCCAGCCCTGCGCAAAATATGGACAAAACAATTAGCTTAATTTACATAATGCAAGAGTAGTATATCTTGTCTAGGGCATAAAGAGAGCCATGCATAAAAAGTATTTGTAACATGATAAATTAGGATGCTTAGTGATCAGATCACATAATAATTTCTATAACATGCTTGTACCTTATTGTTAATCTTTGATTCTTGATCACAATCTTTGACTAAATTTGTTAATTCATTGTTATAAGTCGAGAGACACAAAAATGAATTAGACTGAGCATGTGTAGTAGGACGACCTAGTCGTAAACGATAGTTTCTCTAGGAGCCGGTCTATGGTTGACACTAATACCGTGACGTGGGTGTCTTTAAGCCTAAACAATTATCATTATATGGACACGGGGGGCCTACGGGGGCGCTTAGGAAACAAGCGTTTGCATTTGTGGAGTCGCTACCAATTTATTGTGGAAAATTGGAAACCGTTCGAATACTTCGCGTCATGTCAAGACACAAAGTAATGACATGAACACTAAGACTTCGTTACCCTTAGCATTCTATGTCTAGAATGACTCTCGTGGATGCCAATGAACACGGATGTTCATAGAGATCTGGAGTAAGGGGTGTGGGTACATATTAGGAAGTCCTTTTAATGAACACCTAATCCCGCCCGCCTCGATATGGGCCTCTACTAATGATTAGGGAAATTATTCATACTCGATATCCTGTCGATTATATGCATACAATGCAACATCCAACGTTTTGATTCTAGCATGTGAAAAATTAACTAAGTCGGTGAACAAGTATTTAAGGCAAACAATTATGTCGAAGTAGGGTCTAGGATTAATTATATGTGAAAACAAGTAAATAATCATACAAAACAATAAATAAATAAGCGCAATAATTAAAATTACAAAAAATTATAAGGGGTTAATTGATTTTACGTCAAAAATATATCTAAGATGGATAATTTGAGAGGAAGCAAGAGAAAAATAAATTAGGATAAACACAGACAGATTAAAGGTGATAATACGAATAATAGTTGATTAATACGTAAATTAACAAATTAGGTCAAGGCAAGAACGGAAGATCAGAGACAGAACTCAACTCGGAACAGGCGCATCAATGTTGCGTCTCTTGGAAGAGGCGCAGTGGTCACTGCGTCTGTTCCTGAGGTGAGTTCTGGCTGTGAAGTCGGAACTGCTTGTTGCTAATGTTCGTTGGTGTGTTTAATGATTGTTTATCGATATTTGACTCGGATGAAAGTAATTTAACAGGTTATTTACATATGAAATTGGTCATAAGAGCGTTAAAAACGAATCAACACGAATTAGAAGGAATTAAGCCTAATTAAGAAATTAACTATAAATTAATTACAAATTAATTAGGATCGTTTAGGTTAAACTGTACGGAAGTTGTGTTAAACAGATGAAAACATATACAAAAGTCGAATTCCAGAGATTTGATATGAACGAATTGAATCTCCAAAAATCCGGTTTTGATTTGATGACGAAAACCCGCAAATATTGATTATAAGGGATTTAAGTCGGTCTAAAAGCGATAAATTAGTATGAATATGTGTTAGAATTACTTTATACGAATGAAAGAAAGAAAAACAAGAAATTAAGACAAAAGGGACGGATTAACAGAGGACGGAGGAAGAAGACGAAAAGCAGGAACTGTGGCAGCCTCTGGAAGAGGCGCAGCAGATGCTGCGACTCTTCGAAGAGGCGCTGCAGTTGCTGCGTTTCTTCTCGACGTCTGCCCATAAATAATCCGTAAAAACAATTTGATAAAAAGGTTTTTGAAATCGTTTTTAAGCATATTTTTGACGTAAACATTATATTAATTGGTACAATAATAAAATACAATAATAAATGGTGGGATTTACACCCTCAGACTTACATGTTTGACGGAACGAGATTAACTAAGTTAACATTTAGTGATTGCTCGACTCGAATGTATGATGAAAGTGCCCCCGTGAGAGGACTTAGATTAAATTGATTGATTAATTGAGTGTATTTGGTCAAATTAGTCGGTCATGCAACGTGACTGGTACTTAGAAGGATCCGAGCTTACTTGGTCGATTGATCAAGCACGTAGACGTCAATAAGCTTTGAGCACGGTCTTAGAATGCAAAGGGAGAAGAGAAGGGCGGACACTCGCGTGAGAAATATGAGGAACGAAGGTCCCTATTTATACTAATCACACGGAGGAATTATGGTATGACTGAAACTTTGGAAACAAATCTCAACAAGATTTGAAAATACGCAGAAAAGAGCTGGGGAAGAGACGCAGTAGGTGTTGCGTCTTTTCCCCAAAGGTTTCCTCCTGCGGAAGAAAGATTTCCGCGTTCCCTTTATGGAATTGCGGTAGATCTCAACTTCCTTATTCCTTAAAATAAGATTTCGGGATATATTTTGCCAAAAGATGTAAAAATAAATTATGGAATAGAAATATCCGGAATATTCCAGAATATTCTGACTAGGCATTTCAAACGGTTTATTAGAAAATGAAGCGGTTTTTGACTCGGACTCCAAATGAACTCTAATTACTGTCTAAACGACCGTAATGGCGCGTAGATGACAACCAAGGGGTCGACACAAGTATTTAAGCTATCGCTTGACGATAAACTTATGAACTGTCATAAACCATTCCGTGTACCAAACATGCGGCCAAATCATCACCGGGTGGTTTGCGGAAGGTGCAGAAATGAGGTATTTACAGAGCCCCCACTTTGACTGAGGCTTGGACAAGGCGAAAGATAAAGTATAGCCATCAGGTCAATCGAAGATTACAACCTGATGACTATGGCGATGCGAGGTGGTTCTAGGGGTCTGAACCAAGGACCTGTCGTCGGGAACATTTTAGAGTCTGTCGACTATCGGGGAGGGTCGTTTAAAGTCCATTAGACTACATAAAGAGGTTCGCCAGCCATAAGAAGAGATCATACCTGAGACTTCCTTCCTGAGATGCTTCCGGAGGTGCGTAGGAGCTAAGATTAAACGTAGGAGCTAAGGCTAGGACCTAAAAGATATATAAGGATTGTGCTAGGGGTATGGGACCCTAAGAGGAAAACATCGGCAAGAAGGCGGCCTAAAGGGTGACCCTGATTTAGGCGTATGAACCCGGAAAAAGGCGATCCTAAGGGGTTAGTATCCTATAAGTGAAGGCTAGGTGTGGGAACATGGGCAGGTTGGGAACCTAGAAGAAGGTTGGTATGAGAACATCCAGAGAACGATACCTTTGCCGAACTCCAAGGGGAAACAAAACATAATATTGAGGGCAGCATGACGTTGGTAGAAATTGCTGGGGGAAATCTGCTTGCGTCGGTCTCAAGTGAACTCCATATCTTAAGAAGTACAATCGGCTGTCATGAACTCTCGCTGGGAAAATAGGGTATTGATAAGGCGTGTCGAAACACTGTCGACAATCCTATCGTTGCTACAAGCAAAGTCTTGATGAAACATCCTTGCTGGGTTTGATAAAGTACTGCGATGATTCACAGTCTACTCGAAGATAAAATACTGTTCTGGACAAAAATAAATGCCAAAGAATCCAAATATATGACATATGATGTTGGAGAATAGGCGCACCAAAGATGGGCCCACAAATAACGAACTTATAACAAACTTTTAAAAATTGAGCTGGAGGGAAGTTGGGGAAGAGGCGCAGCAAGAGCTGCGACTCTTGGAAAAGGTGCAACATCTGCTGCGTCCTTTCCTAAGCTCATCCCTGTCTGAGTAAAAACTCGACAGAAATCGTGTTTTCTCACAATAACAAAACACAAAAACTTCTTAAACTCTCTCAAATTCCAACCATATTTCATCAAAATTTGATCAAATCATTCCATTAATCATGACTAATTGAGGTATGTGTCTTATCCTTGCTTTAATTCTCGTGTTTGCTTGATTTCGATTGAAAAAAATTAGGGTTTTCAACCCAATTATTTCGAAAATTTGGGGCTTTTCTCCAAATGGATTTTCCTTGTAAAATTGACATTAGAAATGGATAATTGGTAATGTTAGGAACATAACCATATATTCTTTTTGAATTTTCGTTAAGTATTGAGCATTTGAATGAAATTGAGACGGTTTCTCAGCTATTTCGAAAATCACTTCGAAAATGGCCTTAGGATTGCCCATTTTTGATGAGATTTGGTTTTTGGAATCCTTGTGTGATGGATAAACTTCCTACCATTTTGGATTTTTGATTTGTGACGGTTTTTTCAGGACACTTTTCTAGGGGATAATCGCCATTATAGCGAAATGTTGCCGAAATTCCGACCCAAACCCATGACTAGGCTCGGACTTAGACTTGACTTGACCCAATTTACCACATGAGCGGTCGGGTTTTAAAAGAAATGGCCAAAGATGGCGAGAGAAGGCCGTTTTCGAGGCTTAAAAGGGCTTAAAACCACCTTCGCCGAGGCTTGTCGTCATTTGGCGCGGCCTAATTTACTCTAATTTTGCAGGTGACATGGCTTCTACGTCGGGGATGGCTCCCATGAACGTTGACACCGACTTCAACCCTTCTCTCACTTTTGAGGAGGTGTTCGAGGAGGTCGTACAGGAGGAGGTTGAGGAGGTCCCGCGACGGGCCAACGTTGGACGAGGTGGTCACCAGCTAGCGGGGGCACCTGAGTGGGCTGAGAAATGGGATGGTCGACATCTCATTTGGGAAGCAGAGAGCCACCTGTCTTAGAGGACGGCGATGAGTTTGGTAGGTCTTGAACTTGCTATTTCCTCATCATCTTTCCTTATTCATTTGCCGTTTCATTTCTCTTTTGCTTTGAGCTAAAGATAGCTTTGCGTCGAATGGATACAGGAGGCTGGGAACATGAAGTCCTTTTCCGGCTACACGACGATGATGGAGGCCTACGGAGCTTTGACGGAGGAGGAGAGGGCCATCATCGAGCTAGGAGCCTTCAGAGCTTTGGTGGGAGCATGGAGGGCGATCAAGGAAAGGAAGCTTCGGGATAACCTTTGCCTGATTCGAGCCTTCCTCGATCGGTACTGGGACACGACCTCGACCTTTCACATGCCTTTTGGGGAGGTCGGGGTCACTTTGGAGGACTGCGGCATAATTTCTGGTCTGCCGTGTGGTGAGGAGGCTGTGGTGTGGCCATTGACGGCCATGAGTGTGGACTCAGCTGAGGCCATGAGGCTGATCGGCTGGAACCTGTCAGAGGGTGCTGCCACCGTTCCTGGGTTGGTGCCGAGTACCTACATCAGGGACTACTTTGCGCGTAGGACCCCGGCGTTAGTGATGATGGACGGGAGGATGGTGGCTCCTCCTGCTTGTACTGCGGAGCAGAGGACTCGTCTGTGGCTCTGATGATTCTTGTCTTCACTTTACCTCGGAGAGAAGGGGGAGAGGGTGTCAACGAAGCTTCTTCCGTTCCTTTCTGACTTGAGTGACCTGGGTCAGTGGGACTGGGTCACTCCTGGCTTTGCGGTCCTCACTCGCTATATGAGGGCCATGGTTCATCCCGAGCTGATGGAGAAGGGGACTTCTCCTGCTACCGTCGGTCTTGGAATGTTGTTAGAGGTATGAACCTTTATTGCGTATCATGAAAGATCATTACTTCTTCTTTGCTATCGAATTGTGAAAGATCATTATCGATTGTCTTATTTCGCATGCGTGGGTGTACTCCTACTTTCCGGGCTTCGCGCCCAAGAGGACGGAGCCTGAGACGTGGGCTTACCCAGTTGTGAGGGACTAGGTGGTGTGTCGTAGGAAGAGTCAGCGCTCTTCTTACGATGTTTGTCGATGGGGGCGTGAATGCCCTGAAGTTGAGTGACGTAAGTATATTCAATCACTTTTCCTTTATTGTTATTCATTGTTTCTTAGAAGTGATCATAAGAATGACCCCTTGTTTGCTTGTTTTAGTGGGTGCCCCGACCTTGGGTGGACTTCCTGACGCTCCACCTTTCTTGGCTGAGGTCCTTCGTCCTAGGAGCTCGAGTCGGTTGCTGCTGAGGACGTCCATGGGTCCGGTGTGGTACCTGGGTGAGCGTTTGACTCGTCAGTGCTCTCGTGATGCTTTCACGGTTCCCATCGATCCTCCTCGGACGATGTTTAGAGAGCCTTCGGATGCTGAGAGAGAGGCTAGTTTGGCAGACGTTGGCGGTGACGCTCTTCTCCTCCCTGGTGAGGAGTACTCTCTGTTTGTTCGCCAGAGGCTTGAGTACATGCCGATCATCGTAAGTATTTTACTTTTGCTTTTGAATTGACTTGACGGACTGATGAATGATCGTCGAATAAAGAATTCATTTGAACTTTGCAGGAGATCGAGGTGGCAGGCGTCGAGCCCACATCGTACCCCGAGACCCTTGAGTTCACTGACGCGGTGGGGATGACGACGGTCTCCGAGCTCTGCGACTTCGGCGAGGAGGTGACGGACGCTGGCCTGGAGGAGTGGCAGCACCTAGTGAGGAGGGTAAGCCCCCAGCTTCGGTTGTCTTTTGTTGTCTTTGTTGCATAAGAATGCGTTCTGTTCTTTGTGGAAAACCTTTTGTTTCTTGAAATGCAGGTGGTGTCGTCACGGCATGTGGCGTTGTGGAGGGTGGCCAATCGGCTACGGGCCACGGCCATCGAGGCCCTTACATGTGGCCGAGGACGACAGGTATAAACCTCTCATTCTCTTTATTTGAATTTGTCGTGCTTTTGTTTGAAATAATTGAATGAATTTATTGAAATGAGGCATTTCTTTGTCACTTGCAGAGGGAGCGCGACCTAAAGCCTGAGATGGCGCAGTTCCAGGAGGAGACAGCTCGTCTTTTGAGGGAGTTAGAGGTCAGGGACGCTGAGATTGTTGCTCTCGAGGCGAGGGTAGCCGAGCGGAGTGGCGACCAGGAGTAGTTGCTTTTTGTTTTTGTTGTCGGTTGCCTTGTATATACATTTGTATTTTTGGACCTCATTTTGGACTTTTGGACCTATTTTGGCCGAGATCCCCCAGTTTGATGTATATATAGCATTTTGGTTGTATATACGATGGCCTGAGTGCCTTTTCTACTGGGTTGTCTGTTTGTTCCTGCGGGTTAGCTTAGAAAACAGGTTTGGTAGATGACGGTTTACGCCGTCATGCTGCCGAAATTTACACAGAATTACACGTAGAACACATAATATACATATGACTTAAATTAGCGCAAAATGAGAAAAAGGGTGCCCGTAAATGGGCGAAATGACTCGAAAATGCGAAAAAATGCCCAGAAATGAGCGAAAATGACTAAATGCCCGGAAACGGAAAATGACCGGACGGTAGGGAGGGCTACCCCCTACGCAAATGTAAAAATAAATGTATAAGTTTGAAATGAAATGTGAAACGAGGAGTGAAATGATTCCCCAAAAAAAATAAAATAAAATGAAATGGGTAAGTGTGCTCGTTTGGCGAGAATGTCGATGTTGTCTCAAAAAGCGTGCCCGAAAAATTAGGGAACATAAAATATGGCAATTTGACGGAATTACCAAAATAATAACCTATAGTTATAGGAAATTATAGTCAAAATAAATTAGGAAAGATCCAAAGCTGAAAATCACGGAAATCAGCCTGGAGAAGAGGCGCAGCAAGAGCTGCGGCTCTTCGAAGAGGCGCAGCAGGTGCTGCGCCACTTCCCCAGTTGGTCAGTTCTGACGAAAATTAGGAAAGCTTCTATTCACATAATTCCTCCATCTTTCTTCCATATATTTCATAAAAACTCTCCTATTTTCATAGAAAAATTTAAAATTATGGATGCCTTTGAAAACCGTCTCAAGGAGTGGACAAATGAGTTTACAAATGTCGAGAAGCATGACACATGACATGGGTGCTTTAATTTGGGATCAATCTTGAGTCTCAAATTGGTGAAGGTTGTAAAGCCTTTCTTGGATGCTTGTCTTGAATATTGGGACCCTAATTTCCATGTGTTTGCCTTTCCTGGAGGCGATATTTGTCCTTTCCCTGAAGAAATAGCTGTTATTGGAGGATGGGATCCAGAAAATGCTCCCGCTATACCTTTTAGCTCTCAAGGGTACAAGGTTAAATTTAGGGACTTGCAAGGACTGACTAAGGCGGAGGTCGATCGTCTTGTGACCTCAAAAGGAGTCCGTATGCTTCACTTCATTGATCGATTTATAAACAGGGAAGACCCTTCTATTTTCTATGTTGCTAGACGCAGGGCGTTTGGATTTTGTCTACTTCACTGTTATGTCTTTCAAGGGCATGTTACAAGGAGATGAGAGGGGACCCTCGTTTCTTGAGCTTAGGGGAACAAATGGAGCTGCGCAAGAGCCCAGCATGCCTTTGTTTAGGAGAGATTATTTTGGGGCTGGACAACAAGAAAGCCAACCGCGAGCTTCCTTATATGGGAAGTCCTATCACTTTGCAGGTAAGAACCTGTTTTCTTTTTTTTTTTTGTATATGCCAACCATTTTTTTCCTCTTTTTTTTCGTTTTTTTTATTGACCATATGGGTATTAATTCCCGTCTTCTTTATAGGTTTGGCTTATGGAGCGTCTGCGGTTGATCGAGCCCCCGGTTAATGTGCCAGGATACCACGCTCGTTCAATTGCGATGAGAACCCGGCTCTACATGGTGGACTTCACTCGGGTTTGCAAATATTGGGAGAACAAGTTGAAGAATGAAGGAGGTCCTTTGATCCGATGGATTGTGCCATGGTGGCATCTCAGGTCAGTCACTGGAGTTCCATCTTTAGATCCTACTCGGTCAATTCACATTTCTGACTTGGAATTCATGGTCTGCATCTTCCCGGAGAGATTGATGAGGCAAATGAGCCTTAAACAGAAGATCCCTAAGCTTGACACTGTTCCTCAGACTGCATTGGCACATACTACAGAGATTCGTCGAGAGTGGACCCTCAAGTGGGCTCAGAGGAACATGTGGTTCATACTTTCTCCTGTTGGCTCCTTATGAGCCCGTTGACTACAAGATTCGGGAGGTAACAAAGGAGAACCATAAATACTTGACTGAAGAGGAGGACGAGGCCGGATTCCGAGTCGTACACCCGAAGAAGAAACCGAAGACCGCTCCTGCCGCAGAGATGGTGGTGGATCAAAATGGTAAGGCTAGACCGCGAGAGAGACCTTTGTTGATTAGGACAGAGATAACACAAGAGCGCCCGGCTCGTGGTCGAGACAAGAAGTATGATAAAAATGACAAAGGTAAAGGAAATATGGAAGAGTAGCCGAAGTCGTAGTATTATTTATTATTATTATTATTATTATTATTATTATTATTATTATTATTATTATTATTACTTGTAATAAATGGCGGGGTTTTTAGAATCCTAGCATAGCATTTATTTTCAGCATTTTATATTATGTCGCATATTATTATTATTATTATTTATGGAAGAAATGAATAAAAGATTAATTAGTTATGAAACTAGTGTGATTTTTCTTTTATTATTCTTGTCGAATTTCAAATGCAATTGCAAATGTCCTTCTATTTACATTTAAAATAATGGGTTGCATCCTGCGAAGGATTGCCTACGTATTCATTAAAAAAATGAAATCAAACCCTTACGCGTAGTTGGAGTAAATGTAAAAGAATAATTATTCTAAGCAAGAGCTTGTAGTGAACTAGAAAACAAGCATCAGCTTTACTTACTCCTAAACTACAACTCAATTTATTTGATGATATGAGGATGACGAATTGTCAAAATACAAGAGCAAGGGGACATAAGCTTTATTTCAGAGGGCCAAGGACCATTTTTACTCCGTGTCGCAAGAGGGGCACGTAGGTGTTACACGAGGCGCGTGTCTTGTCCTACACTAAGCATAATATCGTTTCAGTTAGTCGAGGTTAGTTGGGTTAGCAAAGTCATTCCCGTCTAGGTCTGTAATCCTAACCGCACCCCCGAGAGTATGGACTTGACTAAGAATGGCCCGGCCCAGTTGGATTTAAACTTTCCTCGTGGATCGACAGGTAGAAGAGCTCTAACTGATTTGAGGACTAAGTCTCCTTCTTTGATGTTTCTGGGCTTAACCCGTTTATTGAAGGCTCGTTTGATCCGTGCCTGATATGTTTGCACATTATGTAATGCGCGCAATCTTCTTTCATCCAAGAGGATGAGGTCTTCATATCTATCTCTCTTCCAATCAGCTTCTGGAATTTGACTTTCGAGCAGAATGCGTAGGGATGGGATTTTTAGTTCAACTGGTTGTACAGCTTCCATGACATATGTCAAGTAGAAAGGAGTAGCCCCAGTGGGCGTCCTAACTGATGTGCGATAACCCCATAATGCGAATGGGATCTTACTGGGCCAATCGCGATAATTATCGATCATTTTCTTGAGGATAGTGACGACATTCTTGTTAGATACCTCTACCGCGCCATTAGTTTGAGGTCTGTAAGGCGAGGAATGGTGGTATTTTATCTTGTACTTGGCTAGTAATTGTTTAGTCTCAGCCTGGAAATGTGATCCATTGTCACTGATGATCTCGTGTGGGCAACCATATCAACAGATGATATTGGTTTGTATGAACTTTCCACGTTTTTGGCTGTGAGACTATTGCAAGATGCCGCTTCGACTCATTTAGTAAAGTAGTCGATAGCTACTAAAATGAAACAGTGGCCTCCTGTTCCGGCTGGAGTGATTTTTCCGATGATATTGATTCCCCAAGCAGAAAATGGCCAAGGAGATGTCATGGTGTAGAGTAGTGAAGGAGGGACATGTTGCATATTCCCGAAGATTTGGCAGTTATGACAATGTCTGACATACTTGGTGCAATCTGATTCCATCATGGTCCAGTAATATCCCAGACGCGTGATTTTCTTTGCCATCATTGGTCCACTCATGTGAGGGCCACATTCTCCATCATGAACTTCTTCCATCACTTTTTGTGCCTGTGAATGATCAAGGCAACGCAAGACTACACCAAGAGGCATTCTTTTGTACAACTCTCCTTGCATAAGGAGGTATTGAGAGGATAGTAGGCGTATGTCACGTTGTCCTCTCTTATCCACATCTGGTGGATATGTACCATTGAGCTTGAAGTTTAGAATGGCTTGAAACCAAGGTTCCGCTGGATTTTCGTCCTCATCTGTAATTTGGTGTACATAGGCTGGTTCTGATCGTCGTTCGATACATAAAGGCATTTCTACCATGTCGCCTGACATGTTAATCAGAGATGCAAGTTTTGCAAGAGCGTCTGCAAACTGATTTTCTTCTCGAGGTAGGTGTAGATAAGTGACTTGATCGAAGAATTGGGCAACTTGATCTATCCTAGCCTGACAAGGTGCTAGACTTTCACTTTGAATTTTCCTAGATCTAGTAATTTGGTTGATGATCAAGGATGAGTCTCCATGAACTCGAAGATTTTTGATGCCTAAACTTATTGCTGCTTGTAGCCCAATGAGACAAGCTTCGTATTCTGCTGCGTTATTTGTCACCTCGAAGTCGAGTTTGACAGAGAGTGGCGTATTCTCACCTTCAGGAGAAATGAGCAACATTCCTATTCCAAATCCTCTTAGATTTGATGCTCCATCAAAATAAAGGTCCCAAGTGTCTACATTAGTTTGTAGTATGTCCTCGTCTGGAAATGACCACGTGTCTACTGCTTGGGTGTCGTTGATGGGATTATCCGCGAAGAACTCGGCAACGGCGCGCGCCCCTTTATAACTTTCAGAGGCACGTACTTGAGATCGAACTCTGAGAGCATTAAGGTCCATCTTGCCAAGCGTCCGTTGAGGACGGGTTTTTCGAATAGGTATTTGACAGGATCCATTTTGGAATACACTTTGACAGAGTAGCTAAGCATGTAGTGGCGTAGCTTCTATGTTGCCCAGACAAGAGCGAGGCATGTCTTTTCGAGAGGTGTGTACTTGCATTCATATTCTAAGAACTTCTTACTAAGGTAGTAGATAGCTCTTTCTTCTTTCTCCACAATTTGCGCGAGCATAGCCCCCATGGCTGTTTCGGTCACTGTGATATATAAACCAAGAGGTTGATCTTGCTGAGGAGGCATGAGTACTGGTGGCTTGGATAGTATCTCCTTAATTCTGTCAAATGCTTTTTGGCAATCGCCGTCCCATATGGCGTGATCTGTTTTCTTGAGCTTTTTGAAAATGGGTTCGCAGATCATAGTAAGCTTCGACATGAATCGGCTTATATATTGCACCTTGCCTAGGAATCCTCTAACCTCCTTCTCTGTTTGAGGTTGTTTCATTTCAATTAGGGCCTTGATTTTGGATGGATCAATTTCTATTCCTCTTTGACTGACGACGTATCCCAGAAGTTTACCTGATGTTACCCGGAATGCACATTTCTGAGGATTGACCCTCATGTTGTACTTTCGTAATCTCAAGAAGAATTTACGAAGGTTGTCAATGTGCCCTTTCCTATCTTTGGATTTGACAATCATATCGTCGACGTACACTTCTACTTCTTTATGCATCATGTCATGTAGCAATGTGGTCGCAGTTCGTTGATATATGGCTCCAGCATTGATTAGCCCGAATGGCATAATAGTATAGCAATAGGTGCCCCATTGAGTGACGAAGGCAGTCTTATGCATGTCGTCTATCTTGATCTGATTATACCCTGCATATCCGTCCATGAAGGACAATAATGCGTGGTCTTCTGTATTGTATACCAAAATGTCGATGTGTGGTAGAGGAAAATCGTCCTTGGGACTTGCTTTGTTTAAGTCTCTGAAATCAACTCAAGCTCGGATTCGCCCATCCTTTTTGGGTACGGGTACTATGTTAGCCACCCAGTCTGAATACTCGGAAACTTTGATGAACCCGGCTTTGAATTGTTTATCGACTTCTTCTTTGATTTTAAGAGCCCATTCTGTCCTCATCCGACGAAGTTTCTGCTTTACAAGTTTGAAACCTGGTTTGATTGGAATTCTGTGTTCTGCAATATCCCTGTCGATCCCTGGCATGTCTTTGTAGGACCAAGCGAAAATGTCCTTGAACTCGTGTAGGAGGTCTATGAAATTGGCCCTTTTGGTTGGGTTTAAGATCGTCCTTATCCTAAGTTCTTGGGGTTCTAGTTCGGTTCCTACGTTTATGGGTTCAGTGTTCTCTATAACTGGTGCCCCTTCCCCCTCTTGTAATAATTCTTTAGATATGTAGGGAGGTAATTCGATTGAGTCTAGGTCAGAATCATCCTCATTATCATCGTAAATAGAATTGCATTCAGAATAACACAAAGAGTAAGCAGAATCTGATTTATTCATATTAAATTTTGAAAAGAGTTGAAACAAAGAAGCCATCTATTTAGTAGTCAGTGGCGGTAAAGGGACGGCTGCTGGGACATTTCCCGAGCTATCGTTACTACTTGATGCTAAGCTTGGAGAGACAAGGGGATTGAAAGTGACGACAGGAGGAGAGACTCTAGGGACTTCTCTAGACTCAGACTTTGATTCCGACTCCGACTCTGACTCTGACTCAAACTCGTTGTCTTCAGGTTCTCCTTTGAACATCTCTCTTTCTCCAGTTGTGACTTTGAAGAGCTTTCCTTTGTTGTTCGCCCACTTGATCGACTTTCTCCATCCTTTCTGCTGATCTAAGCTGGTTTTGGTGATTAATGTTGTAGGGTTGAAATGGTCATGCTGAATTATCAAGGTAATGATCTCATCCTATGCGGCTTTAACGAATCGGTCCTCCCCAAACAGAAGGCTAGCGGCCTGTTCGTCTAAGCAAGGTGCTTGATGAGCTTTGACGATAGGAACCGTTTCTGGAGGAATCAAGTAGCAATCGTGGAAGACCTCGATTCCAGCTAGTTGCATTCCTTTATAGTGCCAAGGTTCGGGAAACCCGTGGAAGTATTCTTGACTCCCCTCTCTAACGAAGTATCCATTTAAGATAGGGAGGTAAGATCGCATTTGGATTCCTTGGTTCTTACGATTCTGAAATTGAGTGAGCATCTCCAAGGCTTCTTCTTTCGTGGGTTTGTATCCCAATCCTAATGGTATCCTTTGAGAGTTTCCTTCTTTGTAAGGTGCAAAGGTATTTTTCTGGGCAGGTTTCAGTGGCATTCCCGGGAAGCACTACTACAAATCCAGGCAACCACAACGGCCATTTAACAACGCTTATTCACGAAAATCACCATAAGACGTTGTAGAATGGATGGCACGAATTTCACTAAACTTAATTACAATGGTTATGTGTTGTTAACCGTTGTTATTGGTTTTAACAACGGGTCAAACTTGCACAACCGTTGTTAATATAAAAACTAATAACAACAGTTTACTCTGTAATACATTATAACCGTTGTTAATAATTTGGCGCAAAATTAGTGAAAAGTAATTACAACGGTTATATATAAACCCGTTGTTAATACTTTTTGACAACGGTTGTAGACTCAATAACCGTTGTTATTAAAGTTATGAAGATCTAAAGAACAACAGATTGCTTTATTCTGCTATACGCTACAAAACACAAACACAAACTAATACTGCTACACAAATATCATCCTCCATTCCTCCCTGGTCGTCTCTCTCTGTCTTCATCTCCGTTACTGTTGTCACCGTCTTCTCTCCCTCATCGTGTTTATCAATCAGGTATATATGTTTTTAGCTTATTAAATATTTCTTATTAAGATTTTCAAGCTATATATAGATATAGGATTGTTCAATTTCCTGGCCTATGAATGTCGATTATTTTTGAATTTGTGAATTTATTGGGTTATTATCTAATTTGTTGATAATTTAGCTTAATTGATTTCCTAAATTTCGTTTATTTGTTTGCCTATTATTTGATTTTCTGAATTAGTTGCCTATATATTACGAATGTAGAAAAATGACTCGAACTTGGATGATTGCTGCAAATATGAGTGACCCCAACTATAAGGATGGTTTAGCTGAATTTTATGAAGTCGTTTCGAACAATTTGAAAGGTTCTTCTAGTATTCCATGTCCTTGTGAAAGATGTGCTAATATTAGGTATATGGCTTTTCCGGACGTTAAAATACACCTAGAAAAGTGGAGATTTAGTCGATCCTATACACGTTGGATTTTTCATGGAGAACCATTATAGGACGAGAATAGCTCTGAAGAAGATGATGTTGAGGTATACGAAAGGCTAAATGATGATCCTGAGTTTGCCGAGTTTTTTGAGTTGGAAGAGTTGGAAGCAGACAAGTTGAATGTTGGGTCTATCGATAATGAAGAGAATGATGATGAGTCGAATTCTTTTGAAGATGTAGGTGATGACACTATTAATTGGGATGACCTTAATAACATGTATGAGAAGTTGTGTGAGTCTGAAGCACCTCCGTATCCTGGTTGTAAGTTCACAAAAATGTCGGCTGTGGTGAAGTTGTATAATATCAAGGGGGCAAATGGGGTGAGTGACACGTGTTTCACTAGTTTTTTAGCCTTGATAAAGGAGTTGCTTCCAGATGGTAATGTTCTACCTGTTAAGACATATGAGGCTAAAAAACTAATAAGAGGAGTGGGTATGAAATATGAGAAAATACATGCATGTCCAAATGATTGCATATTGTATCGGAAATTATATCAAAACTTAACCAATTGCCCTAAATGTTTGGAGTGGCGTTATAAGGATAAGGAAGGGATCCCGGCTAAGGTGTTGTGGTATTTTCCAGTGATACCAAGATTCATAAGGATTTATGCGAATCCCGATGATTCAAAAATGTTAACTTGGCATAAAACTGGAAGAATAAATGATGGAAAGCTAAGACACCCGGCAGATGGTATGCAATAGAAATCGTTCGACGCTAAGTATCCTGAGTTCGGCAATGAACCTAGAAACTTACGTCTAGCGTTGTCCACTGATGGAATGAACCCACACGGAAACATGAGTAGCAAATATAGTACTTGGCCAGTAGTGTTGGCTATTTATAACTTACCTCCATATGTGTGCCTGAAAAGAAAGTATTCGATGTTGTCGTTGTTAATTTCCGGCTCTAAACAACCTGAAAATGATATAGATGTCTATTTGGAACCTCTTCTAGATGATTTGCGAATGTTGTGGGATAGTGGGATAGAATTATTTGATGCATATAAGAACGAAACTTTCAATTTGAGAGCGATGTTATTGTGTACAATATCTGACTATCCGGCTTATGGCGACCTTTCTGGGCACACAGTTCATGGGAAAGAGGCTTGTCCATTGTGTGGGGAGGAAATCGAGTCTGAATACTTGAAGTATTCTCGTAAGTATGTGTATATGGAAAATAGGAGGTTCTTGTATCACGACCATTGTTATCGCAAGATGCAGAAAGCATTCAATGGAAGACAAGAACTTTGTCAACCTCCTTGAATTTTGAGTGGGCATGAAGTTTATCAGAAAGTAAAGCATATTGAGATAGATTATGGGAAGAAGAGCGGCTCTAAATTGTTTACGCGTGGGTATAAGAAAAGATCTATATTTTTTTATAAACATCCATATTGGCCACAGACACGGACACATTTTGTAGGGGTTTTAGGGGTACATTGCATGGAAAACAGCCACAACCTGGTTGTAGGCATCGACGCTTTCTGACCTGGCCGACTGCTGCCCATCAAAGATGGTCGCATACGGCACTTAGACATAGTCCACGGTATTCTTCAGAAGCTCGACATCCGAGTCTGTGGCTACCCAGAGGTATGGTTCGAGTGTTGATCTATTCGGAGCATTCCAGTCGTTCCTGGCATGGCCTCTGAGTTGAAACACCATGTCAAGCTTAAATGCTGATTCTGCATGTGCAGGTGATGTTCCAAACTGAATGAGTAGACTCCCTTTGAATCCACATGGCCCCCATTGTGGCTTAACTTTGCTGACTGAGTATCCCAGCTCAATAAGCTTATTCCTCAAAGGATTAAAGCTTTTGGCAGCAAATTTTCCATTGTCTATATCTATGTGGCCTGGGGCATTCATCAGGAAACAGTGATATGGACGACCAACATTTTGAGTCATTTTCAGACCAGTAATTTGATGGTTTATTTGTGAGTTGTGGGGAGCTAATGGGATGCCTCTTTTCTGAATTTATAGCAAGTTTGAGATGTGTTGATGGAGTGTATGTATTTTGTCTTTAGCTTTTGGTAGCTTTAAAAATCCAATAGAAGCAATGGTCATTGTTAAAGATTTCCAATTTGCATGGCATGGTAAATCCTGTAGATATGCAGTATGCATGCATGCTGGTGTTGTTGTCTTATTTTCTTGATCTTATTATTAGATGTGGATGCTGTTGGTGAAATTGTTGATTAATGTTGCAGTATATAGTGCTTGTTGTTTTGAGTTGTTATCTTTGATGTATTATTCTGAGTTTGGATTTGTAATGCAATTCTGATAATTTAAAAAAGTGTTAAACAATAACAACGGTTATATTGACATTAACCGTTGTTATTACCTTCAACAACGGTTATATTGACATTACCCGTTGTTATAACTTTCAACAACAGTTATTTTGACATCACCCTTTTTATTACTTTCAACAACGGCTGTAGTACTTCTATCCGTTGTCATTGCTTTTTTAGACATATTTCATTTTGGCGCAAATTGAGTGAAAATATATTACAACGGGTATATTTTAACCGTTGTAATAAAGTTATGACAAAGGTTTACTTTTGTTGACCCTTTGTTATTAACATATCACAACAGTTTTGTTTTATGGACCCGTTGTCAATAGTTTGTCTTAATAAAAAACTAATTTACAAACCCACACAAACACAGCACAAACACACTGCACACAACATCAGTTCAACCGTTGGTATCCTGAGTTTATTCTCTCTCCCCCGTTTTCTACATTCTCGTTGCCGGCCGTCACCCACTTTCCGACACCCAGATTCCGTTGCCTTCCCTTATCATCCTGCTCGTTCTCTTTATCATCATCATCATCATCAAGTATGTTCACTTTTGTGTTTCGTCATTAGGGTTTTAAGATCATCTTTTTTGTTTTTCATCTGTTTGTTTTTCGTCTTCTTTGTTATCTTTATCATCTCGCATCATCTACTTCATTCCTCTTATTAGGCTTTTAGGATTTTAGAAGCTCAAATTGTTGTTTTAAATTTTCATTCCTCTTTAGGGTTTTAGATACTCTGCATGTCAGTTGTTCATTTCCTATTTCATTCATATTTAGGGTTTTAGGATTATCATGGGTGAAAAACGGAAAAGAAGTCAAAAGAATAATAAGCCTGGGGATAATAAGCCTGGTGAGAGGGGTGCTACGAAGTGCCCTGCAGCCCTTGCAGCTATAGCGGTTAAAGAGCCGCTTAAAATAAAATGGAACGCGAAGAGTTTCCCTACTGGTCCAAATGCGAAGCATTTATCGACTTGGATTGGAGTTTGCACAAGACAGTTTGTGCCTATCCATTTAGATGAAATTAGGAATTTGAATCCAAAATTGGCGAAGTTATTCTTGGATCGTATAAAGGAAGCCTTTGATATTGCCGAATGCTATGATAAGTATTTAATAGAGAAGGCAGGGAGTGTCTTAAGGCAGTGAAAGTGTGGCGTTGGTAAGTATTGGTTGTATGTGGACAAGGAGACGGGGGAGATGCGTAAGAGCCCACTGGAAAACAAGTGTCCCACCATCACTCAGGAACAATGGGATCTTTTCAAAGCGATTCGAACTAGTGAGAAGTTTGAGGTTAAATATCCTCGCCTTTGAATGATTTACCTATCATTTTTTAAATTAGTGAGTTATCTATAATCTTTTTATTATCTCATCTACTTGTACTTTTATATAATTTGAAGGTCGTTAGCAGAATAAATCGTGCTAACATTTCATGCAAGAAGGGGAAATGGTATGGTTCTCGAGGCGGTTACAGATTGATAGAAGACAACCTCGTAAGTAGCATGCATTCCCCTGTTTATTTGATTTTTTTAATCACACTTGGACATGATACACATTTACATGTATAACTGTTACCATGTTAATGTGTAGATGGCAAAGGGAGTGACCGACTTAAATCGGCATGTAACTTATAAAGAAGACCACACGCCTAAAGGATCACGGCCGTGTGACAAATATGATCAGGAAGTGTTGGCCAACATAGTAAGCATTACTTTATTAAGACGAGTTCATTACTAACTTTGCTATTTTAGTCACAAATATAATTTGAAGTTTATTTAATATATTATAGGAGAAGGTATTGAAGGAGGTAGAAGAAGGGAAATTCACTCCCAATGGTCGTGATGATGTTCTTGCTAGAGCGATCGGCCGATCCGAACATCCAGGTCGATTGAGGGGTGTCCCGTTATAGGTTGGAGTCACAAAATATTATGGGACAACTGCCCCGAAAAAGAATAAAAGGAAGACTAAGGCTGACATGGTGGTAGTAGCACAAATAGAGAGAAACATTATTTCCCCGCACTGAAAGATGTTAGGAGTATAAACTCCACTAATTTTTCTGAGAAGGAATTCATGCTAAAATTAAGAACCCTGACGATGAGGAAACTGTATTTGGAGGCTAGCCATCGCATAGCAAACGAGCAATTGATAATTATTCCGTTCGAGGAGGATATTTTAGGGATTGAGCGCGGACCAATTCTGTCATGGGAGCTGCTAGCCATTTGGGCTGGCCTTCTCGAGATTGATTTCCAACACCTATTTGTTTGGATGAAGTAAGTTTCTTAATAAATCATTTCATATTTGAATATTCTGACTAGATAGTGTTTTAAATACCGGAATTAATACCGTAATAATGTAGGTTATTGAAATTGAGAGTGATCCCCGAGAACAAGATTCCATGTGATCAATACGGATTCCTGTGCCCCTATATTTTATCTATACATACCACGATGTTTTCGTTCGAAGATCGGGTAGATTATATTGCTTGGGAATTGGTGACAACCAAAAAGCTGGTTTTTGCCCCTTATAATGAAATCGGGTAATAAACAAATTAATATTACGTTTCCTCCTACAATTGCATTTTCATAACTAATATATGTACTTGTTAATAATTATGATGTCTCTTGATGTAGGAGTCATTGGGTGCTAGCAGCCATCATGCCGACCAAGAAGAAAGTTTTTTGGTTGGATTCTTTGCATAGACAACCAACCGAGACCTTTAAGGGCTTGATTATTAAGTAAGTTTATAATACTGATTTATTTATAATAACATTAAGTTTCAATTTTTATTTATAGGAAAAAGCTCATTTTTGCCACAAAAATATGAGTTTCTGCCTCCTTTTTTGTTTTATAAAAAAAGGGCCTATGAGAAGAAAAGAGCTAACGAGGATCAACCCACGAAAGATTCTGATGATGGCCCTAATTTTATTACGATAACAGGGTTACGTGCTCAAATACAATTCCTTAAGTGCAAAAATCTGTCTTTATTAATAATAATACGTGCGCAAATACAATACCTAAAGTGCAAGATTCTGATGTGGGCCTTCTCTCGTCTCTTCGTTTTTTTATGTAATAATAGGTCCCTCTTCAGCCGGATAGCATAAAATGTGGATACTACGTTTGTCGGTTCATGTTGGAGATTATTATGCGAAGATATATCCTTATTCCAGAAAAGGTTAGTAATTTAATAATGTGTTTATTACTTTTTTTAAATTAGAGCTGATGTTGTTACAATAATGTCTTGTCTTTGTTTTTTCCGCAGTATGTAATCAGCGCGCCAAAAGAACTTCAGCAGTACAAATAGAACCAAATAGACGAGGTAAGGGACATGTTGGACAAATACGTCTTAGAACATAGCAATGAAGACTAAATGCATGATACTTGCTTAGATCAGCTTAGCAAATTTTTTGTTGAAGCTAGGGAATGATCTTTGTAGATAGAGCTAGGGGATGCACAGTTTTAGGAATCTTAGTTCATGTAAAGTGATCAAATTGTAAGTATATATGATGCTACTGTTGTGGTTGAATTGAATCTATTGAGTTCTGATGAACCCAGCTGTGATTTATGCTGGTACCTGATATATGTTGCTGCTGATATATGCAGGATTTTGAATGGCATGAAACAAATTTAATTTTTAAAAAAATTAGGAAAATTTAATAAAAACGGTTACTAAAACAAAAACCGTTGTAAATACCTTTCACAAATACCCGCGCATAATATTCAACAACAGGATTTAAAAGAAGAACCGTTGTAAATACCTTTCACACCCGCGCATAATATTCAACAACAGGTTTTAAATGAAGAACCGTTGTTACTAACAATTTCAACAACGGTTAATTACCTTATACCCGTTGTTAAAAGTCGTCACAATTTTGGTGGGAAAGATACAACAACGGTTTTTTATATGATAACCGTTGTTATATCATTCCCACTAAAATTTTGTCAAACTTTCCACAACGACTTACTCGTAACAACGGCTTTTAACTGTTGTGAATAATTTCCACAACGATTTTAGTAAATAATCTAACCGTTGTAAATACCTTTTACAACGGCCGCTTTAACAGCGTCCGCTTTTTGTTTTTACAACGGTTTTTACCCGTTGTTATAGCCTGTATCTGTAGTAGTGAAGTATCCCTGAGACTTGAGGTACCAGTTCACTTTCTACGAGGTTTATGTTATGAAATCCCCCAAGCTCGTATACTGGATCTGTAACCACTTGGTTGCTTGACATCTTCTCTATCACTGCCTTGATAGCTGACGAAGTGATCGTCACTACTTTGCCATCTAGTGGGATCTTGATTTTCTGGTGCAAGGTGGGTGTTACTGCTTTGGAAGCATGAATCCAAAGCCTTCCCAGAAGTATGTTGAATGATGCTTTGATATCCACTATTTGAAAGTCAACCTTTCGTTCGACCGGCCTTGTTGCTATGGTGAGGTTGACTAGACCTACCACTTTACGTCGTGTTCTATCGTATGCTCGAACACCTTAGTTAGTAGGAGTCCAATCCGATTCTTTCATGCCTAATTTGTATGCTGTTTTCAATGGTATGACATTGACTGCGGAGCCATCATCCACCAAAGTCATTGGCACATTCTTCTTTAAGCATATGATGGTAATGTATAGAGCTAGATTGTGACTGGTGCCGAAGGGAGGTAAATCCTCGTCTGAGAAAGTAACTGGGTTACTTAGTTTAGTTGAATCTTGGAAGACCAAGTTGACTACGTCATCAGGCGTAGAGTCGTGTGCTACATTCAATTTAGCCAAGGCTTGCAGTAAAGCATGGCGATGAGGAAATATACTTGCCACTAGTTGCCAGACTGAAAGATCAGCCTTTGTCTTCTGTAGTTGTTTTAGCAAGTGGTCAATAGATGTATCTTTGCCATCATTTGGTATGATGACATTGGTGTTAGTAAATGGACCATTAGTTATAGGACCGTTCTGAGAAACATTTTGATATGGAGGCCCTGAACGAGTAAGGTGGTCTATATATTGATCTTTGCTTACGTTGACTATATCCTCACTAACCTTAACTAGAAAGTGTTCAGTGAGGTATTCATCTTCATCATCATCGGCTCATATTCCGTTGACATTAGCAAGCTCTCTCAATCTGATGATCTCAGCTTCTAAATTGATTATTTGGTCAACTAGACTGTCAACTATGGCGACTACCTCTTGCATTGTAGAATTTGGAGATAGATTTAGTGGCACGCTCTTCTTGGGTAAGGTGCTTGGATAGCGGATGGATGCTACTATATCTTCCAGTTCTGAAACTTGTTTATTCACACTCTTCGTCCATGCAATAAAATCGGTGATGGTAGGAGAAATGGTGGAGTAAATCCCCTCATCTTCTAGTGCATGAATCTCATCTTCGACTGGAGAAATGAGGTGTGAACAATCCAAGGTGCATTCTTCATTCGTAATCATCAGAACTCCAAGAGGATTCTGAGTATTGTTAGGCTTACCTCCAGGAGGTATGGGTGGGCGACCATCTTCGATCATATACTGAAGGATATGTTTTAGCTTGAAGCATTTCTCTGTATTGTGTCCCTTACCTCTATGATATTCGCAATATGCATTCTCGTCCCAGAACATGGACTTCTTTTCTGGGTCAGGTGTAGGTCCTATGGGTTGGAGCTTACCCTGTTTCATCAACCCTTTTCAGAGCATTGGAGTATGTATCGCCAATGTTTGTGAACTTCCTTTGTGGGTTATTCTTCTTTGATGATTCGAGAAGGTTAACCTCATCAGTCTTGTTAGTAGAGCCATAAGAACAACTCGTTGAGCCTTGATATCCACGACCTACCATTTTGGACAAGAGCCCTTTACGGATGTCATCTTCAATTCTTGTCCCTAGCACAGTTAGATCTTTGAAGGTCTTTATTTTTTGGTACCTCAAGTGTTTCCATAAATGGGTCTCAAATTATCCATGAATTTCTCCACAAGGGTAGCCTCATCTGGAGGTTCAACGAACAGTGTGATAGTCTTCCTCCACCTACTTAGGAAGTCAGTGAAGCCTTCTTTTTCATTTTGGGTAAGAACCTCTAAAGTGCGCATGTTAACTTGGATCTCAGCATTATCCGCGTATTGTTTAGCGAACTCAATTGTAGCATCATCCCAGGTGGCAATCTTCTTGTGCTCCAAAGAGTAGAACCATTGTTTAGGAATGGTGTCTAGAGATGAAGGAAACATCCTTAAGAACATCTCAGGTTTGATGCCTTTGATAGACATATAGTCTTTGAAAACACGAATGTGGTTCAAAGGGTTTTCATGTCCCTTGAACTTCGGGATGTCAGTCATGCTGAAGTTGGTTGGCAATTTAGCATCCACAGCTTCATACTTGCGATTATTCTCCCTGTAGATGTCATCTCCCTTAAGGTACATTAGTTGCTCTTCCAAGTATTGGAGTCGCTTTTCAGCTTCAGTAAGACCTATTGGAGGGTTGATTTCTTGTGGTCCAACAAAGGGTGGAAGGTTATCATGCACAACTTCGCTAGGAATATCATCTTCTGCAGGAGGGAGTCTAGTTTCTACAGCAACAATTCGGCCTTCAATAGCGTTGAGGCTATCATAAGCTTGGTCTTGGCTTGTTTGGAGACGAGCGAGCGCAGCTAGGATTTGATCATTACCATTTGGGGGTTGACCGTTTGCGCTTTTGGTACTAGTTTCAGGCATGTTGGAAACTGGATAAGAGGTTGACGACGAATCAAAACACGATCGACCATTCTAGCACACTTACTCAAAGAAAAGACTCGACTTGTGAAGTGGGAGTGTGCCACTGTGTTAAGTGAGATTTGGAAATGACAAAGGTTTGAAATGTTTTGTCCTAGACAACTGTAGTGTAGTTGTAGGAGTGTTGACTCAAAGTGAGATTTTGAAATGGGTTTTAAGGCCCGAATTTTGACTAGATATTTGGACAGAGTTTCGACTCATTTTGCGCTAATTTTGGCCATTTTCGAAAAAGGTTTACATTTTTAAAAGGTTTTCATTTTTGATTTTACAAAATTCGTCATGGTTTTGTTTACAAAATGGTGATCACATATGATACAAGCATTTATACAGGCATTATAATGGTATGATGAGTGCATTTATAAGGGGGTGTTTGTTTCATGCATGGGTATGGGTTTGGTATCAGGAATCATACCTGGGCGGTATGGGGTTGGAACTTGATTCCTCATACCATGCGTTTGTTTCAATTCTGAGCGGTATGGGTTTGGAGTTCAATTAAAAGATAAAATCAGTAAAATAAAATATTTTAAATCATAAATTTTAGTACTATAAAATAATAAAAATAAAAATTTAATCAAATAAGTATATAAAAGATTTAATTTACATTATGCCATAATTTTTATTTCACATTTTTGCTTATTTTAATTTCATTCCCATGGGTATCAATCTCATACCCACCCCCCTCCTTGGGTATGAGAAACCCATACCTCATGGGTTTGAGGTATGGGTATGAAACCCTCACATTTGCCAACCAAACACATGGTATGGGTTTAGCTCATTCTAAACCCATACCTCATACCTTTTTCAAATGAACCAAACACCCCCTAAGGGTTTTGGCTTAAAAGGGTGGGTTGCCATACCGAGCAATCAAACCCGGGTCTGTGGAGTGGTTCGTGCCAAACATGAGTAAGGTCGGTTCCTAGTCCATTTCCTCGAGTAGTGAAAGCCCTTGATACAAACATGAGTAAGCATCATGGTATGGTTGACGTCAATCGATATCCATCCATAGGCCTAGATAATAATTTGGACCGTCCAGACGAGACGATTGGTCGAATGGGTTGGGTTGGGCCTAGGAAGGCCTAATAAAACGATCTCATAAGATCGAATAATTAAAACCGACAACTGTATCATATAAACTATTCCCTAACCTTGTTCAAGTTTCACCCCTGGCAACACTTAAGTGTATTACTCCTCAGCGGAGTCGCCAAATTGTGGACACGGGGGTGCTTGGGAAACAAGTGTTTGCATTTGTGGAGTCGCCATCAATTTATTGTGGAAAATTGGAAATCGTTCGAATACTTCGCGTCATGTCAAGACACAAAGTAATGACATGAACACTAAGAACTCGTTACCCTTAGCATTCTATGTCTAGAATGACTCTCGTGGATGCCAATGATCACGGATGTTCACAGAGATCTGGAGTAAGCGGTGAGGGTACGTATTAGGAAGTCCTTTTAATGAACACCTAATCCCGCCCGCCTCGATAGCGGCCTCTACTAATGATTAGGGAAATTATTCATACTCGATATGTTGTAGACTATATGCATGCAATGCAACATCCAACGTTTCGATCCTAGCATGTGAAAAATTAACTAAGTCGGTGAACAAGTATTTAAGGCAAACAATTATGTCGAAGTAGGGTTTAGGATTAATTATATGTGAAAACAAGTAAATAATCATACAAAACAATAAATAAATAAGTGCAATAATTAAAATCACAATAAATTACAACGGGTTAATTGATTTACGTCAAAAATATATCTAAGACGGATAATTTGAGAGAAAGCAAGAGAAAAATAAATTAGGATAAATACGGACAGATTAAAGGTGATAATACGAATAATAGTTGATTAATACGTAAACTAACGAATTAGGTCTAGGCAAGAACGGAAGTTCAGAGACAGAACTCAACCCGGAACAGGCGCAGCAATGCTGCGTCTCTTGGAAGAGGCGCAGTGGTCACTGCGTCTGTTCCTGAGGTGAGTTCGGGCTGTGAAGCCGGAACTGCTTGTTGTTAAAGTTCATTGGTGTGTTTAATGATTGTTTATCGACATTTGAGTCGGATGAAAGTAATTTAACAGGTTATTTACATATGAATTTGGTCATAAGAGCGGTAAAAATGAATCAACACGAATTAGAACGAATTAAGCCTAATTAAGAAATTAATTACAAATTGATTACAAATTAATTAGGATCGTTTAGGTTAAACTATACGGAAGTTGTGTTAAACAGATGAAAATATATACAAAAGTCGAATTCCAGATATTTGATATGAACGAATTGAATCTCCAAAAATTCGGGTTTGATTTGATGATGAAAACCCGTAAATATTGATTATAAGGGATTTAAGTCGGTTTAAAAGCGATAAATTAGTATGAATATGTGTTAGAATTACTTTATACGAATGAAAGAAAGAAAAACAAGAAATTAAGACAAAAGGGACGGATTAACAGAGGACGGAGGAAGAAGAAGAAAAGCAGGAACTGCGGCAGCCTCTGGAAAAGGCGCAGCAGATGCTGCGACTCTTCGAAGAGGCGCAGCAGTTGCTACGTTTCTTCTCGACGTCTGCCCATAATTAATCCGTAAAAACAATTTGATAAAAGGGTTTTAGAAATCGTTCTTAAGCATATTTTTGATGTAAACCTTACATTAATTGGTACAATAATAAAATACAATAATAAAAGGTGGGATTTACACCCTCGGACTTACATGTTTTACGAAACGAGATTAACTAAGTTAACCTTTAGTGATTGCTCGACTCGAATGTATGATGAAAGTGCCCTCGTGAGAGGATTTAGATTAAATTGATTGATTAATTGAATGTAGTTGGTCAAATTCGTCTGTCATGCAACGTGACTGGTACTCAGAAGGATCCGAGCTTACATGGTCGATTGATCAAGCACGTAGACGTTAATAAGCTTAGAGCACGGTCTTAGAATGCAAAGGGAGAAGAGAAGGGCGGACACTCGCGTAAGAAATATGAGGAACAAAGGTCCCTATTTATACTAATCACACGGAGGCATTATGGTATGACTGAAACTTCGTAAACAAATCTCGAAAAGATTTGAAAATACGCAGAAAAGAGCTGGGGAAGAGGCGCAGCAGCCACTGCGACTCTTGCAAGAGGCGCATCAGGTGCTGCATCCTTTCCCCAGAGGTTTCCTCCTGCGGAAGAAAGATTTCCGCGTTTCCTTTATGGAATTGCGGTAGATCTCAACTTCCTTATTCCTTAAAATAAGATATCGGGATATATTTTGCCAAAAGATGTAAAAATAAATTATGGAATAAAAATATCCGGAATATTCCATAACATTCTGACTCGGCATTTCAAACGGTTTATTAGAAAATGAAGCGGTTTTTGACCCGGACTCCAAATGAACTCTAATTACTGTCAAAACGACCGTAATGGCGCGTAGATGACAACCAAGGGGTAGACACAAATATTTGAGCTATCACTTGACGATAAACTTACGAACAGTCATAAATCGTTTCGTGTACCAAACATGCGGCCCAATCATCACCGGGTGGTTTGCGGAAGGTGCAGAAATGAGGTATCTACACATTACTATCTAATCCGAGTTTGACATAAATCATTTACAAACATTTGCATGTGTGACCCGACTTTCCTAGACTCTTTCTTTATTATCGTTTTTACATCAACATAAATCAAATCAATAAACCTCATCGACTCAAGATAAAATTCACTTCATAACAACTAATTTACAACTACCGTCTCTCTGTGGATTCGACCCCTACGTACTACATTCATTTGTGTCTAGGGTATTTATTTTTACATAGGTGTGCGATAGCCTATCATAATTAATCGAAGGCAAATAAGATTGACAAGCTTCACATTCTCACCACAGTATCAGGAACAACCCTTTATTGGCACATAATCCAAGGCACGCCAATGTTCTAAGAAAGAGCCATTTTGGCACACCACTGAGCATATCTTTTTCCTCCATCTCCGTATGATTGTTCGGAGCTTCCATATTCATTTTATATCTGTAAATTTAGAGAAAATATGACTTAGGACGTTGATAGTTATACTGAAATAGTATGAAACAATGAAAACCCAAGGGGGAGTAGCTAAAGTGACAGCCGTAGCTTAAATAATGATGCTTTGTGAACAATAATTAAGCTACTGGAAAGTATACATATCTCGACTTCCATTTCCATTAGCATTGCCCTACTTTTAAAGACACTAGAGGTGATGATGGGGTTAGCATATCCAGCTAGCATGTACTTAAACCAAGATGATTGGACCTTCTTGAGAAGCAAAAAGCTTTTCTTGCTTCAACAAGTTCACTAGGTAGTGAACTTCTCCATGTAATACTGCGAAACCAATCACTAAGTGAGTGTTTAATAATAATCATACACAAACACTGGCTAGAGGAACCTTATTTCTGACAAATTACAATGCTTGAATATTATTCAATAAAGAGTTTGGTATATGTAAAATTCTAAACGATTCACTAAACTAATTACAAGGATACAGTTTCCTCTATTATGTAATACAAAATCAGTCAATATATACAAAAATATTCACCATATATTATTTGTCTAACACATCTCCGCAGTTGAATCGGGAGGCTCTCGAACGTTGAGACTGGTGCGAAAATCAATAAAAAGGATTGACAGAAGTCCTTTGGTAAATATATCTACAATTTGATATTGGGATGGGACATGATGAACGCGCACATCCCCACGTGCTACTTTCTCACACAAAATGAATGTCGAGCTCAATGTGCTTTGTGTGTTGGTGCTGGACGTGATTTCTAGCTAGGTAAATAGCATTGATACTGTCGCAATAGACAAGAGTAGCCTTGCCAATGGGACGGTGAAGTTCAACAAGTAAATCACGAAGCCAACATGACTCAGATACTATATTAGCAACCCCGTAATATTCCGCTTCAGCGCTAGAGCGGGAAATGGTAGGCTGCCATTTGGATGCCCACGAAACAAGATTTTCACCAAGGAAAACACAGTAACCACTTATTGATCGTCTAGTGACCGGACACCCAGCCCAGTCGACGTTGGTATATTAGATGAGGGTGGTTGGAGCGGATGAACTGAGGTATAAACCATAGTGAGCAGTTCCTTTAATAGCGAAGAACTCGTTTGAGGGAAGTCATATGCGGTTCCATAGGGTTTTGCATGAATAAGCAGACTTGTTGAATGACATAGGATATATCTGGCCGAGGCAATGTCAAGTATTGTAATTCCCCAACGAGGCTCCGGTAAAGATAAAGATCACTATAGGCCATGGTCGACTCAGAGCTAAGTGTTGACTTAGTATCGACGGGAGTCGATGAAGACTTGCACATAGTCATCTTCACACGTTCGAGAATGTCTTCAGCATACTTCTTTTGGGAAAGGAATAAATCGTCCTTGCAATGAATAATGACACTGCCCAAAAACTAACTTAATGTACCAAGATCTTTCATCGCGAATTCGAAGCTAAGACAAGTCATAAGGGACTTGAGGGGAGAATCCGATGACGTGGTGAGGATAATGTCATCCATATGGTGAGGATAATGTCATCCATATAAAGAAGAAGATAAGCCATATCGGATGAACTCGTGCGGTAGATAAAAAGGGAGTGATCACACTTACTTTGAATCAAGCCGGGCTTTGCAACGTAGTTAACGAAACGCTAATACCAAGCCCGTGGAGCTTGCTTAAGATCGTACAAGGATTTTCTTAAAAGACACACATGAGAAGGGTACCGAGAGTCACGGTAACCAATAGGTTGATGCATATAAACCGTTTCATGAAGTTTATCATGTAGCAAGGCGTTTTTGACATCTATCTAGTGAATGGACCATTTTTGAGAGAGAGTCAAGTTGAGAACCGTACGTATGGTAGCTGGTTTGACGACCAGACAAAAAGTCTCTCCGCAGTCAATGCCAACCTGTTGGGTCTTGCCATCACCTACAAATCGAACTTTATACCGCTCAAAAGAACCATCAAACTTAACCTTATGACGAAAAATACACATCGACCAAATAACATTCACATTAGGAGGACGCGCGACTAACTCCCATGTTTTATTGCTAACTAAAGCATTAAGCTCGTCGTTCATAGCCAATTTCCAATTATATTCTCTAAGCGCGGATATAGGATTCCGCGGTTTAGGTGATATGGTAGCGGTGGTGTTAAGATTAAACTTGGGATTCGGTTTTCGTCTACCATGGACACCGCGAGTGATAGCCATAGGGACAATTGGTTTAGGCTTTGTGATAGTGGGGTCGTTTGTGGGTAGAGAAGGTGACGATAAGAGGTCTGAATGGGAATACGGCAGGCTCGAGGAGGGTTGGGCATGATGAGTCAGACGGGTGGTTGACACTGTTAGATTCATTGAACTGATAAGTTTACATATTCATATATGAATTAATTTATTTAGTTATAAAATAAGTGCTAGATCTTATGCATGCAAACTAAAACAAGATAGGAGAAGAAATCGTATATCTTACTTTGGGATTTCGGATATTAGGGCACCAACAAGATCTCCTTCTTGTTAGTTCTTGAGCTTCCTTATAATGGATGAACAAAAGGTCCAAAATAGAACCTCTCCTAAAAGTATATACCCAAGAAAATCCCTTAATAACTAATATTATTATAATCTAGTAATAATATAAGTCTTACTATAAAAATTGACACAAAAATATTTTGTATTTGCTCTTGAATTTTTTTCGGCCAAGAGGAGAGATTTGTGAGGTTTTATTTCTCTAAGTTTTCACAAATTGTAGAGAGAATAATATTTCTTACATTAGAAAATATGTTATGAAGTAGTATGAATAATGGAGGAAAAACCCTCTATATTTTCCTCTTAGAAAACCGGTAGGGAGGGGTGGAGGGGAACCAATGCATGATGCTCATTTTCTTCCCAAGAAAATAGGCTTGCATGGCTACAATTAGGTAGGTAATCATTTTGTTTTCCACTTAAAACGATTAACACAATTTAAAGACCATAATCCCCTCCAATTTTCGGCACATTTAACATAAAATGGATGGTCCATTTTATTTTGTCATTTGTCAATTGTGACATGTTACTTGACATGTGAAATTGTAATGTATTTTTAACATATTAAAAATCAACATACTCATAAAATATGTC
Organism: Silene latifolia; assembly: GCF_048544455.1. NCBI lineage: Eukaryota > Viridiplantae > Streptophyta > Magnoliopsida > Caryophyllales > Caryophyllaceae > Silene > Silene latifolia. Next base: position 79,682,923 of record NC_133530.1, read on the forward strand.
ATATACAAAATCAACTAGTAATTCGTAATTACTTGTACCAAAACGGTTTATCAATTATAAATCACAACGTCTTGTATTTATAATAAATTATTCATTCAATTTCAATTTCAATTGTTTCGTAAACAATAATTTTATCTAAGTAATAAAACAATTCGATTACTTAGACCGTATCCAATTTAATCGAATTATAATAAGACACGTTAATCTTACTCACAAATCATCTGTCAATTTTAAGCAATTTAATTAACTCGTATCAACATACGATTAATTAAATAATCAATTAAGGGTATTTCCCTATAGGTATGACTTAAGGGGATCAACTGATCACCACCGTCGCACGACAGTAATGTCAAACTCTAGTCAGCCAATCTTTACCGATATGTGTGGACCAGTTGACTGTAAAATATTACATCCCACATGTATTCTTAAAATGAGATTTAAACATGTGATCATCATGATCGACAGTTGTGATCGCATTATTGTCGGAGGACACATATTCCAACAATTTCCCACTTGTCCTCGACAAGTGTGCGTCACCAATTCTCTTGTCCTATTACTATCTCCCACTCAATACAAGGTGTCTTTCAGGTCGTACTTGCAAGTGATCATATCGAGAGTGGTTTCCTCGATCTGGAGAATAATTGATTGACCGGAATTATCTACCATAGATACCTTCCGAGCGTGGCCACGCATTTCCAGTTCATTACTCCTCGAGTGGCCCTGAGATATTGTTATAACCCTGACAAGGGGTGGACAATTCCTATCGCACTTATTCCCTTCGACTAGCCACAGCCATCATAACCCAAAATATGCCCATTTGACCCCATTTACGAAGGTCGTAGTAACATAAATCAAAGTTAATCTGAAACTGTGCCACCTTAGGCGAACAGTCATTAGTCAAAAGAATCGACTCATTAGAATACTATAGTAGCTCTCGCCACGACCAGGCTATATAAATTTGCCAGAACTTTATAAGCGGTCATTAGCCCAAAAAGTGTTCCTAACAGTCTGCCTATGTGATCGACTAGTCATCTCACATGACTCCATGGCACTTGAACTTGCCATCAATCGCATCACACTCTAGTTACTTCGAGACGTCACCTCATGTAAGTGACTATGGGCGAATACAATGCTAATCCGTGTTCACTTTAACGGGGTTCAGTTGTCTCTACAACCCGTTTGGATGTAACAAAGTATAAGGTGAGTTAATAATAACTCAAACGACAAATGTGGACATCACATTCGGGTAGTCAATACCTTATTACCACCTTGTGATGTATATTGTAAGTGTGTAAACACTAGTCGTTTGCAACATGAGTTTAACACGCCATGTGTCCATGTGTTCAAACTCTTGAATTGCATTTTCCTTTATTTTCATGTTTGTCTCACATAGCATGAATCTTACCAAGTACATATCTAGTTTCCCAAACTAGGTTCAGGTTCTTTACTTTGAGAGAACTTTCTTGTTGTTTATCACATAACAAACGAATTATGGTGAACGACATAACTCACACTAGTCAAGTGTTCTTCCAACTCATAATGTACCAGGTATATGTTTTGTAGGATCTTGCAACAATTGTCAAGATGATTAGCCTAGCACTTATCATAAGTCCTAGCAAATTTTGAAAATACTAGTTTTGAGTAACTTCTCACTATAACCAAGTATCTTGTCAAACTTCTTATTTCTCTTTTTAGCTTAAATAGCTTAGGATTTTCATAAATCCTTACGCGTTTTCGAAGCTTCAATATGTGCAACTTCTTGTCACATAACAGAGTGTTCTATCAAACACTAGAATAGCTCATTAATTCTCCTCGAGAATTCATGACGATTCTTCTATGGCTTACCAATGACTCATCATGCTCTTAAGCATATGATTCATTATAGGACATGTGCACGATTATTCTAATGGCGGAAACATTAGTAATCTTTAATCATGTGATCAACCATTCTTAGGTTCAATGAATGACCATGACTGCTTATGGTAATTCCATTTTCATCGATATGAATAACCTACGTTTCTCGTTTATTTGATGTGCATATCTCAATGCCTATCCAACATCCCGTGGTGTGATTGGATTCATCTTAGTCCATTTTCATCCAGAATTGAAAACTCAAATACTTCTTTGTGAAAGATAGTACTAGCTCGTCATTCTCAATGAGTAATGAGTTATAAATTTTACAAGATGATTTTTCCAACTAAATTTCATGTCTTCACATGAAAAGTTCAAACTCCCACTCAATTCCACATGTTTCGTATTTAACTACTCAATCGAAACATTTCAAGAATTGAAATACATTTTGCTTTGCCAAGTTATTAAGATAAAACCATATATGTTCCCAACATATCTTTTAAAAATACCTATTTTGAAAAGGTTTCAATCTTAAACTTATGGAAAGAAATTTTCATCTCTAACTCATTCTTTTTTATAATGATGCGTAGCAATGTCATTATTTAAAAAGTGAAATCCCACTTAATACACGTTCTTCTCAAAATATTCTTTTCGGAAGGAGGTTTAACCATTTCATTTTCATAATGAGGTTAAGTAATGACACTAGGGAGGTTAACAATTAACTTAGCTCTTGTAGACATCGGCATATCTTTCTTTGCAACTTTTAATCATAAATCTCATTTATATTCAAGGATGCAACTTTGTTTCATTTAGGCTCTTAAGTAAATATCAATATTGAAACTCTTATTTATATCTAGGTCATAAACTAGCAAAATCTCTTGTTGAGGCTTTTCTTTAGTCATTATCTTTCAAAAACTTTCTTTTGGTCTCCTCGTGTAGTTATCTTAAGAACATATTCTTTTGATTACTTCACTTGGTCTCTTTGTTATGTAGATCTCATCTACTCAAGACCATAGATCTCATCTATTCAAGTATACTATCTATATTGGTATACAAATCATTCTTCCTTTCGTAGATCTCATTTACTCAAGCATACAAATTATTCTTTGTATTCTTTGTGTCTTCATTTTTCTCCCACTCTATCTTTAGAATAAATACACTAGATATTCAAAGATAGCTTATGAGACACAAACAATGATTTTGAAGTAGAAGGAGGATTATCTCATAGATTGACTAATAGATTTTAGATTTGATGAGTTTACTTGGTAATTGACGTTCCTTTAGGAGAGTTCATCAACTCAACGTCACTTTATAATTGATCATACACAAGCCTTAAGCTTGTGGACATATAATGAATACCATCATTATAATTGTCTATTGGATCACTTTAAGTAGATGATCATATGTTTCTATGTGCAAGCATATAAAGACGAATTTTTAGAACAAACGAATACGATAAAAGGGGTGACTTGGGTTGCAAGACAAGCCACCATAATCCAAAATACAACCATTGTTTAGAAAGGATCAACCATTTCCATGTCAAACACGGAAATCAAAATAGTTCTAAAATTCTTAACATTAAAATAAAGACAATAATAAAAGCCAAGCTTCATTGGTAGCTACTCCTAGCTCCTTCATGATTTATCAAGCTTTCTTCTCTTTTCCCTTGTCTTTGCTTGGAGGAGGCCCTATTTACAATAAAAAGGGGATACATTATCACAACTTTGTATCATAATACCATAGTTGAATTAGAAACATAAAAGAAGGGATAGTCATTTACCTACTGGAGTGATCTTTCCAGCTTTGATGTCACCAAGATACTTGGAACAATTCCTCTTCCAATGTCCAACACCGTTATAATAATGGCATTTATCAAGAGGACCCTTCTTGGTTTTGGAAGTGCTAGCTTCAAAAGTCTTAGCCTTGGTGGACATGGGAGCTTGCCTCTTACCCTTTTTCCCATTCTTCTTCAACTTCCCCTTGCTCTTAGTGCTTATATTAAGCACATCTTTAGGTGGGTTAACATTTAACCCCATGTCTCTTTCGGCTTGCACAAGTAACTTGTGTAACTCTTCAAGAGACACGTCCTTGTCTTGCATATTGAAATTCACCCAGAATTGTACATATGCTTTGACTTTGGATAAGGAGTGAAGAATCCTATCAACAATGAGCTCCTTGGGGATTTCAACCTTTTGAAGTTTCAATGTCTCGACTAGCTCCAACAATTTGAGCACGTGAGGGCTAACCTTTTGGCCCTCCTTGAAATCGAGATCAAAGAATGCTGAGGCCGCCTCATATTGGACAATCCTCGGTGCTTGTGAGAACATTGTCACAGGTTTGGAATAGATTTCATAAGCGGTGCCCATTTTAAAGGCTCTCCTTTGGAGATCCGCCTCCATAGCAAAAATCAACACATTTTACATAGCGGCGGACTCTTTGTGATAAGCCTCATATGCTTCCCTAGTGGCGGCACTCGACCTAGCATTAGGTTCGGGTGGAGAGGCCTCAATGAGGTAACGAAGCTTGTCGTCACCTTGGGCGGCTAATTTGAGTTGGGCATCCCAATCGGAGAAATTTGACCCATTCTTTTCAAGTTTACAACAATCCATGAAGGATTGGAGCCATGAAACATTAGTGAGAGTGGTGGCGTTGGTGTTTGGTGCGACCATTTGTTATGAGAAATAAAAGTAGTCTACAAAACAAAAATAGAAGGAATAAAACACTTGTCGTTTTCAAAATAATAATAATACTCGTAAATTTTTAATTTAAACGAGTTTTATTGCATTTATCTAGTGACCTCTACCCAACTTGATAAATGATTCCAAGACCCAAATTCATATTAACTTGGGCACGGTGTAGCCGATTCATCTCTTATCAATATAACTCGGTGGATTAACTCTTTAATCGATTCTACTTTTAGAACTCTTGGTCGATAAAATTACATTAATATTTATCTTTAGCCCAAAACACATCCGGCTATGGTCGAGAATACTTTTATTGAGTTCAACCCAAATTTCGAATAAATGTGCCCATGATCCAAATCCACATTAACTTGGGCACGGTGTAGCCGATTCACCCCTTATCAACATGAATTCGGTGGATAAGACATTTATCACCCACTTCCCCTACGTAACATGGTTTGTACTCCGGTGTGGCCGAGCGCACTCCCTCACGAAATAGGTTTTCATGGTTTCTACTTTTTGGTAAGGCTAAGTCTCAATTCTTTATTTTAGCGAGAGGTCATGCCAATTTATTATCTATCACGTTTTAAGTGAACTAAAGCGGTGAACTACGATAATTGTAATTGACACGGTCGATAAACTCGATTTAAAATGCATGTTTAGTAATTGCGATTTAGCGATGCATTCAACATATAAATAAAATGCAAAGCATAAAAATAAAATCCTAGTATGGCCTTCCTAAAAAATAGTAAATCTAATAAACTATTACAAATTCGGAAACCAACTCCTTTGGTCCCTTGAACTTCGATCTTGGCACGCATTTCAAGGTAACACCGTCTTGATGGACCGCTTTCTCGAATGGTACCGTCTTCAAGGAACTCCGGAATAATTAAATTACAAAATGAATTACATAACTTCCTATTATACATTTGTAATAAAAAAAATCTATAAAATTACAAAACGGCGATACGAGATCACAATAATTACAACCGAATCGATATTCCCGTACATTTCGGGTAATACCAATTAAAACTAAGGCCATACTAAGTAAAATTACATAATTCAAAAATTACATAAAATTAAAATATGACAATCATAAATAAAATGCAGCATTATAATATGTATGAACATGCTAGATTTTATGCTAAATCGCCTTTTAAGAGCCAATATCGCATATTTATCGGTTTTCATGGATTTGCGTGATTATAACATGTTAAAATCAGAATAATTACATAAATTCATATTTATGTACAAGTTAATTACCCTAACAATCTTAGGACTCAAAAATTAGTCTACACTAACATTTTGACAATAATAAAACTTGTTTTCTTAATATTGTTCATAAATGGACCCAAAAATACAAAATTATGCTATAAACTTCAAATTAAATTATAAAAATTTCAAATAATTTCGAAATTTGAAATTTAAACTCATGAACATTCTGGAAAATACCATGACACTCATAATATTCAAAACTTAGGTTAAAAATTTCGAAAATTTACCGAGAAAAACAATGTTGCGGTTTATCGGTTTTAACAATTATGACCATAAAAATATGAGAAAAATTATTTTCATCACTTTTTCACTTTTAGATCTGAAATATATGATAAAATGCAACATGTGACGTTTTTACTTTAGTCATGAAGTATGTTTTAGCATTATTACTAATTATAGTCACTATTTATGTGATTTTTCATCAAAAATTCATAAATCATGCATAAAGACTTCATTATAGCCAAATATTTTACCCACATCTTGTAAAATTGCATGTGACAACATACTAAATTTCTATGACCATATTAAAAATATAACTCATATTAACCTATTTACCCATTTAAATACGATTTTAACTTTAAAATTCATATTTCGAGCAAAACAACTTATTTTAACATGAAAATTTACATGACATCAGTAGATAATATATGTGAAAACATATCCAAAAACCACTGAAAAATTCGAAGTTTAGCTATTTTTCGTCCAAAAATGACATTTTTATCATAAAAATCACATTTTAATGCCAATATTATATAAAATGAACAATAAAACCCATAAATAAACCAAAATGTCCTAAAAATCACTTAGGACCAGAAACTTTTAACATGCAAAGTTATTTTTAGGTTTATCTTCATAAATCCAAATTAATTAGTTTTGTATGTTAATCTTATAACTCGGAAAAACTATAAACCGATTTGCATGCAAACAACCTAAGGCTCTGATACCACTTGTTAGATTCATTGAACTCATAAGTTTACATATTCATATATGAATTAATTTATTTAGTCATAAAATAAATGCTAGATCTTATGCATGCAAACTAAAACAAGATAAGAGAAGAAATCGTCTATCTTACTTTGGGATTTCGGATATTAGGGCACCAACAAGATCTCCTTCTTGTTAGTTCTTGAGCTTCCTAATAATGGATGAATAAAAGGTCCAAAATAGAACCTCTCCCAAAAGTATATACCCAAGGAAATCCCTTAATAACTAATATTATTATGATCTAGTAATAATATAAGTCTTACTATAAAAATTGACACAAAAATATTTTGTATTTGCTCTTGAATTTGTTTTGGCCAAGAGGAGAGATTTGTGAGGTTTTATTTCTCTAAGTTTTCACAAATTGTAGAGAGAATAATATTTCTTACATTAGAAAATATGTTATGAAGTAGTATGAATAATGGAGGAAAAACCCTCTATATTTTCCTCTTAGAAAACCGGTGGGGAGGGGTGGAGGGGAACCAATGCATGGTGCTCATTTTATTCCCAAGAAAATAGGCTTGCATGGCTACAATTAGGTAGGTAATCATTTTGTTTTCCACTTAAAATAATTAACACAATTTAAAGACCACAATCCCCTCCAATTTTCGGCACATTTAAAATAAAATGGATGGTCCATTTTATTTTGTCATTTGTCAATTGTGACATATGTGACATGTTACTTGACATGTGAAATTGTAATGTATTTTTAACATATTAAAAATCATCATACTCATAAAATATGTCATATACAAAATCGACTAGTAATTCGTAATTACTTGTACCAAAACGGTTTATCAATTATAAATCACAGCGTCTTGTATTTATAATAATTTATTCATTCAATTACAATTTCAATTGTTTCGTAAACAATAATTTTATCTAAGTAATAAAACAATTCGATTACTTAGATCGTATCCAATCTAATCGAATTATAATAAGACACGTTAATCTTACTCACAAATCATCCGTCAATTTTAAGCAATTTAATTAACTCGTATCGGCATACGATTAATTAAATAATCAATTAAGAGTATTTCCCTATAGGTATGACCTAAGGGGATCAACTGATCACCACCGTCGCACGACAGTAATGTCAAACTCTAGTCAGCCAATCATTACCGATATCTGTGGACCAGTTGACTGTAAAATATTACATCCCACATGTATTCTTAAAATGAGATTTAAACATGTGATTATCGTGATCAACAGTTGTGATCGCATTATTGTCGGAGGACACATATTCCAACAGACACGGGGAGGAAGGTTGAGCAGTAGGGTAAGGTGGCATGGTATTGGTCGTAAATGGTGGTGAAGTCTTGGTTATTTGATGAAGAACATATGGGGAGACGACGTCAATAAGAAAATCATAAGTGCGAGTGTTAGGTTGAGATACCTGATTAAAAATAATTTAGGATTCGTCGAAAATAACACGGCGAATAATTGTGCTTTTATTTGTTTGAATATCATAAGATTTATATCCACGATGATGTTCGGGATAACCAAGGAAGACACATGGAGATGGCCTAGCTTGAAGCTTGTTTATTGTGGTCAAGGGAACGAGAGGATAAGATAAACAACCAAAAACTAAAAGATGTGAGTAAGACGGGTTTTGTTGTAAAGCATTTGTAAAGGAGTGGTGTAGTCAAGTTATTTACTCGGAAGTGTATTTAACAAATAGGTTGCCATGAGCAAAGAATGATGCCACATTGACGGTGGGACAGAACTACTGAGAAGTAAAGTACGAACAATGTTATTGATAGTGCAAATTTTACGTTCGGCTTTACCATTTTGAGATGACTTACAGGGACACGAAAATCTAAAAGATAAACCATGTTTAGCGCAGAAAACCCAAAATGGCACGTTATCAAATTTTTTTTCCATTGTTGCATTGTATAGTTTTTATCTCTCTCTCAAACTGAGTACGAATATAATTGCGAAAATTAACAAAAATTGAGTAGACTTGTGATTTTTTAGCTAGAGGAAAGGTACGCAAAAAAATTATATAATCATCAAAGAATAAACGTAATACCGGTGTCCGGATGAACTAGGGACCGGAGAGGTCCAAAGATTGCTATGTATGATGTCAAAGGGTAAATTGGTGGGTGACATAAACGGTTAAAAAAGTTGTTTTATGTGTTTTCCAATAGAACAAGCATGATAAATAGAAGTTTTGTTTCACGAATTATAATTAATCGAATTATTTCTTTTAAGAGAATTGAAAACAGGAACTCTGAGATGTCCTAGACGATCATGCCAGAGAGATGGAGCAAGAGCAGTGAAAGAAGCTTGAGGGAAGATGGATTTGACACTGGTTACCGGATACAACTCGCCTCGACTATCACACCTCATGAGCCGCATCTCCGTCAGATAATCCTTCACACAACAACCAAAGGGATCAAATTCAACACTAACGGAATTATCAGTGGTAAATTTACAGAATTTTTTGGATAATTTTAGGGACATGTAGCACATTATTAAGGGCGAAATGTGGGTTAGTTTTTGGTAATGTGGTGTGCCAAACCCATTAATTGGTATATATTGACCATTTTCGACAAGAATTCTATTACTAATTCTGGTATTAACAATAGAAGAGAGTTTATATACGTCCGACGTCGTGTGAGATGTCGCTCCAGTGTCCATGAACCAATGCAGGTCAGGTGGAGTGAGACCAAGCGTGTACATGGCAGCCTCGATGTCAGTTTGAGACGGAGGATTTTTGGCACTATATGCTTGTTGTCTTGTAGCAGGGAATAAACGAGGAATTGGTGCTCGTGACCATGGAGCCGTTGTAATACCCGTCCTGTTTAAGGACCCGTTGACCGACCTTTTGACCAGAGGAGACCCGTAACAATGGACATGAGAGAGTATAGGGGACCTACGTGATGGTTTGCTCGACCTAGTAGAGGTTACTCGGCTGAGTAGTGGTAACACGCGACCGAGCATGGCTTACTCGGCCGAATATGAAGATACTCGACCGGGTATTACTTCTGTTGACGCGTTATTATAAAACGCGAGATCGTAAACCTTATTTAATTTTCGACGGTTCCTTTATCTTTCCAACCTTAACCTCTCTCTCTCTCTCTCTCTCTCTCTCTCTCTCTCTCTCTCTCCTACCTATCACCCACCTCTTTACTCCTTCACTTAGCCTAGACACTAACCCAAGAAGGGGGAATGGTTCATGCTTGGAGTCATCGAGTCGGGATGTCATCGTTACCAAATTTGGTCCGCGTCTCAAGGTAAGTTTGTGTTTCATTGTTATCTCTCAGTAGGTTTTTGGGGGCAGTCTAGTAATAGGATATGGTTACTACTTGTAAGATTCGCCTTGGAATCTTGCCTGGCTAATTGTTGGATGCACTTTCATGGATTAGCGATAAGGTAGGATTTCCCTACTCAGTTTTTTGTATAATTGATTTAATGCATTGTTGTGATTAATTGATATGATTGATATTGTGATTGATTATTATTGGTGATTGGAGTTTGGGTGCTGGAGTTGAGATGGTTGATGATGTTTGCGAGGTGCGTCCTCGGCTGAGTGGAGTCACTTGCGGGAGTGGCTTCACACCTTGATTTGCCCTCTATAGAACCCGCCACATGAGGGGATGTGCATATTAATGGACAGAGTTATCGCTCGTTCATGAGCGGGGCTTAGGTGGGCAAGGTTACGGTCCCCCACTGGCAGGGCTACACACTTTGGTGTGTAGTCAGTTATGAGATGTGATTCGGAGTTGGAGGTGGATTGTGGAACAGCTGTTTATTTTTATCGTACTTTGTCTATCTTGTTTGTTCAGTGAACTGACCCCGTGTTGTGTTTTCAAAACTGTGGTGTTCCATTCAGGGATGGTGAGCAGTTGGTTTAGCAGGTACAGCTAGTTTTGATGCTTGCTGGGCATGGAAGGGAATCGAGTCATCACGCTACCAAAGTATATATCGCTGACATTCATATCTAGTAATACTTCTAGCTGTTTATGTTGTATCTTCATCATGTTGTTTTACGATGTAAAGTATAAAGCTATTTAATATATGTTCTACTACTTTTATTTGATTTACTACCTCGAGAAACCGAGATGGTAGCACCTTTATACACTGGGGTGGTCCTTGGTAAGGCACCTTGGTGTATGGGGGTATTACAAAGTGGTATCAGAGCGACGATTTTAGAACCTAAACCAATGAACCAAATGAATGTAGGATGTCAAATTAAAATGAACCTGGTGTATGTGTGTTGGGAGCCCCTTATGTCGGTTTTGGGTGAGAAGGCGCCTCATCTCAGAATCCCGATCCCAATCATGCTTAAGCCAGCCACCATGGAAGGGTAGATGTGTAGGAGTGTCGTTGTGCCAGTGTGTGTGCCAAGTACGTATGCATGTAGTAGTCTATGTAGTAATATGACGAGTATGGAATAGGTGGAGTTTTGTATGCGCGTAAGCGATGTTTTCAACGAAGTGCTAGTGAGACTAGGTGTACGTGTCGTATGGATGAATTAACTAATGAGTCTAAAGCCTTATGCATAGTGGTACATGACGGACGAGGTAACAAATGATGGTAGTGTTGTAACATGACAAGAAGGATGGGAATGTGAACGGGTGCTTAATGCTCGTAAATAGACTTAGGAATATATGTCGTGTTCTACCTAATATATAGTCAAGTTGGTTGCGGTACATGTGTTGTGGCATGGATTGTTTTATTCTCGGTGATGTGCATAATAACATGTGTTGCATAAGAATGTCATAATAAATTTTATGATTTGTGATGTACCTTGTTATGTTAGAAATAGGGTCTAACGGTGACGAGCCCAGTTAAGTGGAACTCCGAACGATGTTTGCTGTTTTGCAGGGAAACTCTTAGTATTATTCGATTCCGTCACTGTTCTGTTGAACTCGGCCGAGTAAAGTTTGCACTCGACCGAGTAGGCCATACTCGGCCGATTAAAGAGGCACTCGACCGAGTACTCAGAATTGCAGATTACACTTGCTACTGATCTCTGAATACTCGAACGAGTAGAGACTACTCGGCCGAGTAAACCCAATACTCGACCGAGTACCCGTTTATTGCGGTCCAGCTCAGTTAATTCCGAAAACCCTATAACCCCTCTTCCTATCTTATTTCCGCCTCATTATCATTCATTCTACTCAAAATTCTTCAAACTTTCTTTTTCTCTCAAAATACTTGGGTAATTCTTGGTTGTGGTTGCTCTTAGATTTCCTCTTGTTTGTTCAAATCTTCAATCAAGGTAAAGTATCTAATTAATTTTCTCAACTTTTCATTCAATCTATGGTCAAACCTGCCCTAAAATCTGAATTTTTCTCTTGTAATTCAAGGTTTTCACACTCTTATATTGATATTTTGGTAATATTTGCTCTTAAACACCCCCTATGTATGTTCTAAAACGATTTTGTGCTTGAAATCATCCATCTTATATTAGAAGTTTTTCCAGGGTTTGCTTCAAAGTATTGATTTTTGGTTACCTAGGTTGCCTTTAGGATGTTCCTTGGGATTTAGTTGCTGATAGTAATGCTTTTCTTGGTTAGTATGACATGTATTTTGTGAGAAAAATCCGTCTTAAAACTTCGTCTTAAAAGTGTGTAATTCAAAAAACAGTCCTTACTATGGCAAATTTCTGGAAAAATCCTTGTTAAATTCATCTTTTTGCAGCATGCCGAAAGCAAAAGCCCCAGCTAAGAAGCGGACTCGCGCCAATGTTCACTTGGAAACGGGTCAGTCTAGCCAAGAACACGTTGTCCCTCCGATAGAGGAATATCCATCGGTAATTTTCTCTGGCCTTAAGCAGCAAGCTGCTTTTGTGGCCTTGATGGGTCAGACCATGAGGCCGACTCGTTGTGTAGATCCCGACATCTTTGAGATCTTGGGGGTTAAAGAGGATATAATGCACATTTTCAAGATTGCGAATGGAGGGATTCTACCATCTACGCAAGAAGTCCTACCTATATCTAACCTTGGAGTTTTTGAGCTCTTTTGTGTATGATGTAAAGGGGAAAACCGTTTCTTTCCACCTCATGAACGAGGACCATAGCCTAACCTTTGACGAGTTTGACAACCACCTTAGACTAGAGACAGAGAAAGAGGGGTACATTAGTGACGTGGCAAAGAACGGTGGGGCACCCCCACTACCTACCTTACCTGACCGGCCGACTTGTTCCTAGTGCGAGTTCCATGTTGATCAATGATGTACAACATGTGTCACTCCGTATGTTCCTTAGGATGATGACTTGCCTATTGTTTGGGAGGGAGGATGTTAGTAAGATGAACACTCATGAGGTCATGTTGTTGATGTCTTATCTTAACCTTCGCCGAGGGACGCCTTTTTAATATAGTGCTCCTGAGGTCGTATGCTCTAGTTTGGACATCATGGTGTAGATACCTCATTTCTGCACCTCTCGCAAACCACCCGGTGATGATTGGGCCGCATGTTTGCTACGCAGAACGATTTGTGACAGTTCGTAAGTTTATCGTCAAGTGATTCCTCAAACACTAATGTCTACCTCTTAGTTGTCATCTACGTGCCGATACGGTCGTTTTGACAGTAATTAGAGTACATTTGGAGTCCGGGCCTAAAACCGTCTTCATTTTCTGATAACCGTTAAATTCCGAGTCAAAATGTTCTGGAATGTTCCGGATATTTCTATTCCATATTTTATAAATATTTCATAATCGTTATCCTTTGGTAAACAATTTCCCGAAATATTCACATAAAATATTAAGGAAAACCAAATTATTCCGTCCTACCATAACTTAAACACGGAAATCTTTCTTCCGCAGAAGGAAACCACTTGGGAACAAACGCAGTAGGTGCTGCGCCTCTTCCAAGAGACGCAGTGGCTGCTGCGCCTCTTCCTAGGTCCTTTTCTGCGTATTTCTCGTATCTTTTTCATATCTTTCTGAGATTCACTTCAAAAGAGTCTCTGAAACCCTAAATCCTTCACGTGATTAGTATAAATAGGAGCCTTCGCTCCTCATATTTCTCACACGAGTGTCCGACCTTCTCTTCTCCCTTTGCATTCTAGACCTTTGTTCTTACTTTTTGGCGTCTACGTGCTTGAACATTCGACCACGTAAGCTCGGATCCTTCTGAGTACCAGCCTCGTTTGCATGACCGACCAATTTGACCAACTCCACAATCAATCAACTTAATTAATCTAATCATTTTCCTCTTACGAGGGCACTTTCGTTACATTCGCGTCGAGCATCACTAATCGATATCTTAGTCCTTCTCGTTTCGTCAAACATGTAAGTCTGAGGGTGTAAATCCTCCTTCATTTATTGTTATTTACTTTTTGTATCATCTATTGTAAGGTTTATGTCGAAAATACCAATTAAAACCGATTTCTAAAACCGTGCTTTAAAACCCTTTTTACGGATTTCCAGAAGACAAACCGTCGAGAAAGGACGCAGTAACTGCTGCGCCTCTTCGAAGGAGCGCAGTACCTGCTGCGCCTCTTCGTGAGGCTGCCGCAGTTCCTGCTTCTTTTCTTCTTCCTTCGTCCTCTGTAATTCGTTAAGTATTTGTTTTGTTTCGTTTGTTCTTTAATTCTCTGATATCATAGCACAATAATTTCACATGTATATTGTTTATCGTTCATTAGCACATAATTTATCATAAACTCGACTTAAATCCCTTATAATCTCATATTTGCGGGTTTTCGTCATTAAATTCAATACGGGTTATAGAAATTCAATTCATCAATATTGAGTTTCTGGAATTCGATCCTTTGATATATTTTCATCTGTTTATTGTCATATGCATCGCATGTTCGTCATTAATTTGTCATTAATTCATCTTGTTTAGTTTATTTCATTCGCCTATGTCACTAATCAATCATTCTTCCATGTACTTAATCCGTTTGCATCCGTCTCATCCATGTTTATCGCTTTCATGACCATTAATCACATGTAATTAATCTATTAATCACTTCTATCCGAGTATATATTATAAATCAATCATTAAATTAACCCACGAACATTAACGATTTGCAGTTCCGGCTTCACAGCCAGAACTCACCCTTGAAACAGACGGCAAAGAATCGCCGCGCCTCTTCCAAAGGGCGAGCGATCCTGCGCCTTGTTCGGGTTGAATTCTGTCCCTGAACTCCGTTTTTGCTTTGACCTAGTTATTTAGCTTACGTATAATTAACTATTAACCGTATTATCGCCTTCTGTCTTGTACGTTAATTCATTCCTTTTATTCGTTTTCTCAAATTATCCGTTTTAAAGGTATTTTCGACATAAATCGCCTAATCCATTGTAATTTTGTAATTTTTCATTATTGCAATTTTCTTTATTGTATTTGTCAAATTTATTGTATCATTTGTATGTTTTCACATGTAATTGAACATTAAATCCTACTTCGACCCAATTGTTTGCTAATTATGTGTCAACCGACTTAGTTAAATTCACATGCTAGGATTAAAACTTGGATGTTGCATTGCATGTATATAGCCGACGATATATCGAGTATAGATGATGTCCCTAATCATTAGTAGAGGCCGCTATCGAGGCGGGCGGGATTAGGTGTTCGATCAAAAGAGCTTCCTAATACGTACCCTCGCCCCTTACTCCAGATCTCTGTGAACATCCGTGTTCATTGGCATCCACGAGAGTCATTCTAGACATAGAATGCTAAGGGTAACGATTGCTTAGTGTTCATGTCTTTACTTTGTGTCTAGACCTGGCACGAGGTATTCGAACGGTTCCAATTTCCGATAAAAATTGGTGGCGACTCCAACAAAAATGCAAACTCTTGTTCTCTTCCTCCCAAGCGCCCCCGTGGGCCCCCCGCTGTCCACACATGGCACGGTCTCCGAGCCGTCACTTTCTTGTGGGGCTATAGTGACCCGCTTGGCTCAGATGTTGACTGACTTTAAGGCTCCACCTGCGTCGGGTAATGGGTTGTTTGAGTCCGCCCATACGATGGATGAGAGGTACTGGTGTCATAACAGGTGGCTTAGGAAGTTGGAGGATGGGTCGTATGTGTGGAGAGTGAGGGGATCCGTGTGGATGGTGCTCCTCGATCCTGAGCAGCTACCCGTGGTTGACCATCTGGCAGAGTATGACCTGGAGAGTGAGGAACCGGAACCCGAGCCTCTGTTTTACTTGATCGACCTCACCATCCTTCTAGACCTACCTGAGCCTATCTCCGCGACGAAGAAGCAGCAGATCGCTCCCCCGCCTCGCGAGCGTCGTAGAGGGAGAGCAGCTAGGGTGGTCGAGACTGAGACTGGGCCTTCCTTTTCTACCCCTAGCTTTTACCCATCACAGTACTCACCCTACCCCACGTCCACGACCCTAGGATGCAGGTTAGTGACCTGACTGAGCGGATCTTCACGACCTTAGTGCTCCGGAACATGCATGAGATAGCCTACAACCAGGGCATAGGGACAGAGTTAGCGCAGCCGGTTTGGTGGAGAGGGCCTAGGGTTGACACTGGAGTCTTCCATAGTTATGGGGTTGATCCCAGCTTTTGGAGACCATCTGAGGAGACCGAGTTTGGCTGCCTCGCGGGACCGTGGGGAGCTAACTGCGGCAGTCAGCTAGATGAGGCAGGGAGATGGACCGGTGGTGGAGGTTATTCAGCTGGAGCTTATCAGGGAGCGGGCACATCTGGAGCAGGTACATGTGGCACAGGAGGTAGTGAGGAGATGGAGGAGGGTGCGGATATTTGATTTCCGTTTTTTTTCTGGACTTGTTTCTTTGGATTTGTTATTGGATACTGGCTACACTTTTATCATACACTTTTATTTTGGATGTTGTAATTAGCCATAAGGCCACTACTTGTTTTTCCGTACTACTTTTGAGTCGTGTGGCTCAGGAACTTTGAGTTGATGTAGCCATTTAGCTGTTTACAGGATTAAACATTGGTGTTGTGTGTTTAAGATGCCGCAAAATCGCATTCTGCCCTGGAAAATTAGGCCGAGCATGTCGATACTCGCCCTAGTATCGCGTACTTGACCGAGTACTTCTTGATACTCGACCGAGTATCCGGATATTGCATCCCTCGTTGTTTGGATTTGTTATAGAATCAAATGGGTAACTATTTTTCGGTACAAGCATGCTTCAATGTCTCAGTGTCGCGTTAAGACTTCATGATATGCACTTTGTTTATATGATAACGATATACGATCGAAATCTGTGAAGAAACGGTAATCAGTGTTGACTGAATGGCAATGGTATCATCATGGTTCATTTACGTACAATTGGAATCTCTTTGTCTATGTTGCATGTCTTGTTTTCCTTAAATTGCATGAATAGGGTGGTTGTTTATATACATTATGGGCGTGTCGAAATTGTCACATGACGTGATATATGTTATATGGTTCTTGTTTGCTTGCGCACTTATAAGTTTGGTTAGATGGGTAGAATGAACTTCGGGGACGAAGCTCCTTTTTAGAGGGGTAGATAACATCGCGGTAAAAGTTTTAACAAGTTGACAGAGTTCTTCTATGCTTCATCTTTAATTTAACTTTCAAGTTCTAAGTCATCACAAACTTATGAATTTAAATTTGCTACGTAATTAACTTGGTAGTAACAGTATAGTGATTTTTTGGTCGTTGAAGCTATGTCAAAGATGTTTAAAACCTAATATCATACGTGTCTTAAACTTTTGTTTGGTGTTCGTTGTCGTGAAGCGATAGGTCTTTCCTTAGGTGTTTTGTCCGTCGTGTTGGGAGGTAGAGGACGAACTTCGGGGACGAAGTTCCTTTTAAGGGGGGAAGACTGTAATACCCGCCCTGTTTAAGGACCCGTTGACCGACCTTTTGACCAGAGGAGACCCGTAACAATGGACATGAGAGAGGATAAGAGACCTACGTGACGTTTTGCTCGACCTAGTAGAGGTTACTCGGTCGAGTAGTGGTAACACTCGATCGAGTATGGCGCCGAGTATGAAGATACTTGACCGAGTATGTAGATACTCGACCGAGTATTACGTCTGTTGACGCGTTATTATAAAACGCGAGATCGTAAACCTTATTTCATTTTCGACGGGTTCCTTTATCTTTCTAACCTTAACCTCTCTCTCTCTCTCTCTCTCTCTCTCTCTCTCTCTCTCTCTCTCTCTCTCTCTCTCTCTCTCTCTCTCTTTCTCTCCTACCTATCACCCACCTCTCTACTCCTTCACTTAGCCTAGACACTAACCCAAGAAGGGGTAATGGTTCATGCTTGGAGTCATCGAGTCGGGATGTCATCGTTACCGACTTCGGTCTGCATCTCAAGGTAAGTTTGTGTTTCATTCTTATCTCTCAGTAGATTTTTGGGGCAGTCTAGTAATAG
Organism: Silene latifolia; assembly: GCF_048544455.1. NCBI lineage: Eukaryota > Viridiplantae > Streptophyta > Magnoliopsida > Caryophyllales > Caryophyllaceae > Silene > Silene latifolia. Next base: position 79,700,994 of record NC_133530.1, read on the forward strand.
GATATGGTTACTACTTGTAGGATTCCCGTCGGAATGTTTCCTGGCTATTTGTTGGATTCACTTTCATGGATTAGCGATAAGGTAGGGTTTCCCTACTCAGTTTATTGTATAATTGATTTAATGCATTGTTGTGATTAATTAATACGATTGATATTGTGATTTATTGTTGTTGGTGTATTGGAGTTTGGGTGTTAAAGTTGAGATGGTTGATAATATTTGTGAGATGCGTCCTCGGCTGAGTGGAGTCACTTGCGGGACTGGCTTCACGTCCTTGATTCGCCCTCTGTGGAACCCGCCACAGGAGGGGATATGCACATTAATGGACAGGGTTATCGCTTGTTGATGAGCGGGACTTAGGTGGGCAAGGTTGCGGTCCTTCACTAGCAAGGCTACACACTTTGGTGTGTAGTCAGTTACGAGATATGATTCGGAGTTGGAGGTAGTTTGTGGAACAGCTGTTTAACTTTATCGTACTTTGTCTTATCTTGATTGTTCAGTGAACTGACCCCATGTTATGTTTTCAAAACTGTGGTGATCCATTCGGGGTTGGTGAGCAGTTGGTTTAGCAGGGTCAGCTAGTTTTGATGCTTGCGGGACATGGAAGGGAATCGAGTCATCACGCTACCGAAGTATATATCGCTGACATTCATGTCTAGTAGTCCTTCTAGCTGTTTATGTTGTATCTTCATCACGTTGTTCTACGATGTATAGTATAAAGCTATTTAATATATGTTCTACTATTGTTTATTTGATCTACTACTTCGGAAAACCGAGATGGTAGCACCTTTATACACTAGGGTGGTCCTTGGTAAGGCACCTTGGTGTATGGGGGTATTACAGCCGTAGGGTAGGGACACAGGGGATAGGCCTAAAGAGAGGGACTCCAAGGCCAACCACCAAATTTGCTAGGCCACGGTGAATTAGGAACCGCGGCTGCTGTCTGAGTTGTCCCCTTACCAGCGTTAGATCCGCCACAAGAGGACCCCTTGTTTCCATTATTGCCTTTCTCACCTTTGTTTCCACCCTTCATTTTGTTCCAATTTTTATTGGACTTATTTTGAGTGGATGAAGGAGGATGTCCAAGAATGGAGGACGACGAATCACCATCACCAGAATTCTTTGCAAACATGGCCGAGGGTGCACATGTGGCTGCTTGTTTTGCTAAACCCGCTTCCTCTAATGTCAACATAGAGCGGGCACAATATAATGGTGGAAGGGGATTGCTTTGGCAAATGATGGTACCCACCCCATGATAGGCCGGACTTTAACCCAGAAACAAGTTGAAGAACAAGACGACTATCACTTACCGGAGATTCGACGTTCTTTAGCTGATCCGCAAGGCTTTTGAGACGTTGGCAATAGGAAGAGTCGTTAACGGAATTTTCCATACTGATATGCGAAATTCTTGTTCGAGCGTGACGGCCCGAGAGTGTTGATTATCATGAAAGATTTGTTTTGATACGATCCCAACATTCTTTGGTTGTGGAGTTCTCTTCAACGATGGTTTCAAAGAGGTCATTGGTGATAGTAGCGTAGATTCATTGCAAGACCGTCGCATTAAGAGTTTCTCAAAGTTCTTTATCATCTTCCGGTGAGGACGTAATTTTTTTGCCCTTTGATGGAATAAGATAACAAAGCACGTGAGTTGCCTTAGCGTGATTCGTGAACAAAGCAACCCACAGAGGATATTGATCATTATCCATTCCGAGGGTTACAGAGATTTGGTTCCTGATGTTGGCTACTGCCAAGGCCGGGTGAAACGAACAAGAAGAGTATTTCTTGTTCGTCGTGATGGTGGTGACATGAGGTCGAAGAAGACGGAGATGAGATATTGTCGTGAAGAACGACGGCTAGAGTTAGAGCCGAAGCGATTTCGAAAGATCATTGCCCTAGGAAGGTGGTACCATGAAAGATTGCAATGCTTGAGTATTATTCAATAAAGAGTTTGGTATATGTAAAATTCTAAATGATTCACTAACCTAATTACAAGGATACAGTTTCCTCTATTACGTAATACAAAATCAGTCAGTATATACAAAAATATTCACCATATATTATTTGTCTAACAATTTCAATCGAGGCTAAGGCCACAATATTGTTTTAGTACCTTCCATGGCTCATTATCAGTTCTAAACACAGTTCCTGGCACGTAATGCAGTCAAGTGGGCACCACTCTGCAGAATAACATCATAAGTATGAATAAATTTTCATATAAACCGGCTGAAGTATTGATGATTGAATTTATTGGTACAGTGGTGCCAGGCATATGTGGCAATCGTGACAGTCGAGTTAGTTTCATATGTGGTCATCGAGTCTTGCCTGGATGAGCCTATAGGTCCACATTTTGTCCAAGGTCGGGTCAAACCAATTTCAATATCTAATTGGGTCATCGTTTAGGGTCACTATAAAATTAGGTTATTATCAAACATATCAAATTATATTATTTTTACTAAACTCTAAACTGTAATCTGTTAATTAATATATAAATAAAATTTATATAATACTATAAATTATTAAATATTTTTTTGATGTTATTACTTGAGAATTAGTTGACCCATACTACGGCCCTGTTCTTTTGGACTGAAACTAATCGATCTCGAATCGAATCGAACTTATAAGATCTGAATCGAATCGAATCGAACTTATAGGATCTGGAATCGAATGAACTTATAGAATCGAATCGAATCGAACTTATAGGATCTGAACTGAGCTTATAGGATCTGAACTGAACTTATAGGATCTGAAGTGAACTTAAATTAAGTGAGGTATAGGATCTGAACTGAACTTATAGGATCTGAACTGAATTTATAGGATCTCGAATCGAATCGAATCGAACTTATAGGATCTAAACTGAATCGAACTTATAGGATCCGAATCGAATCGAACTTATAGGATCTCGAATCGAATCGAACTTATAGGATCTCGAATCGAATCGAATCGAACTTATAGGATCTGAAGTGAACTTAAATTAAGTGACTTTAAGTCCAAAAGAACAGGGCCTACGTATAAAACAAAACAGTAAATCACTATTATTCTTTCGTGATAAAAAAAAGTTAAGAGAATTTAAAAATAGAAATCATTAGTTTTGTGGTATAAAAAATATTTTGTTTAAAATACATTTCACCCCATTACTCAATTATCTTGATTAATTGTCAGTTACAACTTTTTTTTTCAAAGCAAAATACAATGACGAGAAATATGAACAATTAATGAGATACCACTATTATATAAGTAATTTAATAAAAAAAACTATATATCGTGCATTTATTGCAAGGGGTTTAAACTCGTACGTTATTACATAGGTAAAATATTTACTAAATTATTGCACAAGTGACACTTCAAAAAAAACTGTTTATTTTTAAAAATTTGGATGTTAGGTAAAGCTTGTAATATAAACTAGTTTTAAACCTATTCAAATTGCATGGGTTTTCAATTTAAAGATTCTTAATTAACGAAGAGTTTTAATAAACATGATTTAGTTTTCTATGAAGACGTATTTAAGATTTGGATTTGAGTTATAACTTAAATTTATAATTAGAAGACTGGCAGTGTAACATATATAAGGATCTTCTATAGGGTACATACTTTTAGTGGAAGTAACAGTCGAATCGTCTGGAGCGTACAATAATAAGAAGTAATAAGATGATTAGTATACTAGGATCGTCTCCTCTCTCTTCTAGGTTCCTTTATTACGATAATATAAACCACTATGTAGCTCCCTCTTCATGAGAACCATGCTATCCTTAGTTACCTTCATTTTGGTGGACTATCTTGTGAATTTGAGTTGTATTACAGTTATAATCTACATAACATTCTAAGCATGATGATCTAACTTGTTGTCTCAAGTCATATGCATAATCATTTTTCATTGTATTTAATTACTTTGTAGGATACAAACGAATATTCTACATCACGTTTCAAATTATCAAACAATTGTTGTGACTAATCACATACCGCAAATCTGTCGGAATCTTGAAATATGACGAATTTGTCTTAGCAAAGTAAATCAAACTACTTAATGAATGCACAACATCTACCATATTGACTTGTTCAATTACATAATCTATACGTACTACCAACATGTCAACAAAAAAATACATGTAAACAAATTAATCACCTTATATAAGCAGATTACAAATACTAATTACGTGATTTAGAGATTAGCAAGGAAGGAACCAGAGTTGGTTATTTGACTTCATAACTATGAAGTTGAACTTTTTTATTTTACGCAGAACTTAAATATTAATTTTTTAAATTTGTAGCTTTATAATATGAAAACTATGAACAATCAGAAGAAATCATCATGCAAACAAACTATAAAGTTTAAATTTTAGTAGCAATGTAACGCCTTTGAGATCCAAAATTTATATGAAATTGAACCATTGATTTTCAAAGCATAATAAAACGGAGGCTGATGGAATGTTTGTCTTCAATGTACATTTCACATGACCCGTGGAGAATTAAGGAGGAGTGATATAAAATGTGTTTGGCTTTAGAGAGTTACAATATTGATTTTGTATTTGCTTGGTTCTCTTATTTCTTTATGAGGAGGTATTTTATACGATCTTTAATACTCATTTGTCGATTAATTAGTTCTGTAAAACATCTTCTATATACAACAAAGTTATAATAACAACAATAGTGAATTATTGCCTTTCAAAAAAAAATAGTGAATTAGTGACAATACAATTTTTTTTTTGTTTTCAACTTCATTTATTCTTTTTCGTTCTTAATTTTCTATGTATTCAGTTTTTTTATTTCAAATCCATATAATAATACACCATATGAAATATCTTGAAATTATTAACTTATAGTTAATGCGTTTTTTTTTTTTAGTTTTTTTAGTTAATTAAGTTTAAAGCTAATGGAATATGGATGGATTTTTAAAGGAAATAAGTGAATTAAATTAATGCAATATAATAATAAATTGATAATTTATGTCATAATAGTTTGCCGATTCGCATTGTTATTGTGTACGTGCCTTTTTTTTCATCCCATGTGACATTGTCTACGTGGCATTTTTAGGCTAACCTTTAAATAATATTTTATAGATGAACTTGATGAACAATTTGATCATTCACACTCAATTTGGTCCACTTCTCATGTAGTAATTGACTTCCTCCTTTTTCCTTAGTCTTTGTGCCAAAACCAAAGAACAAAAATTGACCAAAACGGAGAAAATATTCTTTTACGTGCAAACGTGATTGACATAACCTGAATCCAATACCCATTATTAGTCCTTGGAAGCCACCTCATTCATATCTGTGAATGCAGATATATAAGTATCATTAAGAAGGAAACGATCACTACTTCCTTCACTGCAAACCAAGTTTTTGTCACCATTATTCAATTGACATTTTAATATAATATTTGATATTTATTTAAATATATAAGTCTAATAAATTAGATAGCCAATTGATATAAAAATTAAATTTGATAAAATTAGGTAATAAAATGATTTAATGTAAATATATAATATATTTATTTAAATATATAAGCCTGATAAAATTGTATGATTAGTAAAAGTAATTCTGTTAGTAGTGAAAATAAGTGTAACAACGTTGGATGTGGTAAATATAATAGTAATCAGTAATCACCATGTATGTAGTAAAAGTATTAACAATAAGATCAAGAGTAGCGAAAGTATTAGTAGCAGCAACAAGAGCTACTAGTTAAATTAACAATATTAATGCGGTAGTAGTGAAAGCTACAATAATAACGGTGGGAGTAATGAAAGTAACATAACAAGAGCGATATTGTAAAACTAACGTTAGAAGGGAAAAAAAACATTAGCCACTCTAAAACGTTTGTTTGTTTTCTTTTTAATACAACTAGTTTTAAACCCGTGCAAAATTGCACGGGTATGTATTTGGGCCGGTATTAATGTTTTTGGATGTATTTTTTTTTTTTTTTTTGCATTTCTATTGTAATTATCTAATTGGTCTAAATCAGCGATCTACATAATTAATTTTTACATTTGTTTCAAATACGTGTTCACATGCAATGGTTTAAGAGAAAATAACGTAATATACTATTGTAAATAAAATTTGCATACATAAAAAACTTTACATCCCGAAAAATAAATATAATTTAATAATCACCTTTAACATAGGCAAATTATTCAAAAAATTGAAAATTTTCATGATAGTGGTTCTCGGGGATTTGACATTAATTGTTACGTATTTTCCGTAATCACCAAGTTTCTTTGAGGTATGAACACCTATATTCGTCAAGCATAAAGGCAAAGACGAATTATTTCATTAATTTCTGTAAAGTATTCACATTATTTGTTATTCAATCCCGTAAGTAAATGTAATTTATTCACGTAGTTTTGTAATGTTATTAGTAACTACTCCGATTATATGTAATTACTTTCATTTATTCCGATTTGTAATTCATTATATGCAATTTCTTTTACTTATGCCGATTATCTATTTATTTCATTAACTATGTAATTCAGTCCGATTATATGTAATTACTTTCATTTATTCCGATTTGTAATTCATTCCGTTTATATGCAATTTCTTTTACTTCTGCCAATTATCTATTTATTTCATTAACTATGCAATTCAGTCCGATTATATGTAATTATTTTCATTTATTTCGATTTTTAATTCATTCCGTTTATATGTAATTACTTTTACTTCTGCCGATTAACTATTTATTTCATAAAATATTTTCTATGACATCATTTGTCGCATGTTTGTTAGAGACGATTTAAAGAAATAAACTCTTTCCACGTAAACGGGACCTACCATTACCTGAATTTCAAAAAAAAAAAGAAAAAAAAAAGAAAAATTAGGTGAATGACGTGGCGCATCCTGTGTTGAACATTGTCTTTTGCATTAATATAGATAAGATTTGATTAGAATTGGTTAATTGAAGATCTATTTGTAGTGGCAAATTACTAAACAGTTGGAACATCACTACATTCACTAGTAAACGACGACTTTGACCTCTGGGCCTTAAGCATGTCATTACATCAAACAAAGCCATTTCTTAGTGTATGAGCGGCCCATTCACTGATTCAAGCCTTTACGCAGTCAATGAGCAAGCTATCAATGCGACCGAACCGGTCGGGTTCTACACCGGACTTCAGGGTCTGTCCAGGTCCCATCCTACCCCCCACGATCCGGTGTATGGATTGCATTTAAGTTACTCGTTGGTCATGGTCTAGACCGGATCAGTCCGGTCCGATTTAAACACTAGTGGAACTACTCTTTGTTAGCCCAAATTCTGGATATGGAGTGAGCCAGGGAAGCAGGTCAAGAGGCAGAGTAATCAGGAGGCAGGACCAAGATAGCGCGCATTGAAGACTTGGACCCGGGCTAAGATGCTCGCATATTCATGGGTAAAATAAGAAAATCCTAGTCATTACCATATTCTAAATAAGGAAAGTCCAATCTTATACCAAATTCGGAATACTTGGCGAGAAAGTAAGGAACTCTAGGTAGGAGAGTTTCACTATATAAGGGGCATCAACGCAAGACCAAAGATTCATTCAGACACAAAGAGCCCTAGCCTCCAAGATATAGCAATTCTAGCATCATCCCACGTTGTACTCTCTACTGAATTATAGTGAAAATATTGGTGGGATTTCGTCCCATCCCGCGGTTGTTTCCCATATTGGGTTTTATGCGTAACCAAAATTCCTTGTGTCCTTTGTTTACGTTTACATTCAATTCATCGTAACATACAAAATACAATCATAAACAAATCGTCATATTGATAAAATTTGGGCACTAAGACCACTTTAACCCTAAATTGATAGAAATTTACCAAAACACTCTGAAAGACTAGGGGCTTAAGTTTGGATGTATTGGGCCACGAATCATGATATGGCTTAGTCCCGATCCATGAGTTGTTTGGACAAGGTCACGAAGCACTTTTGTGCCTTCGATTCGACACTTGAACTGGGGATATGACCCCTTGCATCTAGATGATTCTTATTGAACGATCACTAGTCACACAAGTAGTACGGACACTCTTCCTAATCAATCGTCTTGTGTCCGATATCATATCGGACACCGACGCTCGTTGGACACGCCAAAATGTGTAGGATCCCTATAAACGAGGAACGAGATGTCGAAAGACTGAAAATTGATTGATTAAAAGACAGGCTTGAGTGAGAAATGAACATAAGTTATAGTCAAAGTCAAATTTTACCTTCGATTATTTAAATTTAATATCATATACATTTATAAAAATAAAATGGTACGTTAATTATAATTATAAAATTTATATTTTATTAAATTTGAATAACGTGTCTCGTGTCCTAAATTTCATAGGGTGTTGTGTCACGTGTCCGTGTCCGTTTTGCTACTACCTAGCCAGTCACCACTGCGTGGGTACCCTTGCCGGTGGACTACCGTGGGCAAGGGTAAAACATGGGTCGTACTCATGGGACAACAAGTGATTAATCAGAGTTCACACATATTTCGATTAGGAAAAATTAAATTACAATCCCCTATCTATTAAAAGGATAGGTGAATCTCCAAATTTTCCCGCCTAAAATTTTCGAATCTAGAATTGGATTTACTATTATAGAATTTGTTTGACATAGCTTTTTTGAAGCTTAATTTTCTATAAATGTTTTTCAAATCAGAAGCATTAAATTGTGTTTCTATTTTTAAGGACAAAAAATGGTTTTTGAGCTTTGCATAAACTACTTTTAACTTTTTAGAAAATGCTGCATTTGGCCAATTTGTGTTTTTTAGCCAGAAAAACACTTTCAAAAGCTAGGCCAAACACATAGATAGTATATTCTATAGGTGTGTCTTGAACTATAAATTGACATAATCTTTTAATTGGATATTCATAAATTGAAATGCTCACAAAGTCACAATCTACAAAAGATTTGCCTCCACAATTTTTATGATAAAAAATTCATTGGTTTTTTTTGTGAAAATATAAGAAATTGTAGATCAAAAATTATATATTAATAAAAAAAATTTAAATAAAACGATTATCAATATTTTTTAACATTACTCAATTCTCTTGATTACTTTTTCAATATTGAGTTTTTTTTTTCAAAATCAAAATATAAAGATGACAAACGCGTGAAAATTTAATAATGAATTGTCAAGTTAGAAACTAAAAAGTAAAACTTCATATATACTGTGCATAAATTGCATGGGGTCTATACTAGTACATTATTACGTAGATAAAATATTAACTAAATTATTACACAAATGACATTGAGTCCCTATTTCGCCTAGTTTATGGAAAAATATTTCTAGTTTTGAAAAGGAGTTTTCCAAAAAAAAAAAAAAAAAAAAAAAAGAAGTATTGTGTTTATTTTTGGCAAATGACACAATAATTATTACTTCATGTGTTAATTGTTAACTATTGACCAAATTGTTGTGCTTTCTGAATAATTTATTACTTGCTACATTTCATTCATTTCTATACGTTTGCTTTTTATGCACTATTTATAAGTGAAGAGAATTTTCGATACAACTTCTAATATATAGCATAAAAGATATTCATGTGAGATCTTGTTTAAACTGTCTTACCGAGTACATTGTGAATATCAAATTTTTATAATTTTTGTTAATAGGTGACTAAAGATACGAACAAAAGAAAAATAGCATTGATATATGTGTATAAAGCAAATGTACAGAATTGAATAAAATGGTGGAAGTAGTTTATTATGGCTATAGGGTTACTGGGTGATAAGGCTAAAGTCGTATCACCTAATCAAAATAAATCTATCTCAGTACTAACAAAATCGCTAGTGGTAAGACAGGTATCGAATCCACAGGGAGGCGGTAATATTCAGTTTGCTAATATTTAGATCGTCTTAAAGTAACAATTTCTTAGGGGTTTGTTTGGTTTGTTTTCTAACAACTAATAGCAAGTGAAATTAAGATGTATCACAATAATATTAAAAAGTCTAGGATGCCGGTTCACTAGGTCAACTATACGGGGTTTATCTTAATCGATTGTTATGGCAATCAAACTATCTAAGGTCACAAGATTGATTAATTCTACTATGCCCTTTAGATTAAGTCTAACATGCAATCGCTATAATTAAACACAATCTATCTGATAATCGTAGCATATATTAATCCTAACCCAGTCGGTAAAAGTATTATTTCGCTACACTAATTATAGATTCAGGCCTCAAATCAAATAATTAAAATAAGAACAACAATCAAACGATAGTTTATACGATATTACTAACAATTAATTAATAACCCCCCTTCTAATCAACCTAGATCCCCTTTATCCTAGATGAAAGGTTTAGCTACTCATATTAATGGCATTAACAACAACAAAGGTAGATGAAAACATGATTAAAGATATAAAACAAGAACAATTGAATAAAAGCATAAACTTGATTAATAATTAACGAAGAACAATTGTAATACCCGTTCTTTTAGGGACCCGTTGACTGACCTTAGACACCTGCCTAGACCTTCGGAAACCTTACGAGTTAACCTTGTGACATAGTAACCCTTTGAGTTCAGGAGGCTCGATCTAGCGGAGGCTACTTGATCGAGTAGCTCAGTCACTCGATCGAGTAAAGGCCACTCGATCGAGTAAGTTACATACTCGATCGAGTTATGGGAATTCAGCGGGGAAATATAAATCGTGATATCGTGAAACCCAAATTGTTTCATTTCCTTTTCTCCTAAACCTAGATGCCCTCACCTCTCTATCCTTCCACCTGTATTCATCCTTTTTGAGCTTTTGAGAGTGGAGACACCATGAGGATGGGAAGTATGAGTCGGGTAGCGGTCTTGTCGCCGGAATGCTATGTATAGGTATGTTGTCATCATTATCATCGTCTTCCTTGGTTTCGTTTTTGGTTGTGACAGTATTAATAGATGGTCATACTGTTTGTTATAGGTGGTTATGGTGGTTGCTTGTCGGCTTATAGTCGTGGGCGGTATCGCTACGGTTTGCTAGAGGTAGGTTTTCCTACTCAGTATTGTTGGTTGTACAATATATTTTTTATAAAATCTGGTTGTGTTTGGTGTTCTGATTAATAGTGTGGATTGGTTGTAGTAGGTTATTGTTTGTTTGTCTCTGGGTCGCTAGGCGCGTCCTCGGCTGAGTGGAGTCGCTTGCGGGAGTGGCTTCACGCCCTTGATTCGCCCTCCGTGGAACCCGCTACATGAGGGGATGTGCATATAAAGGAACATGGGTTTTCGCTCGGGATTGATGAGCGGGGATTTGGTGGGTACGGCTGCGGTCCCCCAATGGCAGCGTGAATTACTGGTTACGATTGGTAATTTGGCAAGACTGGACCTTCGAGCAGTCAGAGGAGTGTGGGTGATTGGAGAAGGTGATGTGTGTTTGTTTGTTGTGTCTGGTTTTGTGTGTTCCTTCAGTTATTGACCTTATGTGGTGGTGGTGTATTTTCTTTTTGTGTTGTGTCTGCCTTGATCCAATATTTTGAGCAGTTAGTCTTAGCAGGTTGATATATGGATCATAGTTGGGTGCTTGTAGACATGAGTCTACCAGAAGCCATGGCAGAGATAGTTTCACATACCTGTTAGATGTCACGAGTTGTATCTTTTATTTTGGTTAATAACTTGTAAATAAACGTAAATTTTCTTTTATCGACATTTGATTATTAGTGTTCCTCGGGCAAACGACATGGTAACGCCCTTATTTGCTAGGGATGGTCTTATTAAGGCTCCTTGGTAGATAGGGGTGTTACAAAGTGGTATCAGAGCGACGATTTTGGAACCTGTAACTAATGAGCCAAATGATCGTAGTGAGTCCAACAAAATGAATCTGGTGTATGTATGTTGGGAGCCCCGGCAGTTCCTTGATTTTGGGTGAGAAGACGCCCTCATTCCAAAATCCTGGCCCCAATATGCTTAAGTCAGCCACTTCGAATAGGAATATTGAGTCAGAAATTGTGTGTGTATAGTTGTGTGTGGTATATAGAATGGATATAGTTGTGTGTGAGTCTGTGGTAATGTCTGGTGCGTGCAAGTAGTAGTGATAGATCGTGTAAGTGTTGTGAATCGCTGGGAGTGTGTGTGTGTGTGTGTGTGTGTGTGTGTGTGTGTGTGTGTGTGTGTGTGTGTGTGTGTGTGTGTGTGTGTGTGTGTGTGTGTGTGTGTGTGTGTGTGTGTGTGTGTGTGTGTGTGTGTGTGTGTGTGTGTGTGTATGACAGGAATGGTGGATGTGTTGAGAGTTGCATACGAACATCTGATAATGTGATGGTGATAATGGGTTGTGAATCTTCATATGTGCTTCGGTTAGTATTAATTGTCGTGTAACGCTATGGAACTTAATGGATGAATGTTTTTTGCATACCCTTGTGAATAGGCATAATTACGTGAGTTATCTTGTGGTTGTCGGATTGTTGAGATATGTTAAAACCTAGAACAAATATGAGTGGTAAGAGATAGCTAAATTGTCGAATAGAATGCTTAATATAGTGTAATCACATGTTGGACAATTGAACTTGAATATGCGTAAGTAAAAGTGGAATAATGTGTTGTTATATATGCTCGTGTGAGTTGAAACAAGTCATAGTTGAGTTACTCTGTAAAATGTTGATATAGGATTGAGTAATATGTGCAATGTTTGGATGAGATAGTTGTGTTACATTTGAGTTAGTACTAATAGATAGTAATTCGATGAAATAATCAGTGACGAGTTTTCCAAATACACCTTGGACTCGGAACGAGTTGTTGTTTTGCAGGAACCGTTAACCGAACTCGTAATTTTTGACTTTGTTCCTAATCTTATTCGACCGAGTATGAGTGCCTACACGATTGAGTAGACCTTACTTGATCTCGTAGTTGGGTTATTGGATCAAAATAATTGGATCTGCCAGTGGAAACTCGATCGAATAACTCCAACTCGATCGAGTAGAGGCCACTCGATCAAGTACCCGAGTAACTCGATCGAGTAAGGCTACAATACCCGTATTATAACAGGATTCCTATGCTCTCTTTGATTCATTCTCTCTTCTTATTTTTACTTCTTACTCAAACCCTAAATCCCTTAAAACACTTCTCTCAAAGTTCTTAGTGTAGATTGTGTTAAGATTGTTACTCCCTTTCCCTGTTTTTAAGCAATTAATAGCATATAAAAGTGTTAATTTTCTGAAAAATTCGATTTATACTCATGGATTTTGTTTATAGTTATGGTATTTTGGTAAAATTGATTTAATTCGTTGTTATTGATGCTAGAAGTTGCAAAATCAAGCCGATTTGTGAGTATAAATTGGACCGAAATTTCTAGTATTTGGGTTACAAATTGAATTTTTGTTTGTCTTTTGGATATCAAAAAGGAAAAATAGAGTAAGTTATGTTGTTGGAATCATGTTTGGTGTTGATTTTGACTAATTTCACCCAAAATTTCGTCTTAAAACTCCGCCTTAAAAATTCCCCAAACTAAATTTTGCCCCAAATCTTTATGATAATGATCTTTTGTGAAGCTATTCTTGGGGGATTAAGATCCCAACTTTTATAGCTATGGATAAAATTTTGTGTTTTGAAAACCATGAAACCGTCTTTTATGAAATATGAGAGTAACATGTTTTAGGAAATTGTTGGTTGTCTTATAAGAGCTACTTAAATTGTTGTTTCTCTATTCATGAGTAAACTTTGAAAAGTTCTTTTTGATCAAGTAAGTATCCGTTTGGTGTGGCTAAAAACATGTTGAAACAGATGCCAAGAGCCGCAGCTGTGACCCGTCAGAATAATAGGTCGAGAGCCTCTGAGCCTGAAGTGGGATAGGGGAGTTAGGGACCTACTGTCCCACCGGTTCCCGAGTATCCTACCATTGTCTTTGCTGACTTTAAGCAAAGAGATGCCTTTGTTGAGTTGCAGAAGCAGCATATAAAACCTACTAGATGTATCGAACTACCATCCTTGATGACCTGAAGATAGAGGTAGACGTGAGGCATATCTTTGAGACCTTGGGTTTGGCGGGGTTGTATCATCTTAGGAAGTACTCTTACCCTTTCCTAACCTTGGAGTTTATGAGCTCTTTTTCTTATGATGCGGTAGCTAAGACCGTGGAGTTTCGTCTTATGATCACCAGTTTTCTCTTGTCCATGGACCAGTTTGCTTCTCACCTTGGACTTGCTCGACCTGAGAAGGGATCTCTTAGAGACATCCCGACTGAGTGTGGGGCTAGCAGTTACATGCCATGTTTCACTGGTAAGCCTGCCTCTACTTCGAGTAACATGTTGATTAATGATGTTCAACATGTCACTTTGAAGATCTTCCTTCGAGCTTTGACCTATTTGTTGTACGATAGGAGGGATGTGAGTAAGTTGAACTTGCATGAGGTTATGTTGTTGGTCACCTATCTGAACCCTACCCGAGCATAGAGAGTCTCCTATAGTGCCCCGGCCCCCGGCCATCGTTTGTGCTAGCTTGGCCTTGATGGCCACCTCTCCGACCCGATACTTGAGTTGTGGTGCTATTGCCCCACGGTTAGCTGAGCGGTTGACTACCTTTGAGTCCTCCTCGGCCCACACACCTATGGTCTTAGTTGTGCCCACCTTGGATAGAGATTACTTCATCGACCAGAAATGGTTGAGAATTTTGTAGGGTGGTGGGTTAGCTTGGGGAGTGTGGGGTATGCGTTAGATGAGGCTACCTGACCCAGAGCATCTCCCTGTGACTGAGCCTTTGACAGTGACGGTGGTTGCATCAGACTCCGATGACGATGAGGCTACCCCTACCCGGCAGTACTACCTCAAAGATGATGGTCTTTTAGAGGTGATGCAGGAGCCGACAAAGGGGGGCCAGGCTAGACCTGAGAACCAGCTACCTAGAGTGGGGAGAGGTCCTAGACGGGTGAGAGAGAGGGTTGGAAAGACTCGGCCTGTCCAGCCCGTGCCTCCACAGTACCAGTACCCCAGTTACCTTTCTTCCTTTAGTCCCGCGATGCAGGTGAGTGAGCTCACTGAGAGGGTGTCCAACACCTTGGTGCTCCGAGACCTGTATGAGATGACACATGTGCAGGGAATTGGGACCGACCTGGCCCAACTAATTTGGTGGAGAGGTGTCGGGGATTATAGTGGAGTCTTCCACTCCTATAGAGTAGATCCGGCTACATGGGGGGAGCCTAGAAGTTATTCTTTCGGTTATGTGGCACCATGGTGAGTAGGAGGAGACTCAGATACGGGAGCTACCACGGGCGAGGGTACAGCTGGAGCCGGCACATCCGGAGCAGGAGGCGGAGATGAAGGAGCCGGGTTTAGAGTGATGTTGTTTATTGTTGTTTTACATTCGCTTTCATGGATTTTTAGTTAGTTGCTACGTGTTTTGTTGTTACTTGGATATACTTTGGTTTGTACTTGGCCATAAGGTCGTATTTTGTTGAATTTCGAAACTTAATATGCAGGTGAATAGTGTCGGAGATGAAAACTCCGTCGATGGTTATGCTTCTTAGAATGGCAACATGTTTCTTGAAGTAACTTGACATGTAGTTACTCGATCGAGTGCCCCTAACTCGATCGAGTAACTGCTTATGGGATTCTACAATGCTTACTGGACTCAATATACTCGATCGAGTAACTGTTAAACTCGATCGAGTAGCCTCAACTCAATCAAGTTGTTTCTTAACTCGATCAAGTGCCCCTGTTATCGGTTATCTCGTTCTAAAATTTTGATGGCCATCATGCATATATACTTTGTTGATAATAGGTTTCATTGTCATGCTAATAATAACGTCCTCGTGCTTCAAGTGTAGTTAATACAAGGTCAATACAGTCTTCATTACTTTTCAACATGAGTGTTTAATTGAATTGTTGGACGTACCATTCTACACGGTGGTTATAGTATATCGTTGTGGTCATAAGTTTACAGCTGGTTATGTCGAGTACACATGATTGGGTGATGTCACTTAAGGAATTTCTCGGCGTTCACACATAATAATTGGGTGACCGTAAATTTCACTTGCTTATTTGTTGTATCTACATCTAATATATATTAATATGTATACATTTTATCTAAGTAATGTCAATGAGGTACCATGATATTGTTGCTTTCAACATATGTGATAAAATTGTTTCGTAATGTCAAGATTGAGTAGGGTTATAATTTCGTGTAATGTTTGTAGTTCGTCTTGAAGGTGAACTTCGGGGACGTAGTTCCTTTTAAGAGGGGAAGAGTAATGTCGCATGAGAAAAATGACGAATTATGACAAAATATCATATTTTGAGCGGATTGTTGGTAAAGTTCACCATATTGTTGTACTCCATTTTTGGGTTGCTTAACCACTTTGTTTGCTTAAAATTTAAACTTTGGTTATGTGAAGGTAATGCACGTATTGTGATGTTAGGTGAAATTTGTAGTAATTTGAATTGTTACATTGTTGAGTAATATTAATGTTACGGAAATGGTTTAAACGAATATTAATCTATTGTTGTATACTTTGACCGATGATTGGCTATACTTTGTGATGGGGCATATTCTGCACCCGCTGACCAAGTCAACATATTGAGCAAGGTCAAAGATATCCACAGCAAGTCAACGAGTTAGACAGCCTCACCGACGCAACCTGTCGGCCTGTCACCTATGTCCCGCCACGGCGACTAGCCCGGGGGCACATATCCGCGTACTCATATCCAAGACCCCTCGGCATGGAGTCAACAGGGCCCGCCGGCCTGCCATGGGTCCCTCGGCCGAGGGTACATCAGTCTTTCCACCTGCTAGCCACTTGGCCACTACGTGACAAAAGGTGAAAGTCTATAAATACTCCTCAACTCTCATTGAGGAAAGGATCCACAAGATAACCTAAACACCTCATAATCTGGTAATATCTTCCTTATCTCTCTACAATATATACTTCGCCAAGTAACACATAACTTAATCCCTTTAAGTTTACTGACTTGAGCGTCGGAGTGAGTACGCTCGGTACAAAGCCGAGCCCTCAGTTTGTTCATTGTTTCAGGAGAGACCGAGAGAAGGATTCAATCAAAGACGTCATTCTTCAAGCAAGTGTGGTAGCAAATAACTGTTCTGGAATTACACCCGGAACAATTGGCGCCGTCTGTGGGGAGAACAGATACTAGAAGCTAGTCAAATCCCTTACAAAAAAAAAACAAACACAAAAACAAAACCCACCCAACAAGCTAAGAAGATGTCAAACAAATTAAGCAATTGTGACCGACGGCAATCTCGCCAAGATGATACCGTCCACAATGCGGGGTTGTGCGACCCTCCACCGGCCGAGTAATTCAACCGGCGTACGGGATGCCAATAATACCAGATACGTCGCTGCCCGCCGACCAAGTCACCATCATGGGACATGTGGTTGATGCAACTAAATCGAAGCTACTCTGGACCTTATGGGTGGCACGCCGACTCACACTTGTCACAACGACAAGAGCGGCGGCACCCGCACAGAGACCAGGGCCCAAAATGTGACTCAGAAACTTGAACGAAGCATTGGAGGAAGGCGACCCTATCAAGACGGGGGAGCCCGAGTGCTAGTGGTAGACCGAGTCCTTCTCGCACTCGAGGGAGGACAGCGTCGCCGCAGCACCGACGAGGCTGCCCTGCAGGAGGAGTGAAAGAAGTCCGACTCACCGAGTCGGAGAAGAAGTCCGACTCACCGAGTCGGAGAAGAAGCCCGACTCACCGTAGTCGGAGAAGAAGCCCTTCCCGCCACGGGGAGAGGAGCCGGACTAAGGATGTGAGGAGCCGATCGCCGCGTGTCATTCGACACGTGGTCGACGACCCCTCGATGCCTATGTCCTAGAGGTCCCGTGCCGACTAAGCTAAAGTTTCCACCCATATCATACAAAGGAGAAGGCGACCCAACCGACCACGCCGAGGCTTTCGAGTCTTACATGTCGGTATGGGAGCAACCCGATGAGGTTTGGTGCCGAGTCTTCCCAACGACTCTGCATGGGATGGCACAAAGTTGGTACAAGGGGCTACCCGATGGGTCGGTATCTTTGTTATGCCGACCTAAGGGACACATTTTTGGCCCGATATTCTTGCAACAAGAGGAGGTCCGTCGAGACATCGGACCTCCCGACTATCGACGGGAGGGAGGCGAGTCTCTCGGAGTTATGTGAAGAGGTTCGACGCCAAGGTTCATGATTCGTGAGTGAACAACGGGCGGCGGCCTTCGCATCGCGATGAAAGGCCTCCCGAGAGGAGACTTAAAAATGAGCTCATCAAGTGCGGCGGCTCGAACCTAGACTCCGCCGGGAAGATGGCCGACCAAGCCATAAAGGTGGAGGACTACCACAAAACCGGGTAGGCCCCGCCGAGGCCGGGCACTCGAGAGAAAGAGCCGCCGGGAGGACAACCCGGATGAAGGACGCCGTGACAATAATAGGTCACGGTCGACAAATCTGCCAGAAATGAACTCGGCAGGGCGCCGGGGAGTTCGGACCGTACTACCAAAAGCGGTTCAATGGCCACACCCTTGGTCGTATCCGCCGCCGAGGTCTTCGCCCGAGCAAGAACGAGGGTCGAAGTGGGAAAGGCCTCCCAAGGCGAGGAGGGACGGTGACACGAGCCGATGTGAGTACCACGGCCACACCGGTCACTTAATCGACAATCGCCGCATCCGAAGAATGCCATTGAAGAGCCGATCGGGAAGGGGAGCCTCGGCAAGTATGTTTGCCGGAGGCCAAAAGAAGGATACCGGCGGCTCAAATAAAAAGTCCGTCTTTGAACGGATAGGAGTAATCCATGTTGTCATCGGGGACAACGAGAACGGTGGGTCCGCTCATGGGCACAAACGGCACTCGAACGAACTATATCGGGCCATCAACTTTGTGCCCAAAACAGCGATCCCCGCTTCCAACATCCCCGACATAACTATTGGGAAGAAGGACTACGAAGGAGTCATCGCCCGCACAAATGACCCACTAGTAGTCCACTTGGACATATCCAACCACTGGTCAAGAGGTGCCCGATTGACACAGCGCCTACACGAACATCATGTTCGGGAGTGCTTTCTCAACCTCGGTCGAAGGTTGAGGACTTGAGCCCCGCACCAATCCATTGTACGCTTTTTCCGGGGCGGCCTGGTACCCCAGGGTCAATCAGCCGCCGGTGATGTTCGGCGAGGGAATGCGGCTAAGAACGTCTGTCCGAGTTCATGGTCATTGACGGCTCGTCCGCCTACAACGTTCTCATAGGCCGAGTCACTCTGAGCGAGGCCGATGCGGTAATGTCCATCCGGGCCCCGACACGATGTATGTCTCGGACCGGGGGAAGTGCATAAACTCATCTCAAAGGATGAGAAAGACGAAGTGGTCAACGTCCGGATATCCGCGAGGGTGCAACATGCAATCCCTCAAAGTGGCGAAGAAGTCAGAGAAGGGGAAGAGCCCATCCTTACAACAGGAGGGCGACCTCATGGATGCAACCGTCGGCATGGTCGAAGGAGCCGAGACCGAAGAAGTGGAAATTGACCCAGGGCGCACCGTAACTGTCGGTGTCAACCTGGAGCCAAAATTCAGAGCCGCTCTCCTAGACCTGCTGAGGAAGAACAAAGACGTCTTCGCTTACTCAGCAGCCGAGATGCCAGGCGTGAGCCGGGAGGTAATTGTTCACAAGCTGAACGTACTCTCCACCGCTCGCCCTGTCAAGCAGAAGATGAGGAACTCCTCAGCCGAGAAAGATGAAGCCATCAAAGCCGAGGTAGATAAATTACTAGCGGCGGGCTTTATCATGCCTTGTACTTATCCTGAGTGGTTAGCTAATGTTGTAATGGTGAAGAAATCATCGGGGGCGTGGAGGATGTGTGTAGATTTTACCAATCTTAATAAAGCGTGCCCCAAAGATTGCTATCCCTTGCCTCGAATAGATAGTTTAATCGACGCCACGGCAGCTACACTATCCGAGCATGTTGGACGCCTTCTCGGGTATCATCGGTATTCATGGCCGAAGAAGACATGACTAAATGCGCATTCATCACCGGTAACGGCACATACATGTATAAAATGATGCCGTTCGGTTTGAAGAACGCCGGCGCAACTTACACAAGACTGGTGGACAAAGTGTTCCAAAATCAAAAAGGGCGAAACATTGAGGCTTACGTCGACGATGCTATTGTAAAAAGCAAGTCTGACAGCGAGCACTTAGCCGATTTACACGAGACATTTTGTTTCGAGGAAATACAAAATGAAACTTAACCCAATGAAATGCAACTTCGGTGTCCGGTCAGGTAAGTTCCTCGGCGTGCTTGTCGGCGCCGGGGAATTGATGCCAATCCGAAAAAGTCCAAGCAATCCTGGACTGCCGGAGCCGAGGAATCGAAAAGAGGTTATGATGTTGGATCGGGAGGATGGCGGCTCTAGCCCGTTTTATATCTCGGTCAGCCGACAAGAGCACCCCATTCTTCAAAGTGTTGAAGGGAAATAAGGACTTCAGCTGGGGGAGGAACAGAGCACGCCTTTCAAGCAACCGAAAGCTCATCTTCAAACTCTCCCAACCCCGTCTAGGCCGATCTTTGGGGGAGACGCTATATCTATACATAGCAAGATTACCTCGGCCACGGTCGGTCGTGATCATCGAGAGAAGAAGACAAACAAGAACACCCAATCTACTTTGTCAGCCATACATTGTTGTCCGCCGAAAGGAATTACCCATCGATTGAAAAAGCGCCTTTCTTTGTCGTCGTTGCCGCAAGGAAACTGAAGCCTTACTTCGACGCACATCCCGTGACGGTCTTAACCGACCAGCCATTGGAGAAAGCATTGGAAAAATTTGAGCAATCCGGCAGGCTCATCAAATGGGCTGTAGAGCTATCCGGCTTCGGCATTCAATACAAACCGAGGCCCTCGATAAAGGGACAGGCACTTGCAGATTTCCTGGCCGAGTGCACATATCAAGAAGAGCAAAACCCCGGAGTATGGGAAGTATACACCGACGGGTCCTCCACGGCAAACAGCTCAGGAGCCGGCATACTTATCATCAGTCCAAACGGGGACGAGTTTGAGTACGCCTTGAAATTTACCTTCCCGGCCTCAAACAACGAGTCCGAGTACGAGGCGGTGATAACTGGAGTCGAGTTAGCTAGAGCTGCCGGCGCAGAACACATAATTTTGAAAACAGATTCACTTTTAGTGGCTAATCAAATTAGAGGAGAGTACGAGACTCGAGACGACGGAATGGTAAGATACCTGGAAAAGGGTAAAAGCTGACACTTCAAAATTGAAATCTTTTCAGATACAATGCATTCCCAGGTCTGAGAACAACCGAGCCGACGCTCTCTCAAAGCATGCCGGTTCAACCATCAAGAATGTCGGTCGAACCGTCTTTGGTGGACATCGGGAATACCAAAAGCATTACCGAGACCGTCGGCATGGTAGGCGACATAGAGGCTGAGACGACGTGGATGACTCCGATAATGAAATACAAACCGATGAATGAATTGGGAGGACCGCAGTCTCTCACGAGAAGATAAAGAGGATCGCACAAGGTACTTGGTGTTTGAAGGAGAATTATACGGGAGGTCCGTGATAAGGCCACTCTTGAAATGTGTCGGCCCAACCGACGCGGAGCTATACTCGACATAAATTCACGAGGGCATCGTGGTCATCACATGGGGGCAAGAACACTAGCCCACAAAGCTCTCCGAGCCGGCTACTTCTGGCCCACCATGCTTGAGGATTCCAGAGCCAAAACCAAAAAGTGCAACAACTGTCAAATGCATGCTCCGGTGATACATGCACCTTCCAGAGACCTGCAGCCGGTACTTAGTCCCCTTCCTTTTGCACAGTGGGGGATGGATCTACTAGGGCCGTTTCCAACGGCATCCGGAGGAAGAAAGTACTTGATTGTCGCCGTTGACTACTTCACCAAATGGGTGGAAGCTGTAGCGGTACTGCCAAGACCACGGCCGTAAGAAAGGTAATGGGAAAATGTCATAACTCGTTTTGGGTTACCCCAAGTCATGGTATTTGACCACGGCCGAGAGTTTTGGAGTGACACAATAATGAACTGGTTGGAGGAACTTGGCATCAAATTTGCATACTCCTCCGTCTGCCACCCACAGAGCAACGGACAGGCGTAGGCAGCCAATAAAACAATCCTCAACGGTTTGAAGAAGACAGTTGAAGACCTAAAGGGAAGATGGGCCGATGAACTACCCGGCGTCCTGTGGTCCCTCCGGACCACGGAGAAAGAAGCAACGGGGTACAGTCCATTCCACTTAGTCTACGGGTCCGAAGCAGTCCTGCCAATTGAAGCAACGGTGCCGACATTCAGAACGGCCACCTTTAACCCGGTTGAAAATGAGGAAGGTCTAAGAGCCTCCCTAGACCTGGTCGAAGAAAGCCGAGATACAGCACGCCTCAACTTGGCAGTATACCAAAACCGAATGAGGAGAGCCTACAACCGAAGAGTCCACAAAAGGGACTTAAAAGTAGGGGACCTAGTCCTAAGAAAGTCAGCCGCCACCAACAAAGGGAACATTCATGGTAAATTGACGGCTAACTGGGAAGGTCCCTACAAAGTGGTTGAAGAAATGAGGCCAGGTACATACCGGCCGATGATGACATGGAGGGTGTGCCTTTGATGAGCCATTGGAACACTGACAATCTCAGGAAATACTTTGTATAGCGGCGGAGGTGTCCAAGACAATTGTTGGCACCCCGACGCGGGTTTATATCTGATAAAGAATCATCCAAGTTTTCCATCAAAGTGTTTATCCCCTCCGTAGTCATATCGAGGTAGACGCCACGGCCCAACCCAGGCAGTCACCCCAAGAAGTAGACGCCGCGGCAGTCACTACCAGCGCGGTTGATACTCGCGAAAGCGACCAACATGCCTTAGGAACGTATAAGTACAGTTGAGACGCAATTCTAGCCGCCTCGGCCAACCGAAGGCCTGGCAGAGGAAGCGATCAATATGTCTACAGATACGAACGCTGTCGAGCCGTAACCTCTAGCCGCATCGGCCAACCGAAGGCCTGGCAGGGGACACAACGGTCGATACGCTAACATGTTTACAGCGGCGGTTGGGAAGCGCAAATCGGACGCCTCGGCCAGACCGAGAGTGAAAGAGGAAGCGACCAACATGCTAACATGTTTAAGAAAAAGACGTTAAACACAGTTGAGATACGCATTCTAACTGCCTCGGCCAGGCCGAAGGTAAAAACGAAAAAGCGCTCAATTAATAACGCAAGAAGACAAGTGAAGGATTGTGATCAAAACCCCGGCCAAGCCGAGGGCCAATAAATAAGCTTTATTGAAAAATGATTACAAGTAAGGAGAATACAGACGACGGCCGTCCCCATAGGGATAAGCCAAAACACAACCTACCAAAGTTTTACAAAATACAAGGAAAAGAAAAGCAAAAGGTTACAGACATATCATTTGAAGCGCCAAAAGATGGCAGGGAGGAAAGGCTTAATAATTGGCCCCGACACAGTGAAGCTATCCGAGATGCTTGGGGTGAGCTCGGTGACGACCGCCCGTCTCCCTATGCTGTTCTTGCTTGCCATCGGCAACGTTAGCAGCATCGTCTTTGGTGGGCGACCCAGAAGCTGTCTTGGCAGCCTCAGCTTTCTTAGCAGCCTCAGTTGCCTTCATCCTCTCAGCTTCCTCTTTGGCCGCCTTAGCCTTCTCAGCAAGGGCCGCCTTCTCCGCGGCCTCCTCTTCCTCCTTCTTCACCCTGGCCTCCTCTTTAGCCTTCGCCTCCGCGGCCTTCTCTTTAGTCTCGAGCCTGTCATCAAGCAGCTCGTCGAATTTTTGCCACAGAAAGGAGCCATCAGGATAGAGCTCCCCAATCACTTCCCTGGCGGCTTCTTCGGCCAGGTCCCGGTATTGGGCGCACATGGTAGGAAGAATCTCTCTTTGGAGCGTCCCAATGTCCAACTCCCTCTGGGCGATGATGGCCATCTTATCCCGAAGCGCCTCCCCCTGGGCCCTAAACATGTCCCTCCACTCGTCCCTCTTCTTAGCATTGAAGTCGGCGACGGCCTGAAGCTTGTTGCGCTCCTCCTGCAACTTAGCGAAATCGGCCTTATCGCCTCAACCTTGGCTGTCTCTGCAAGGACAGCCTTTTCGGCGTCCTCCCTAAGCTTCCGCTCGGCATGGACCGCCTTTTTAGCCTCGTCTTGGCCCTCTCGGCTTCCTTCTTCGCAAAGATCGAGCTCGAGCCCGAGCCGCTCAAGCGTGGGGGCGCTTCGGCCAAGACCTTTTCCTGCTCCATAATATGAGCACCGGCCGCCTCGACCCACTTCATCCGCATCTGGCCAAACTTAGACCCTCTCGCCCTAAGCGGGCGGGGGTAGGCTTCGCAAGGAGGAAACGACGGAGGCATCTTTACCACTGTCCGCATAGGTCGCTTGTCGACGCCGTTCGACATTGTGTCCGGTGGACGGCAGCGGTTGATCTACAAAAATTCAATCAAATCATCCATGTCAACATTCATGGACAAACCGAGAGCTTGTCATCAGAACGCCCAATGAAACCGGCTAAGTCGAGCCATAGGATAGATCTGTACCAGGCTTGGACTTCTTGGTCGGAGGACCCATTTCCTTGCCGCCCTCGGTAGCATTAGCAGCAGTAAAAGCCGCGGCAGCAGTAGGCTCCTTTCTCTTACGAAAGAGAGGAGGTTCCTCTTCCGCAGCGACTTCCTCCTCGGCGGTATTATCAACGACCTCCACCGTCTCTATCTGGACTGAAGGGATGGGAGGTGGAACTGATGTCGACGCCGTCGCCGCCGAAGGCTTTGTTTTCCGCGTTCGGCGCGGTATGTTACCAGCAACCTTCGCCTGGGCCGCCTTCGTATCCAGGGCCTTCAGCTGCTGATCTATGAGATCATTTGGCGGCGGTCTGCGATCACGGGTTAGGGCCTTAGGATGCGAGTCAACAACTGTCTTGTCCTTGGCAAGCCCCATTCTCCTAAGGATATCCTCTGACAGGTCCGGGCCAAAATGATCTGCAAAGAAAACAAAGCAAGGGTTAAGCAGAAGGAACAAGTCAAAGTTCAAATAACAGAAACATTAAAAGCAGAGATGGGCCTCACACCGACCCCACTCACCCCGTCTGAGGGCCGGTATGAGGCCGACGTGGCAGAGCAGCTCATCCTGAAGAATGATCTGCGTCGAGGGCATCCATCCCTTCGGCATCCCGTTCTTCTCAGCCTCAAACAGCTTCATCGCCCGCTTCTCATCCGCATTAAGAGGGACCTTACTGGCGTCCATCTTAAGCTTACTCCGGGAGACCCATTTGTCATGGTCCCCCTTACTCTCGCACCGCAAATTGACGCAGTGCTGGAAGGACCGGGGCAGTGGGTAATCCTTCGGAACATCGACGTACACCCACCGCTTCTTCCAGTCCTTGCAGGAAGAAAGCTTATCAACGGAGTCATAACCCGACTCCGTCTGCACGCTGTACCATCCAACGCAACCAGGGGCTGACGGCCGCAGGTGATGTAGCCGGCGGAATAAGTTAACCGTTTGGGCTTCCCCCTTGAAAAGACAGAGCCACACAAAGCTGACTATAGTCCTAATGGCCAACGGGTGCAGTTGGGCCACGGCGACGTTCATAGCTTTAATTATGGGCACGACGTGTTCATTGAGAGGAAACCGGAGCCCATACTCCAGGTGTCTCATGTACACGCCGATGTAACCCGGAGGAGGGCAACAAACGGCCTGACCCGCTCTAGGAATAACCATCTTATACTCCCTGCCAAAGGAGAAATGACGCCCAAAGAAGTCGGGACGGTAACAACGGCAAATTTATGGGTCCAAGCCCGGTCAGGGCCGATCTTACAGGCGTCGCCGTGATCTAGGACGTACGGCCTCTCGTCATCAAAATGACCCCTTTCCTCGTCATCACCGTCATCATCAAAGTCATCGGCATCATCGTCCCTCTCATCATCATCATCCTCCCAATTCTCCAAAGCTTTTGGATCAACTTCTGGAGAAGGAGACCTAGGGCCCCAGACCTTATCGGGAAGGCGTCTAGTATCTCCTCCTCATCAAGACGCGACGGGGAACCCCCCGGCGCACGGTTACTAGGACCGGCATCAGCAGAAGACATGTTCACAACAAAAAACTTAACAATTAAAAGTTGAAAATTTGTTTGTTTACCTTGAATAAAAAGTGCTACGCCGAGTAACGCTTCGAAGAATAGAGAGAAGTTTCGTCAAAGAAAATTAAGCAAGAGGAAGGAAACTTTTTGAAGGAGAAAATTTTTTGAGAAAATGAATTTGGAAGGCCAAATTCAAGGGCTAACTCTCCTATTTATAGGGCAAAGCCCACTCAATCCGACCAATCAGGGCAAAGCCCATGAAGCGTCAACCAATCAACGCTGAGCCACGTGTCAAGCATGCAGCCGTGGAATGTCAAACGACAAACAGTTGCAAAGCTTCTTCAACACGCTCCTTGACAGAATACCAATCGACGTATCTTCTTCAACACACCCCTTGGTATCTACTTGCCAAGCGGCCCGCTGATTCAACCAAGCTTGGCAGCACCGGCTGGGGGCAATCAAAAACACACGGCACTCACAACCTCGGTCTCGGCCAGCGCCACTTTCTTTTCCACATCTGATGTCCATTACACATCCATGTGGAGGGGGGATATGGTACGGCCTAAGCAGAACCAAGCCGAGGTAGAAGAAGCGGGGCGAGAAGAAAATTTTTACTTGCGCAGAATACGCTCAACACTCATCGAAGGTCCATACCACGGCATAGACTACGCTGGGGGCAAATTGATGGGGCATATTCTGCACCCGCTGACCGAGTCAACATATTGAGCAAGGTCAAAGATATCCACAAAGCAAGTCAACGAGTTAGACGACCTCACCGACGCAACCCGTCGGCCTGTCACCTATGTCCCGCCACGGCGACTAGCCGGCCGGGGCACATATCCGCGTACTCATATCCAAGACCCCTCGGCATGGAGTCAACAGGGCCCGTCGGCCTGCCATGGGTCCCTCGGCCGAGGGTACATCAGTCTTTCCACCTGCTAGCCACTTGGCCACTTGGCCACTACGTGACAAAAGGTGAAAGTCTATAAATACTCCTCAACTCTCATTGAGGAAAGGATCCACAAGATAACCTAAACACCTCATAATCTGGTAATATCTTCCTTATCTCTCTACAATACATACTTCGCCAAGTAACACATAACTTAATCCCTTTAAGTTTACTGACTTGAGCGTCGGAGTGAGTACGCTCGGTACAAAGCCGAGCCCTCAGTTTGTTCATTGTTTCAGGAGAGACCGAGAGAAGGATTCAATCAAAGACGTCATTCTTCAAGCAAGTGTGGTAGCAAATAACTGCTCTGGAATTACACCCGGAACACGTTGGATTGCTATACTTTGGTGATTGGTAACTAATTGTTATTGATGATAAATTGTTAGACGCGTAAAATGGAATAGTTGTATCAGATGAATATGATGTGTATGGTGTATGAAATCGTGAAATGATAAAATTCGGTTAGTAAGTGGAAGTAACGGTTTGTGTTAGTGTGTTCTCGCTTATAATGCATATTTTATTACTCGATAGGAGGTCGTATTTTATGATGTGTTGCTAAGGTAGATGATGATGATGATGAGTGGTGGGCGTACATGGATGGGTGGTATATAAGAACGGTTGCGCTTGTCCTTGTCGGCGTGGATGGTTGTCAGTTGTCTTACTTCACTTTTCACCTAGTGTCGTGGGGGGGATGATGAGTTGAACTTCGGGGACGAAATTCTTTTTAAGGGGAAAATACTATAATACCCGTCCTTTTAGGGACCCCTTGACCGTCGTTGACTGACCTTAGACACCTGCCTAGACCTTCAGAAACCTTACGAGTTAACCTTGTGACATAGTAACCCTTTGAGTTCAGGAGGCTCGGTCTAGCGGAGGCTACTTGATCGAGTAGCTTAGTCACTCGATCGAGTAGAGGCCCCTCGATCGAGTAAGTTACATACTCGATCGAGTTATGGGAATTCAGCGGAGAAATATAAATCGTGATATCGTGAAACCCAAATTATTTCATTTCCTTTTCTCCTAAACCTAGACGCCCTCACCTCTCTATCCCTCCACCTGTATTCATCCTTTTGGAGCTTTTGAGAGTGGAGACACCATGGGGATGGGAAGTATAAGTCGGGTAGCGGTCATGTTGCCGGAATGCTATGTATAGGTATTGTCATCATCATCATCATCATCGTCTTCCTTGGTTTCGTTTATGGTTGTGACAGTATTAATAGATGGTCATACTATTTGTTATAGGTGGTTATGGTGGTTGCTTGTCGTCTTATGGTCGTGTGCAGTATCGCTGCGGTTTGCTAGAGATAGGTTTTCCTACTCAGTACTGTTGGTTGTATAGTATATTGTTTATAGAATCTGGTTGTGTTTAGTGTTATGATTAGTAGTGTAGATTGGTTGTAGTTGGTTGTTGTTTATTTGTCTCTGGTTCGCGAGGCGCGTCCTCGGCTGAGTGGAGTCACTTGCGAAAGTGGCTTCACGCCCTCTGTGGAACCCGCTACAGGAGGGGATGTGCACATTAAGGAACATGGGTTTTCGCTTGGGATTGATGAGCGGGGATTTGGTGGGTACGGCTGCAGTCCCTCACTGGCGGCGTGGATTACTGGTTATGATTGGTAATACGGCAGGACTAGACCTTCGAGCAGTCAGAGGAGTGTGGGTGATTGGAGAAGGTGATGTGTGTATGTTTGTTGTGTCTGGTTTTGTATGTTCCTTCATTTACTGGCCTTGTGTGGTGTTGTTGTGTTTTCTTCTTGTGTTGTGTCTGCTGTGATCCACTATGATGAGCAGTCGGTCTTAGCAGGTTGATATCTGGATCATAGCCGGGTGCTTGGAGGGATGAGTCTACCACAAGTCATGGCAGAGATAGTTTCACTTAATTGTTAGATGTCACGAGTCGTATCTTTTATTTTGGGTAATAACTTGTAAATAATTGCTCTTTTATCGACTTTTGATTATTACTATTCCTCGGACAACCGAGATGGTAACGCCCTTATCTGTTGGGGAAGGTCTTATTAAGGCTCCTTGGTAGATGGGGGTGTTACAAAGATTAATATACCTTAACAATTAATGAACAAAGATTGTAGATCCAAAAGTAATGATAACCAACTATACTAAGAGTATTTTGCGGTATGAAAGTTATAAAAAGCCTAACCTAATTGTTCTCCTGAGTTTAGAATATATAATACACATAAGACGTGTTTTAGGAAAATTCGGAAAACAATCTAACAAAGAGGATCCTCGATCGAGCCTGGTAATACTCGATCGAGAACACTTCACTCGATCTAGCCCAGAGCTTACTCGATCGAGGAACCAGGAGCTTCAGCTTATCTTGATCTTTAACTTCTCTTTTTATCTTCAATTCTCCTCGTTTCTCATGCCATGCCTCGTGTATTCCGCTATGCCATATCCGCAATGCTCATCTTTACTTGATTCACCTCATAATGCATCATTTCTGCATTAAAACATAAAGTAGCGACAGTATCGACATTTCACTAATAAAGGCATATAAATGACATAATAAGCACGGAAACGGTATCAAAAACAACATGAAAGGAGTTATAAAAGTCTATATAAAAGTGATACATCAAACTCCCCCAAAGCAAACCTTTGGTTGTCCCTAAGCAAAGCAATCACACCATACAAAAGACAAAACATACAAATGGTGAATGAATAACTCAGAGCTAATGTCGAAGCACATACAGATCCCAAGCTATCCATATCTATAACAAAGTAATGACCAAAAATTGTGCCAATAAAACAAATTCAAAGGCACAGGTAATAGAAGAACGCAGCTCAACTCAAGATGTGACATGATACGTGACTCAGCCAAATACTTTTCAATCTTGCAAGACAAATTAGTTGGATTCTGGCGGATTCACTCATGCACTCATAAGGGGTAAGTTATATGTAAGATAGAAAGAATTAAGACACTCACTCAACTTATAAAACATGCATGCAATCTAATGTGATAAAAATTTCTCCAACCAGTACGCATTCACAATAAAGACTAAGTACATGTATCAAGGACAATATGGTGGCAAATGGGCAAGGGTATAGAAGTGGTTTGTGTCGAAACACGTATGGATATGTGAGGCTAAGACGGTAGTCACAACGCTAAACCAATAATCAATTCTAATAATACTAAACATGACCATCTCAACTAGAGAAATCTGAAGGAAATGTAGATCTTTATACATTAACATACTCATATATGTTATAAATTAATTTGTCATAAAATTAAACATGGATTTTATGCATGCAAACATTAATAAAAGAAGATAAGAAAACATTTTCTCACCATAATGATTTCGGTCATATTGGGCACTAACAAGATCTCCTTCTTGTTAGTTCTTGAGCTTTCCATTAATGGATGAACATTCTTGACTTCAAATTAGAAGCCCTCCAATTAGTTGCACCCAAGACAATCCCTTAATCCCACAAATAAACATGTACTAGATGTTTGTCTTGTAGTTTACCTTAAATTTGATTACTAATACTCATATATTACTTTGATAAAATTAGTAATCTTACATGAACAATTTGGATTAAAATCTCATCTTTTTGATGAAGATTAAAGAGAGAGAAGAGAGAATATTCATGAACACTTGCATGTTAATTGAATGGTAGTGTAAGAATAAAAGAAAAGAACCAACAACCCATAAAGAGAGGGAGTGGCACGGTTTTGGAGCCTCAAATGGCATCATTTCTTTTCCTTTTACTCTTCTCAAAAATAGTAGGTGTGTAAGATGTGTAAGACTAGTTGTAGGTAGGCATCATTATGTTTATTTTATCAATTAAAATAAAACAACCAAAACCCACTAACACACCCTCCATTTTCGGTCCATTACTTAAAATGGACTACCATTTTATTTTGTCAATTTGTCATTTGTCACACAATATGTCACATGTAGTATGATACATGTTATTAATCAATTTAATGCATATTTATCACATAAATATCATTTCATGAATTAATTAAATTACATACAACAAATTGACTAGTGATACTTGATCACATAAATAAAATGGGTCATATAGTTATAATTCACAACTTCTTGTAATTATAATTAACCATTCATTCTTATCTTTATTGTTTCTCAAACAATAAATAATTTTAGCAACAAAGCATTTTATTACTAAAATAAATCTTATTTAATCCCATTACAATAAGATATCAATATTCTCTTTCTCACAAATCGAATTGTTTAATTTTAAGGAATTAATTAATCTGTATCGGTATACAACTAATTAACCTTTTAAATTAAGGGAATCGTCCTTTAGGTGTGACCTCAAGGGATCAACTGATCACCACCGTCGCACGACAAGAATAATGTCAAACTCTAGCCACCAATCATTACCGATATGTGTGGACCAGTTGACTATATATGTAATGTATCATCCCTTCCGTATTCTTGAAATGAGATTTAATAATGATATTTAAATCATGTGATCGCACTATTGTTGAGGACACATTTCCCAACAATCTCCCACTTGTCCTCGACAAGTGTGCGTCACCAATTCTCTTGTCCTATTACTATCTCCCACTCAATGCAAGGTGTCTTTCGGGTCGTACTTGCAAGTGATCATATCGAGAGTGGTTTCCTCGATCTGGAGAATAACTGATTGACCGGAATTTATCCACCATGGATACCTTCCGAGCGTGGCCACGCATTTCCAGTTCATTACTCCTCGAGTGGCCCTGAGATATTGTTTTAACCCTGACAAGGGGGTGGACAATTCCTATCGCACTTATTCCCTTCGACTAGCCACAGCCATCATAACCCAAAATATGCCCATTTGACCCCATTTACGAAGGTCGTAGTAACACAAATCAAAGTTAATGAAATGTGCCATCTTAGGCGAATAG
This sequence comes from Silene latifolia, assembly GCF_048544455.1. Classification (NCBI taxonomy): domain Eukaryota; kingdom Viridiplantae; phylum Streptophyta; class Magnoliopsida; order Caryophyllales; family Caryophyllaceae; genus Silene; species Silene latifolia. The sequence continues at coordinate 79,732,755 of NC_133530.1, forward strand.
TCTTTAGTCAAAGAATCGACTCATTAGAATACTATAGTAGCTCTCGCCACGACCAGGCTTTATAAATTTGCCAGAACTCTATAAGCGGTCCTTTGCCCGACAAAGTGTTCCTGATCGCCTATGTGATCGACTAGTCATCTCACATGACTGTATGGCACTTGAACTTGCCATCAATCGCATCACACTCTAGTCACTTCGAGACGTCACCTCATATAAGTGACTATGGGCGAATACAATGCTAATCCGTGTTCACTTTAACGGGGTTCAATTGTCTCTACAACCCGTTTGGATGTAACAAAGTATAATAAAAGAGTTTTAAAGTAAAACTCGAACGACAAATGCGATTATCACATATGAATAGTCAATGCCTGATTACTATTTCATGTTCTATAATCTAATTTGATCTTGTACGTAGTTGTTCATTTCAATTCAATTGAAATGACATGACTCATCATGTTTAGCCTTTGAGAAGGCTTTGGTTAGTAGGTTTTATCAATTTCTTGTACCTTACTCAACCTCACTACATACTCGTTTTCCTTTGTAATGTATACATTTGCATCACAAAACTTTCTGAGTACGTGTCGAGATCCAATCAAGACATAGGCCTTCTATCCTTAGAACAGCTTCCACTGTTTTCGCAGTGTGCGGGACTCTTCCTTCTTGCACATCCCATGATTGCAAGTGTACTCAATTTCCGTTATAAATATCTCTCATTGTTCTTTATTGCCTAGAACGATTCTAGAAAATCTACTTCTTAATTAACATTGCCACAATGGTATCTTAACCATCCTAATGTGTTTTGATTATGGTTTTGTTGAAAACCATGCGCAATCTCAATTGTCAATTGTCACTTGTGTAACACCCTTACACAAAATTGCATCATAAACACTTTGCATTATAGCCTTAATGCTTCTGCAAGCACTTAAGGGTAATCTTTATAGCTTACTTGGTAAAGATTACTTAAATTCGATTTTGAAAACAGTTCATCATACTCAAAGCATATGAAGTGTTATACATCATTTCTTTTTAATTGATTCGCAGCGGAAGCAAATGAAATCAATCAAATATGTTCAATTTAATTGAACTAGTCATGAATCTTATCAACATAAGACTTCTTCTTGACGCTAATATCATGTGGATTTATCTTCATAAATCCGGATATTCAAGATGTATTATAATACTCCAAAAGTCTTAAATCATTCTCAATGATCAATATGTCATCCACATATCGGACTAATTAAAAATTCCGTAACTCCCACTAAACTCCATGTATAAACATAACTTCTCGACTTATCGAGAAATGTTTTATCGCATGATCAAAATGTTGATTCCAACTCATTAATGTCCTACTTAAGACCCTCTCTTAAGTTCCACATTATCTTAGGATTGCAAGAATCTACAAAACTCATGACATGTATTGAATACATTCCTTCTTTTAAAGAAGCGGGTTTTAGATTCACTTGCTACGTATTTCATAACCTCATAATGAAACACAATCCTTAAGAAGATCCAAATAGACTTAAGCATTTCAATTAGTGCAAAACCCTTTGCAACCAATCTTGCTTTGAAATATCTCTTTATTAGTGCAAAACCCTTTGTCACTAATCAAGCCTTTTATTTCGGATTCTCATGGCTCTAAGCCTTGTATTGAGTTGTGACTTAAACACTCTTATGTAAGTCATTCGTTCATTACTTTCTAGAAGTAATTAACTTGAATCAAACAATTTCTTTTGTAAGTTATAAGCTCTTTACTTTCTTAAAAGTAGCATGAATTCATCATTTTTAGCAAGTGACGAATTTAACCTCCTAGGTTTTTGAAGAAACAATGTCTTACACAAAACGTCTCATGTAGCCAAGAAAGACCAGTTTCTTGCGACATAACATTCTCTGTGGCATTCTTTGTGGCTCTTGAATAATTTCTCCCACTCTGTCTTCTAAAAATAAACTTGTATTTTAGAAAGACAGCTTCACGAGCCGCAAAAACCCGTCGTACTCGTGATAATTGAAAAGGGAAAAATGAGCATTTGTTTCTTGTGAAAACTTACAACCATGGTACCCTTACCATTTCATATCTCATATGATTCGATTTAGTGGAAAAAATAATCTAGACAAAAATGATAAAATCCCCAAAAGGATCAAGTAACTCAAAGTAACTTGATTGAAGTCCAAACCATATCGAATAGCGTTTGATTTCTTATCCAACCACACATTAATCCATAATGCGTGCTAAGAGAGATTAACTTGTGATTCTATATCACATTTTCTTTGGCTTATATCAAAGTCTTCACTTTGATAATCCCATCACGACTAAATCGCGTTTCCTTGAACTCTTTGAACTTCTTCAAAGATTTCTCTATTTACCTTATTAAGTGAACACATTAGGGTCAACTTAAATCGTTGGTAAAAGAAAATGATCAACCTATTTTGGATCAATGATTTGCAACCTCGATCTCCTTTTCAACCAAAAGGCACGAGACATCTTGCTTTGAATACAAGATACGCATATACCATTAACAATCTAATGGTTTCAAGAGTACTCGATAACTCTTTGCGTTCATCATTCCAAAATTTTAAGGTTTAATCTTGGGTTACCAATTTGAGTCTTGCATCATCTTCATGATATATCATTCTAGTTTGGTTTAGAATATAATCACCTTTGATAATGGGCTAGCCATACATCAAATTGTGGTGTATAGGGTCATAAAAGTGAAACCTCTTTTGTATCTTAACAAGTTGTATTCTTATTTAGAGTTTATGTACTTAATAGTCATAATTAAGTACAACTCCAAACCCAAAAACTAGACTTAGTACACAATGACTATATCTCTTGACTTCATTTTTGCTAGTCGTCATATTCTAATCATCATATGTATCAAACATAATGATGAAAACCACCACCGGTTTCTAATATTGACGAAGTAGTACTAGCAAAATTTATGTTTAATCAAATAAACATTTAACGAAGAAGGTCCCATTAGATGTCCCACAACTAACTTGTTGATTCTTCAATAATTTGGGGTAGTTTCCTTTCTCGTGTCCAATATTTAAGACAATGGAAACTTTATCGGTCGGGATTGATAGGTTTAGTATCGTCATTCTCAACAACTTTACCTTTAACATTACCTTGTATCAATTCCATTTACTTCTTGAACCTCGTCCTCATCTTAACAGTTTAAGAGAATGCTCCCACTTATTTCAATGAGTCTTTGCTTTGAGAAGCAAAATTGAATTCACGAAGATCACTCTTCATTTGTTCGTTTTAGTCTTAAAACTTTCATTGAAGTGGTTGCGTTATTTTGGTCAATTACGAATTCTGGACAAAACTAATTACCAAAACAATTTATCGCTTCAAGGTACTTAATTCATTTAAGTACATGGAAAAACAATCCATTGTAAGTAGATATGTTAGTCTAGAATCAAAAACCTGTTTGATAATGACTAACTTTAATCTATACTCTTTACAAGAGATCCTTAGCATTGGTTCATATGAGGTTTTAGAAGCAAATTCATATTGTCTTTAGTTACGATGTTTTAATGGAGTTTTGAATCGAAATGATATCGTATATGAATTGTGGTAAAGAAATAGAACAATATAACAACGGAATAGTAGAAAACTTAACATTTATCGTTTCATTAATACTTGTAAATAACAAGTAAAGCATTTACATAGTGACCTCTACCCAACTATGATAAATGATTCCAAGATCCAAATTCATATTAACTTGGGCACGGTAGGGCCGATTCATCCCTTATCAATATAACTCGGTAGATTAACTCTTTAATCGATTCTACTTTTAGAACTCTTGGTCGATAATATTACATTAACAATTATCTTTAGCCCAAAACACATTCGACAAGGGGACGGTAGGGCCGATACATCCCTTATCAAAAACTTTTGTTGAGTTCAACCCAAATTTCGAATAAATGTGTCCATGATCCAAATCCACATCAACTTGGGCACGGTAGGGCCGATTCATCCCTTATCAACATGAATTCGGTGGATTAACATTCATCACCCACTTCCCCTACGTAACAAGGTTTGTACCGGTAGAGGCCGAGTGCACTCCCTCGCGAAATAGGTTTTCATGGTTTCTACTATTTGGTAAGGCTAAGTCTCAATTGTTTATTTTAGCGAGAGGTCATGTCAATTTATTATCTATCACGTTTTAAGTGAACTAAAGCGGTGAACTACGATAATTATAATTGACACGGTCGATAAACTCGATAAAATGATAATGCATGTTTTAGTTATGGCGATTTAGCGATGCATGTGACATAAAATAAAATGCAAGCATAAAGATAAATAAATCCTAGTATGGCCTTTCCTAAAATAGAAAAACTGTTTAACTATTACAAATTCGGAAACCAACTCCATTGGTCCCTTGAACTTCGGTTGTGGCACGCATCTCGAGGTAACACCGTCTTTATGTATCGCCATTCTTGAAGAAATCCGTCTTTGGGAACTCCGGAATGAATAAAATTACATAATAAATTACATAATTTCCTATTATACATTTGTAACTAAAATAAAATAAATCTATTAAATTACAAAACGGTGATACGAGATCACAATAAAAATTACAACCGAATCGATATTCCCATACATTTCAGGAAATACCAATTAAAATCTAAGGCCATACTAAGTAAAATTACATAATTCAAAATTACATAAATTAAAATTATGACAATCATAAAGAAAAATGCAGCATTATAATATGTATGAACATGCTCAATTTTATGCTAAATCGCCTTTAATTAGCCAATATCGTATATTACTCGGTTTTTACGGATTTGCGTGATTTCAACATTTTTATAATCACAAAAATACATAAATTCATATTTATGTATAAGTTAATTACCCTAACCTCTTAGGACTCAAAATATAGTCTTCACTAATAATTTGACCATAATTAAGTCATATTTACAAAATTGTTCATAAATGGACCAAAAATTACAAAAATAAGCTATTAAACTTCAAATAAATCACAAAATTTCAAATAAATTCAAAATTTGAAATTTAAACTCATGAACATTCTGGAAAATTACCATGACACTCATAATGTTCAAAACTTAGGTTAAAAATTTGAAAATTTTAGGAAAAACAATGTTGCGGTTTATCGGTTTTAACAAAATAATCATAAAAACATGGAAAAATATATTCATTAACTTTTCAATTTTAGATCTGAAAAATACAATAAAATGCAACATTAGACGTTTTTCCTAAGTCATAGATTATGTTTTATTAATTTTTCACTAATAATGTCACTATTTATGCTATTTTTCTTCAAAAATCCATAAATCATGCAAAAAGACTTCTTTATAGCCAATTATTTTACACACATCTTGTAAAATTGCATGTGACAACATATTAATTTTCTATGACCAGATTCGAAATTTAACTCATATTAACCTATTTTTCACCTAAATCCGAATTTAATAATGAAAAATCCATTTTTCGAGCATAACAAGTCCAAAAATTATGAAAATTTACAAGTTATCTCAAAATAATATATATGACAACATATCCAAAAATCAATGGAAAATTCGAAGTATAGCTAATTTTAGACCAAAAATGACATTTTTACTCATAAAATCACATTTAAATGCCATTATTGTAAATTATGAACAATAAAAATCCGTAAAATTAACCAAAATATCCTAAAACATTTTAGGACCAGAAATATTAACATGCATGGATTAATTTCGTGATATCTCATAATAACACAAATTTTACAAGTTTTATATGTTATTCTTATAACTCGGAAAAACTTTTAACCGATTTGCATGCAAACAACCGTGGCTCTTGATACCGATTGAAGGAAATGTAGATCTTTATACATTAACATACTCATATATGTTATAAATTAATTTGTCATAAAATTAAACATGGATTTTATGCATGCAAACATTAATAAAAGAAGATAAGAAAACATTTTCTCACCATAATGATTTCGGTCATATTGGGCACTAACAAGATCTCCTTCTTGTTAGTTCTTGAGCTTTCCATTAATGGATGAACATTCTTGACTTCAAATTAGAAGCCCTCCAATTAGTTGCACCCAAGACAATCCCTTAATCCCACAAATAAACATGTACTAGATGTTTGTCTTGTAGTTTACCTTAAATTTGATTACTAATACTCATATATTACTTTGATAAAATTAGTAATCTTACATGAACAATTTGGATTAAAATCTCATCTTTTTGATGAAGATTAAAGAGAGAGAAGAGAGAATATTCATGAACACTTGCATGTTAATTGAATGGTAGTGTAAGAATAAAAGAAAAGAACCAACAACCCATAAAGAGAGGGAGTGGCACGGTTTTGGAGCCTCAAATGGCATCATTTCTTTTCCTTTTACTCTTCTCAAAAATAGTAGGTGTGTAAGATGTGTAAGACTAGTTGTAGGTAGGCATCATTATGTTTATTTTATCAATTAAAATAAAACAACCAAAACCCACTAACACACCCTCCATTTTCGGTCCATTACTTAAAATGGACTACCATTTTATTTTGTCAATTTGTCATTTGTCACACAATATGTCACATGTAGTATGATACATGTTATTAATCAATTTAATGCATATTTATCACATAAATATCATTTCATGAATTAATTAAATTACATACAACAAATTGACTAGTGATACTTGATCACATAAATAAAATGGGTCATATAGTTATAATTCACAACTTCTTGTAATTATAATTAACCATTCATTCTTATCTTTATTGTTTCTCAAACAATAAATAATTTTAGCAACAAAGCATTTTATTACTAAAATAAATCTTATTTAATCCCATTACAATAAGATATCAATATTCTCTTTCTCACAAATCGAATTGTTTAATTTTAAGGAATTAATTAATCTGTATCGGTATACAACTAATTAACCTTTTCAATTAAGGGAATCGTCCTTTAGGTGTGACCTCAAGGGATCAACTGATCACCACCGTCGCACGACGGTAATGTCAAACTCTAGCTTGACCAATCATTACCGATATGTGTGGACCGAGTTGACTATATATGTAATGTATCATCCCTTCCGTATTCTTGAAATGAGATTTAATAATGATATTTAAATCATGTGATCGCACTATTGTTGAGGACACATTTCCCAACAAAATCATCTCAACTTTGACAACATATGAGAGAAAATGAAAGACTCTCCAAAAATGCATTAGACTCTAGTAGACACCACTTATAATCTCCTAACAAAACCGAATGAAGCAATTCTTTCTCTTGCTTCTCTCTTTTCTTGTTCTCTTTTGAGGTCACTTTTTTTCTTTTCTATTTTTTTTTTCTTTTCTTTCTTTGCTTTATAATTTTCTTATTTTTTCAAACATAGGAGATCAACACAATTGCTTACAAAATTAAAGCTACTACCCACATGACATAAAAGTCTCAATCCCAACCAAAGTAGCTAAAATAACATGAGACTCAAGCAATTGCGACTGCCCCGAAAAGGTAGGCAAATTCTAGATTGTAGCTATGAAAATAGGATATGAAATAATGGCTACAAGGTTCAAACGGACTAACAAAACAAGGTAATGTATGACTTATTTGAATGGAAAGAACCGTCTTTTGTCATGTACTTAATCATATGAGCGCGCAAAAAGTTAAGAAACTACTGTCACACTTATGCAGTTTGATATTACACATTCCACAAGGAGACCACACTCTTTAGCCTAATTGACAAAAGAGACCAGTTTATTAATGTTCTTGGCCTAGGAAGCTCTATAGACCTCAGAAATTTAAGTGGTTTACCAACATAATATTGTCAAATTTACTTGGCATAAGGCCTATTGCTACGGTCAATACTTGAGTTATGAGCTTTGTTTATCATAAATAACATGTCAAAACAATGTACATGGACAGGTTAAGTGGGATTCAAATGCAAAGATAAGGCAAATTATCATCATTGCTAAACAATTCACCAAGACTCGACCTAAAATAAAGAAAAACATGTTTTTGTATTTTATAAAATTGTTAATTTTTATGGATTACAACATAAATAAAACACACAACTGAAAGTAAATCACACAACAGAAATAAATATACCCCCCAAACCTAAATGTCAACAAAAGGAAATTCATCAAAGGAAAGTATTTATTTTTGATGGGGCATATTCTGCACCGCTGACCAAGTCAACATGGTTGAGCAAGGTCAAAGATATCCACAGCAAGTCAACGACTTGGACAATCTAGCCGATGCAGCCCATCGGCCCATCAGCCTGGGTCCCGGCATGGTAACCTGCCAGCCGGGACACATATCCGCGTACTCATATCCAAGACCCCTCGGCGGCGAGTCAACAGGATCCGCCGGCCAGCCATAGGTCCCTCGGCCGAGGGGTAGATCAGTCTTTCCACCTGCTAGCCACTTGACCACTTGGCCACTACGTGACAAAAGGTGAAAGCCTATAAATACTCCTCAAACTTCATTGAGGAAAGGATCTCAACTAGTTCACAACTAAACCTAAATACACTATTCATCTGGTAATATCTTCCTTATCTCTCTACAATACACATTCAGCCAAGTAACAACTTATCTCTTAAGTTTACTGACTTGAGCGTCGGAGTGAGTACGCTTGGCACAAAGCCAAGCCCTCAGTTCGTTCATTGTTGCAGGAGAGGCCGTGAGGAACGATCGAGACCAAAGGAGAAGCCAACTCAAGACATCATTCAACAAGCCAAGGGTGGTAACTATACTTGATCTGGAATTACACCCGGAACAATTGGCGCCGTCTGTGGGGAAAGACACTAGAAGCTAGTCACATTCATTCCCAAAAACAACAAAAACCCACCCAAAAAGCTAAGAAGATGTCAAAACAACAAGACGCAGTCGTGACCGACGAAACCGCATTTTACCACGATGACACTTTCAACAATTCTGGAATCGTGCAGCCCTCCACCGGCGGGGTAATCCAACCGGAGTTCGGCATGCCAATAATGCCGGACACGTCGCCGCCAGCCAACCAGGTCACCATCATGGGACACGTGGTTGACATAGCAAGACTAAAGATGGTCCTGGACCTAATTAGTAATACGCCTGCTCACACTGTCACGCCGACAAGAGCGGCAGAAAACGCCCAGGAGACCAGGGCCCAAAACGTGACCCCGAGAAATTTGAACGGAGCATTGGGAGAAGCCGACCCAGCCAAGTCGCCGGGGGAGCCCAAAGTGGGCGTGGTAGACCTAAGTCCTTCCCGCACTCATGGGAGGACAGCGTCCCCGCAACACGAACGAGGCTTACCCCGAAGGAACCAGAGGAGTCCGACTCAGCAGAGTAGGAGGAGAAGTCCGAGTCGAAGAAGAAGTCCTTCCCGCTACGAGGAGAGGAGCCGGATTAGGAATGCGAGGAGCCGATCGCCGCGCGTCGTTCGATACGCGGTCAGACAGCCCCTCAACGCCTACGTCCTAGACGTCCAGGTGCCAACTAAGCTCAAGTTACCACCTCTATCATACAAGGGAGACAGTGATCCAGCCGACCACGCTGAGGCTTTCGAGTCTTACATGTCGGTATGGGAACAGCCCGATGAGGTGCAGTGCCGAGTCTTCCGACAACTTTGCATGGGATGGCTCAAAGTTGGTACAAGGGGCTTCCCGACGGCTCGGTATACTATTACGCCGACCTAAGAGACGCCTTTCTAGCCCAGTACTCTTGCAACAAGAGAAGGGCCGTGGAGACATCGGACCTCCTAACTATCAAGCAGGAGGGGGGCGAGTCTCTACGAAGCTATGTGAAGAGGTTCGACGGAAGGTCCAAGCAGATTCGAGAAATTAATCCCGAATTGGCGGCCTTCGCGGCGATGAAGGGCCTCCCAAGGGGAGACTTGAAAAATGAGCTCATCAAGTGCGGAGGGTCGAACTTGGACGCCGCTAGAAAAATGGCCGACCAGGCCATCAAGGTAGAGGACTATCATAAGACCTGGGTAGGCCCCAGCGAGGCCGAGCACTCAGAAAAGAAGAGTCACCGGGAGGACAACCCGGACGAGAGACGCCATGACAACAACGGGTCACGGTCCGATGAAAGACGTCGTGAGAATAATAGGTCACGGTCGGACAAACTGCCGGGGAGAGAGGACTCGGCGGGCGCCGGGTGGAGTTCGGAACGTACCACCGAGGCGGTGCACGGTGATAAGACCCCTCTCGTCGTATCGATCGCCGAGGTCTTTGCCCTGAGCAAAAGCGAGGGCCAAAAGTGGGAAAGACCCCCCAAGCCAAAAAGTGACGGTGACACGAGCCAGTACTGTGAGTACCACGGCCACACCGGCCATTTAACCAAAAAGAACGCCATTGAAGAGCTGATCCGGAAGGGGAGCCTCGGCAAGTACGTTGCCAAAGGCCAAAAGACTGACGCCGACAGCTCAGGTAAGAAATCCGTCTTCGAACGGATAGGAGTGATCCATGTTGTCATCGGGGGCAACGAGAACGGAGGGTCCGCCCATGGGCACAAACGGCATCCGAACGAGCTATATCGAGGCCATCAACTTTGTGCCCAACACGGCGATCCCCGCTTCCAACATCCCCGATATAACCATCGGAAGGAAGGACTACGAAGGAGTCATCGCTCCTCACAGCGACCCACTTGTAGTCAATTTGGACATATCCAACCACTTGGTCAAGAGGTGCCTGATTGACACAGGCGCGTACACGAACATCATGTTCGGGAGTGCTTCCGAGCCTCGGCACTGAAAGTCAAGGACTTGAGCCCTCGCGCCAACCCACTATACACTTCTCCGGGGCCGGCTTGGTACCACGGGATCAATCGGACTCCGGTGACGTTCGCGAAAAGAATGCGGCTAAAAATGTCCTAGCCGAGTTCGTGGTCATCGACGGCTCGTCCGCCTACAACGTTCTCATAGGCCGAGTCACCCTGAGCGAGGCCGACGCAGTGATGTCCATCCGGGCCCTAACACTGATGTATGTCTCGGACCGGGGGAAGCGCATAAGCTCGTCTCCAAAGACGAGAATGACGAGGTGGTCAACGTCCAGATAGCCGCGAGAGGATGCAACATGCAATCCTCAAAGTGGCAAAGAAGTCGAGAAAGGGAAAGGTCTATCCTTACAACAGGAGGGCGACCTCATGGATGTAACTAGCGGCTAACTAGGACGTTGTGCCTTCGACAGGCCATTAGGACGCTGATAATCTCGGGAATAACCTATGTAGCGGCGGAGGTGTCCAAAACAACTGTGGGCACCCCGACGCATGTTTTTACCTAAATGAAAAATCATCCAAGTCTTCCATCAAAATGTTCACTCTTCCCATGGTCACTAGGAAAACGCAGACGCCGACTCACACTGTCATGTCGACAAGAGCGGCATCTTTGTCGAAGCGATGTCGGCTCACCTTTGTCATACCGACAAGAGCGGCGATCTCCTTGAAGAAGCGTGCGCCGTCGCATCACCCCAAGTAGTAGACGCCACGGCGATCACCCCAAGAGGTTGGACGTCGTCGCGATCACTCAAGTGGTAGACGCCACGGCGATCTCATGAAGAAACAGCGCCGTCGCGATCACCCCAAGTAGTAGACGCCACGGCGATCACCCCAAGAGGTTGGACGTCGTCGCAGTCACTCCAAGTGGTAGACGCCACGGCAGTCTCATGAAGAAACAAAGCGCCGTCGCGATCACCCCAAGTAGTAGACGCCACGGCGATCACCCCAAGAGGTTGGACGCCGTCGCAGATCGATCCAAGTGGTAGACGCCACTAGCGATCTCATGAAGAAACAGCGCCGTCGCAGTCACCCCAAGTAGTAGACGCCACGGCTAGATCACCCCAAGAGGTTGGACGCCGTCGCAGTCACTCCAAGTGGTAGACGCCACGGCGATCTCACGAAGAAAAACAGCGCCGTCGCAGATCACCCAAGTAGTAGACGCCACGGCAGCCACCCCAAGAGGTTGGGCGCCGTCGCAGTCACACCAAGTGGTAGACGCCACGGCAGATTCATGAAGAAGCGATGATCCGGCTCTGCTTTGTCACACCGACAAAGAGCGCAACCACGACCATCGCGATTAATACTCGCAAAGCAATCAAAATGCCTTAGAAGCGTTAACACGATTGAGATACGCGGCTGCCTCGGCCAAGCCGAGGCGGAAACAAAAGAGACACTCAATTAATAACGTAAGGAGACAACCTAGACGAAGACAGAGGTGCTAAAAAGTACGATTGAGGCCAACACTAGCGCAAGAAAAAGAGGTAAGGTAAAAACTTCGGCCAGGCCGGAGGTAAGAAACGAGCTCTTATTAAAAAATGTTCAACGAATTACAATTACAAGGACAAACCAAAAGACAAAAGGCTACGGATATTATCTCCCTATGTCCGCGTTGCTCGCCATCGCAGCGGTAGAAAGACTTTCTTCAAGGGGCAACCCAGTAGCTCCCTCAGCAGCCTCAGCTTCAGCAGCCCCAGCCTTAGCCTCGGCAGCCTCAACTGCCCTTGCCCAATCGGCTTCCGCCTTGGCCGCCTTAGCTTTCTCAGCGATAGCTGCCGCCTCCTCGGCCGCTTTTTGCTCTATCTTCACTCTCGCCGCCTCCTTGACCCTCTCCTCCACGGCTTTCTCCTTAGCCTCGAGCTTATTGTCAAACAGCTTGTCATATTTGTCCCACGGAAAGGAACCTTCAAGAGGAAAAAGCTCCTCAATTGCTTCCCCTGGCACTGCTTCGGCCGGATCCGGAGTCGGAACACGGGTCGGGGAGCATTTTGGTTTGGAGCATCTCAATGTCGTCCTCCTTTTGCCTGATGATGGCCTCCTTGCTCCGGATCACCTTCCCCGGATCTCGAAATTTGCTCCTAAATTCATTCCTCTCTTTTGGAGATAAAGGTCGGCATGCCTCCGAACAAGGTCACACTTCTCCAAAGAACATTGCGGCTTCGGCCGCAGCGAGCCTCGGCCTTGGCTCTCTCAAAGAAGGACCTCCTTTTAGCGTCCTCCCCGAGCTTTCTCTCGGCCAAGAGCGCCTTCTCGGCCTCCCCCTAAGCCTCCGCTCATTAAGGAGATCCAGCCTCGCCTTCGCGGCCACCTTCTTCATGACATCAAGCTCAAGAGCGGATCGAGCCACGGCCTTCTCTTACTCTATAATGCGAGCACCGGCCAGCTCGTTCCACCTCGCCGACTCCTCGACCAACCTCGCACCTTCCGCCACGAGCGGGAGGGGGAAACCTTGCGGGATGAAGGGTCAACAAGTGACATTTCGACCGCTAGTCTTGATCGGGAAAGGGAAACCTTCCGGGATGAGGACCCAATGGCGACGTCATGATCACCTGCGCGAGTTTCTCACTCATTTCTTTCAACGGGAGCGGCGATCGGCACGGGCGATCTACAAAATTTAAAGAAAGCATCGTATCAACATACATCGACATGCCGAAGAGATCGTCATCGGCGAGCGATGAATCGGCTAAACCGAGCCACCGGATAGGTCGACCGTGCTTGGCCGAAGGGCACACCTCCTCGTCGCCAGCAGGCTAAACGGCGGCGGTAAAGGTCGTCCGCTTTCTCTTACGAACAAGGGGAGACCCTCCTCCTCGTCGAATCATCCCCATTAGAGATATAAACGATCTCCACCGTATCCTACGAACAGGGGGGGATGGGGGGTGGAAGCGATGTCGGCGCCATCACCGCCGAAGACTTTGTTCTTCGCGCACGGGCGGCACTTGACTAACGACCCTCGCTCGGGCTTCCACCGCATTCAAGCGTCTCACCTGGGTCCATAAGCTCGGTCGGCGACGTCCTGCGGTCATGGGTAAGAGCCTTGGGATGCAAGTTAGACACGGTCTTATCTTTGTGCAGCCCCATTCTCCGGAGGATATTCTCGCATGTGTCCAGGCCCAAAATGGTCTGCAAAGGAAACAAAGCAGGAATTAGGTGGAAGAAATAAATCAAAGTTCGAAGAACAAGAACATTGAGAGCGATGATGGGCCTCGCACCGACCCCACTCACCCCGCGCTAGGGCAGGTATGAGACCGACATAGCAAAGCGGCTCATCCTGAAGAATGATCTGTGTCGGGGGAATCCATCTTCTCGACAGGCCACTCTCATCCGTCTCAAAGAGCCTCATCGCGCCTTCTCATCCGCGTTAAGGTAGACACAGCTGGCATCCATCTTGAGCTTCTTGTATGAAACCCATTTGTCACGCTCCGCCTTAGTCTCGCACCGCAAATTAACCGGGTGCTGGAAGGAGCGAGGCAGCGGATAGTCATCCGGCACCTTAACGTACACCCACCGATCCCTAATAAAGGCATATACATGACATAATAAGCACGAAAACAGTATAAAAAACAACATGAAAGGAGTTATAAAAGTGTATATAAAAGTGATACATCACTGGGGTTTGAGAGTGGTGGTTTGAGCTGTTTGTTGGTGATGGTTAGCCATGGCTGCAGGGGTGAATAAAGGAGCGGTGCTAGTAGGAAGAGGCGGCGGTGGGTGGGGGCAAAGGTATGGTGGGCGACGCCGGCAAAATGGGTCTCTCAATCCCACGACGTCGTTTTCTTCTACAGCCCCCTACAAGAATACCATCCCCATGTTATGTTGTGGTGAAAGCTCTGCTTATTACTCCCCGCCACTTTTGACTTAGTCCGTCTCCTCGTTCGAGTTCTAGTTCTTTTACCGATTCAACTCACCGAGCTAGCTGGGAATCAGTGAATGTATGTCGACTACCAACGAGTTGTTCCTCAACGCCAGATATGTCCGATATAAAGGTGGTGGTCTGGTAGAGGAGCGTTGGTGGGTCTAGTGGAAGGTGGAAGAGAGTTGGTAGGTCCGGTGGTGGGGCACAGGCATAATATTTTGTCCAATATTTTTTTCCTTCAGTTTTTTACAAGAGATAGAGGGGAGATAAGATTTTCATAAATACTACCTAATATTCACCTCATTTTCATAAATACTACCTAAAATTTTTTATTTTTCGAGAAACTGCCTAAATTTTCTTGACTTTTGTCGGACACTACCAAATTGAAAAATCCTATCAAATTAGACAAAATTCTAACTCGAAAACATTATTTTTGGCATTGAACATACATTATTTACTATAGTTAACCACCGCCAAGGCGCTAACTGTTTTGATTAGCTACTAACACATTTATTTCAATTTTTTTACTACAATTTTGACTAGTTTGACCGAGATTGCGGCTGATTTGGACAAAATTATGATTAATTCGATTGGCATTTTAGCTTATTTGTCCTAATTTTAGTTAATTTGGAAAAAGAATTGTCGAATTTGCTCATTAATTTCAATTTGGTAGTTTTCAGCAAAAGTAAAAAAAAAATATTAGGTAGTTTTTCGCAAAATTAAAAATTTTAGGTAGTATTTATGAAAATGAGGTAAATATTAGGTAATTTTTGACAAAAAAAAATCTAAATAAAATGTACAGTTTAAAGATAAACACCCTAATTTTTTTTTTTTTTTATAATTTCGCTACAACTAAAACCACAAGTGAGTTATTCAGTCGTTTACTATCTTGGAAAAAAAAAAGTCAAAATTAGTTGCTATATAAAATAGAGAAGATAACATAGTTACACAAGAATTGGTGGCGCAAATGTTACAGATCACGAATCCCCTAGATAAGCCTTCCCTGCTGAAGAGACTACTTTTCTGGAAGGTCAAGTTTGGTCCAACACATGAAAATATCGGAAAGTGACTTGATGCTTCCACTGTTCTTACTTCTAAGTTGTAAGTTGTTACCCATGTTGTAGCTTTTGGTTGATTCATATCTTAACTATATTAACATGACATGCATTCCACCAATTTGAGATAAGACTTACTCCCTCCTATTCCCGATAACTGTCCCATTGTCCATTTCCGTCTATTCACATAACTGTCTCATTGCTCCTTTTTTGTAATGTTTTTTTCTTACATAATGACTATACTACCCTTGTTACTTTTCATTATTTACAACCCAACCAACCCTTAACCCATCATATTAGTACTTTTCATTGTCCATTTCCGTCTATTCACTCACTTTCTTAATTCCTGTATCATTTCAAAATGGGACAGTTATCCGGAATAGGAGGGAGTATTTTTTAACTAAGTAGTCAAGGGTTCGATTTTTGAGTCTCACGAATGAAAACCAAAATTTAAGAGGGATTTATCCATTAAGTTGCTTTCAATATCCCGATGAAAATTGTCTCTACTGTCATTAGGGGATACTCTTGTCAACATATAAAAAAAAAGACATGCATTCTTATTCTTTATCTAATCCTAATTAATTTGCGTGTAATTCTTAGGTAAAATTGTTTTACAATGAAAAAAACTCACAAATTTATCCATAAAATAAGGGTTATGCTCAATTATGAACATGATTTACTCAATTATCGACATAATTGACCATTAACCCGTTTTATTTGGTTAATTTATTAGGTAAAGCTAAAATAACTTTTAACAATAACAATTATATGTAACCGTTTTACATAAGAATTTTTGTTGATTTGGTAAAGGCTTGAACCTTAGATTAAGGAAACCAAATCAAGTTGATTCATACAAGCGAATATACTTTTCTAGTCATGGGTAGGTTTATCTTATGTAAAGTTATCTCTATACGAAAATCCAAAATATATAACATATAAACATTAATAAGGTTGGATTGAATTAATCCCTAATAATTACTCATAGGAGTTGGCTAGTACGAGTATGAGATTATGTGAAATTTGAGTACCAGGAAGGCAGGAAGGAGCGAATATATACACATGTATATTATATCATTTTCAAGCTCGAAAAGCTTTGGGATGAGGAGTGTATTCCTGAGGTTTGACGTTTTGCCTCAATTATCCAATTTTTTTATCCGAAAAATTTTAAAAGGCCATAATTCGTGTATACGAGTTCAGAAAGTGATAATTTTTTTTTTCAAATCGATCATCTTTTCGAGAACTACGAGTTGGGGGAAAAAATGTCGTATTTGGATCTCGTCATTAGGAATTTTCGTACAGTTTTCTTTGAATGAACAAACTTTGACTGACCATATCTCTTGGTCTCGAGTTCCAAACTCGACAAATCTCTCTTTTTAAGTCGTAGTTGAAACAACCCGGATTTTCAGGACTTTATTTAATAAGTCGAAAATAGGAAACAGCGGAAGATACAATACATATCCGAGTCATTACTATCCTCTACTAACCCAAATATAAAGAATATTAAATATTACAATAGTTTCTAACAATTACAACACGTTCTAATAAAAATATATCTACATCCCATCTTCAGCTTCGCCTGTCTCGGGAATGGTCGGTCTTCACAAATCTGATAAATCTGACGTTTTAAAATTTGTAAAAGTTTTATAAAAAAAAAAAAAAAACAAATGTCAGGTGGGTAGATTAACTTCTTTAAACAATTAAAACGTAACAATCATCATCAGCATGTATAACATAACCAGATATCCACACAATTTTTTCAAGGGAGTAATAGTACAAGGATTTTTATTAACTTAAATGGAGGAAATCAAGAGAACAAAAATTTTCTTGTTAACAACTAAAGAGTTTATACGATATTGACATAGACATACGGACATGTTCATCGTATTAGTGTTAGGATGCAAGGGTATTGTCATGACATTAATTAAGAGTTATATTAGAAGCAAAACAAAAGTATTAAGAAATGAACTTTGAGCTTAAACAAAAATGTTAAAAAATGAACTTGTTTTCTTATCCCTTGTAACACGTTTGAACATGTTGGTGAGAAAAGATCGGGTTTAAATGAGGTCGAAAGGAATATACTTTTGTTGTTAGGTTGGCTTGATTGTAATAGTTGTACTTATATTTTGATTTTTATTTATTACGGAGTATTACAACAATGTGTAACCCTGACTTTTAAATGAAATTCAGACAATGCATATCAAAGAAAGTATACTATTAGCTAGTTGATATAACATCCAAAGTATACGGAGAATGTATGCATGCAATGCAGATAATTGCGGCGTGCATGTCCACATACAATGCATATCAAAGAAAGTATGGTTAGGAATGAAGTAATTAATTAATGGTACTTTTAATTTTAGGTCATCCCACCCCAATAAAAATCACTTCTTTCGGAAGCCATGTAAATTATTTGTTTATGTGCGTGCTTGTTTTATTTGGAATTTTTGTCAATTTTAGTGTGCTCTCTTTTCAGATGAGTAAGTATACACTCACTCATTACTTCCAGTACTTTATTATTACTACTAAAGTGTTTTTTCATTTAATAAACTTTTAATAAGTAGATTATACATCTGATATATTATCCTAATTGGATAGTTTCTGAATATTATAATAGATTTTTTGAATTTTGTTTTAAAAATTATGAGTTTTATTATAAAGTTTCTGATTTTATTCACCAAAACAATAAACTCAAAAAATTATAATAAAACTCAAAAAACATTACATATAAGCTTAGTTAAATTTGAGTTTATCAAAAAAAAAAGTTACATCAGATGTATGTTCCTTTTTTCCATAAACCTCGCCGTTTCAAAATTATCAAATTTTTATATTTGTTATTAAGTTAGGAATTCAAGACTAAATTATACACAACCTAATGCAATTAATGCATATCCTAAGAACTTCTTTCCATATTTAGTTCCTTAAATAAAACGCATTGTGTTGTACTCCGTATATATCAAAACCCAAGCACTTATTTATGGTCAAAGTTATTAAATTTTGATCCTAAAAGTCAAATTAGTCAATTTTTTTTATGTCAATATAAGATTTGTATCTTGATCGGAATTTCTGTGTCACTAAGGCCATGTTCTTTTGGATTGAAATTTTCTGAACTGAACTGAACTTAATGGAGCTTAACTGAACTGAACTGAACTTAATGGAGCTGAACTGAATTTAATGGAGTTAAACTGAACTGCACTGAACTTATCTAAACTGAATTGAACTGGAATAATAATAATAATATTATACTAATAATAATAACAATAATACCAATAATAATAATAATAATAATAATAATAATAATAATAATAATAATATTAATAATAATAATAATAATAATAATAATAATAAATATTATAATAACAATAATACCAATGATACTAATAAATATTATAATATTAATATTCATTAATAATAATATTATTATTTTAATATAACATAATAATAATAATCTAATAAGATATATAAAAAAATAGTTATATAATAATAATTATATTAATAATAATAATAATAATATAATATATTAATAATAAAAAATAAATAATATAATAATAATAATAGGTCTAATATAATAACTTATTAATATAATAATAATAAATATAATAATAATAATAATAATAATAAATATGTGATTAATAATATTAATAATAATGAATATATTAATAAAATAATAAATATAATATAATAACTTATACTATAATAATAATAATAATAATAATAATAAATATGTTATGAATAATATTAATAATAATGAATATATTAAAAAAACAATAAATATAATATAATAACTTATTAATAAATAAATATATTAAATATAAATATAATAATATAAACAATAAAAATTAATTAATAATGAATATAATAGTAATATAATAAATATAATAATAATAATAATTACAATCGTAAATAAATAAATTAATAATAATAATAATAATAATAATAATAATAATAATAATAATAATAATAATAATAATATCAATATCAATAAGAATATAAAATAAGAATAAGAATATAAATGTTGATATAAACTAATATGAATTGAACTGATCTGAACTTAACTGAACTAAATGGAGCTGAACTGAACTTAATGGAACTGAACTGAACTGAACTTATAACTGAAATTAAGTCCAAAAGAACAGGGCCTAAGTGATTGAGTGCACGCATAGACGCCATTAGACCCTAATCTTTTTAGCTTGTTTCAACTCATTTCAATTCAGCTGAGCTTAATTCATCAGGGTCGTCCTGATATTTTGGGGGCCCCATGCGACTTTGAAAGGGTAGGCCCATATTAACAATATTTCTATATTAATATATAAATTTAAATTAATTCTTAATTAATTACTTAGAAATTTTAAAAGGAGAATTCTAGTAAGGCTCGCCAAAGTACATTTGTTAAATATAATTACGCTATTTTAACATACCGTTGAATTTCCATTGCCATAATGGTTGAAATGTTAAATGTATGTCGTTCCCAAAGACAATCCAGGTTCGATCCTCTCTAATAGCTCTTATATTTGATTTTTATATGCAAAACTAAAGTAAAAAAATAAAGCTACGGGGGACTTGAACACGGGTTGCTTCAAACATTAGCAAGCACTAATACAACCGAGACACCACAGATGGGCCTCCTAAAGTTGGGGGTCGTGTTCCACCGCATGGGTTGAATAGACTCTGCACTTTAGCTCATTCAATTTAATTCAGTTTAATTTCATTTAGCCCAAAAATACAGGGTCTTGGAATAATATTGATTATGAGGAGATGCAAATACACTCCATAATAAACTACACACAATAATTAGGAGTAAAGATCCTCTTCATTCTCCTCTCTTCATTACTTTTCATTACCTCTCAACGATCAAGATTTTGTTCCGTAACAATACAACGATTAAGTATTTTGATAAAGTGAAGAAAATATAATAATTTTATACTCCCTCCTATTCATTCATTTTGTCCCTCTTTCCTTATTGAAGCTAGTCGGATTTTTGTCCCTCTTTCCTTTTTTGGTAACTTTTGTATAGTCCAAATTTAATTACATGTGGGGTAGAGTGGAATATAGTGTTTTGTGTGGTCCAAAATCATTTTCTTATTTCTTGTGCAAAATAGAAGGGGGTCAAAATGAATGAATAGGAGGGAGTATTAGTTATTAGAGGTAGTAAACCATCTATTACTTTGAGATAATAGTGAAAATTCTTACTCAATAATTAGTAGGGAGTAGAAAGCAAAGCATATGCTAAAACCTTCCACAGTGAAAGAATTGATGCGTATGATTCCGTGAGTTTCGGCGTGTAAATATCATCACATCAGGGTGTGTAAGATGACATCCCTATCTTGAGCAGCCGTTTCGCTTATGACGTGTCAATCACATCTCACCGTCGACTTGGACAATATTTTTTTAAATTAAAACATTTTTGTCGACCATCATATTTATTTTTTAAGACTGTTCATTTTGTTATTATTTGTAATATCGGAGTACTAGGTTTGATGTCCGGTTATGTCCGGCTTACTTTTATTTACCATTTAAATTTTTTAAATGAAATATGATTTGCTAAATATGGTTAACACTACATTTACAATTTATATCTTGAAATTATTATTAGACGTAAAATTAATCAACAAATTATGAGACACGTTGACCTAATTCCGTCATTAATATTATTATTTTTACTACATCCCCTGTTAATATTATGAGTTCACAACTTATTCGGTTACTGTTGTTTTTTTAACTACTCCTACTATTTTTACGATTAACCCGTTAGTTTTACCAAACTCATATATTTAAATATTTAATCGAATTGTTATTTAATTTTTCATACTCTCTTCGTTGTTTCTACTGTTGCTTTCATTATATGTGTTGTGACTACTATTACTTTCACTTCTCCTGCCGTCATTATTTTTTCTTCCACTACTCTCGCATTTGTTATTGTTAATTTCACTACTTCCGTTGCTGCTAGTATGACTTTCACTACTCTCGTTGCTATTATGGTTGCTTTTACTACTCACATGGGTGTTACTATCATATTAGTTGATTATCTAGTTGTATTAGAGTTATATATTTAAATAAACCCTAGCTTAATCAGGAATTTCAAGTCATGGGTAATCACTCCAACGAGTGCGAGTCAACACTAGGCCGAGTATAGTGCACTCGACCTAGTGGACCTTATACTCAACTGAGTGGACCAATTTCCAAAATCTGAAAGTTTCGGAAAATGGGCACTCGGACCAAGTGAAAGTTCACTCGACCAAGTGGATTCGACACTCGACCAAGTGGACTCGACACTCGACCGAGTGCTTTACACGAGCGATTTTGAGTAAAATTTCCTTTTACTCTATCTTATTTTCTTCATTTCTACATCTTACCTCATATCTTCACCACCAAAACTCCTCTAAAACTAATTCCAAAACTCAATTGTAGTGTTTTGTTGCTTGGGTTTGAGTTTTCTACTCCATTTTACTTCCTTAATCGCTTCTTATTTAGCAATGTAATTATTTCATCTTTTCTTTTATTTTTCCCCAATTTGATTTTGCTTAGATCTAAACTAATTTGTTCAAGTTTTGTCAAATGTTTACATGTTTTTACTTAATTTATGGTAGTAATTAGCTTTCTACATCATTGTTATTGTTAAATATCAAATTTTCATGATGAATTTTACCCCAAATTTGATGAACTCGAAAATTAGGGTTCTTGAGTCAATAATTTGATTTTTTGTGTTTGTTGTTTGGTTTAATTGAACAACAAAGCGGGGCTTAACTTTTGTTGTTAGTAATGGATCTTGTCTTACATGTGAAATTTTTTGTCTTAAAATCCGTCTTAAATTTTCGAATTTTAGGGTGTTCATGCCCCAATTTTGATTTTTCATGTGTAAAACTTGGGTTATTTGTCTTAGAAGACTACTATCCTTGCTAGTAATGGGGTACATTGTCTTAAAACGTAAATTTTACCTTCAAATCCGACCTAAATTTTCGAAATATATGGTGTGAATGAACAAATTGATTTTAGCATCTTAAAACATGGTTTAATGATATTATGAGACTACAATCTTTATGAGTATCACTATAACATGGTTTAAATTGAATCTCCATCTTGATAATTTAGCCAAAAATCTCGAAATTCTTGTAATAAACGGGTCAAGTTTTGATTTTCATGCTTACAATATGGCTTAATTTGGGTGTTACTATATATACTGTATTAGGGTCTCTAAAGTAGAGCCGTTTTATAGAGAGAAACAATCGATCTCGTATGATTGATATTACCTTTTTAGCTCCTTTAAATCCCGCCTTTGTCTTTTGCAGGAGTAGGAGCTTCGTCGGGTTATGAGGAAAAGCCAACCCCAAAGCCAGCTACTGGTCCCTATTTTTTTTAAAAAGGATTCATTCCCAACATGACGCCGTTTGGGTTTGACCGGTAAGTGCCATTTCTTTTGAAGTTGACCTTTCGAGAGCAGGAGCGGGAGAAACCTTAACTGAAGTCGATGGACCAACCAACCCCCTTGTAAATAAAAAATAATAAAGGCGAAAGGACGTAGCAAGCAATTGAAACTGAAGCTCCGAATGAAACCTCTACTTAAGAAGTTGAACCCCATAGTCTAGAGTCTAGGATCCAGGTATAAATAGCGTTTCTTTTTGTTCGAATAATGCTTGCTTTACTTGTGTTCTAATGTTCTAACATTACATTACACATTACATTAGTAGAATTCTCTTGCTCACCGACAGCTGTTGCTGGAGTGGTCTCTAGAGCAGCAGTATCGGGAGTAGTCGTATCATCTTCGTAAAGGAGCAGCCCGTATCATCTTCCGACTCCTAATTGGTTCGGTCGATTCCCAGTCGCTTCGGGCCAACCTCGTCTTAGGAGTTTAACTTGCAAGCCCAAGAATGACGGCACGAGCCAAACCAGTTAATTTTTTCAAGGGAATTATATAGTAATAGAATTGTAAGAAATTTTGTAGGCTAGACTTGTATTGTTTCTCTCTATAAAACGACTTTACTTTAGAAACCCTAATACAGTGATACATCAAAGGAAAACATCGATTATCGCACGGGGATTAAATTATTCCACACTGGTTTATTCATAGGTTGAAGTGATTAAGGTTTGGGAGGCATGAAAAACAGTCGAGTGAGCGGAAAAACGAGATTAAAGAGTAGAGGTGAGGTGTTCCAAGCGACGTTCCTCAGCGTAGAAGACAAGACGGTGGTGCTGAAGTGGTGCGGTGAGGGAGACTCGGGCGAGTTGGTGAGTCGGAGAAATCAGGTGTTGGGTTATTTGGCGAGTTTGCGTGAGTCGTATTACCGAGTTGGTAAATCGGGAGGTGTGAGAGGATTAGGGCAGTATGTTGGGGGTGTATGCGATGCAACGATTTAAAGCGGATTGTGGACCGGTGAGGTGAGCTTTAAAAGTGGTTGGTGTTTGGAGATTGGTGATGAGAAATGAGAATGAAGGGAAGGGGATAAAAGAAGGGAAGTGAAGGGGTTAAGGTTATTATTGTTTTAATTGTTGGGTTAAGGTTATTATTGTTTTTACCTTTTTTATTTTTATTTCTGACCCGACAAATAAGTAGTCGGTTACGTAGTGCATTGTGAGATAAATGACATTAAATATGAGATTTTTCTTAGTTAAATACTATGATGGATTAATATGAGAATATGAGACTTAGTTGGAGTATTCTCATGAAATAACCTTAATATATAACTATTTCGAAAATACTTTGTCTACGTCGAATTAAAACTAATTAAAGAGTTTAACCATGAAATCAAAAACAACTTGAACCAATACGACCCATATCTGCAAATGACCCTAACGCTAAGTAAACAATCCCGAGATGACCTAACAACACCACATCTGAAATTGAGTGAAATGTAAAATAACTAAAGCCAACCTAAAATTAAGTGTCGATGAACTTAAAATAAACCAACCATAGCTGACCCGATCTGGTCCGATCCAATTAACCCCATTTAGAGCATCTGCAAAGGTGAGGTGCCCCGTATTTTATCTCTCCTTTCCTCATTCGTCAACCTCATTTTCCACTAACTTTTTCATCTACCCTCCCCATTTTATAACTACATCTTTGCAACAATGAGGTTCCCCAACAACATAAGTGTACGTACAAAATATGGAAACCTCCCCAAAAGACACACCAATTTGCCTTACTTTTCATTTGGGAACCTCCTCTAAAAGTAGAGGAACCCCAACATTTGGGGAGGTTAGTGCAACAATGAGGAGGCTCATTTGAAGAGAGAGAAGGCAAATAGGAAGGTAAAATCCCACCTTTGCGGATGATCTTACAACCTCAATGCTCATATGTAGTTCTCAAGAGTCACAACAACATTGCAAAGATCTTAGATCTAGGGAAATCAATCAAGCATATAGTGAATCTTGTAAGTTAGGTGGTTAACACCCAAACCCAACAATTGAGTTAATCTGGTGACAAATGGAAAGGATCTTTTTTAATAACGGAGTAGATCGAAAAGGGAGTGGCGGGGTCAGCGTACTTTTAGGCGCGTTAATCGAGACAAAAGTTCAAGGCTGAATGACGGAAGCAATGACAAAATGTTTTCTAGAGGTAGATATACAAGTAGGTACACGTGTACGTGTTTTATTGGATAGTCAACACGTGTCTTACCTTGATCACTGGTGTGCTTGTCACCCAAGTTATGTCGGCTCACTTGTCGATGCATTGTACCCGGAAAATTATTATTTTGCCGCATTTCTTTTTTCCGTACCAATATTCTCCCTTCTCTACAAATATATTAGTATTAATTATTATTACAAATATTACTTCTAGTAAGTTAATTACACAACTTACGATGTCAGCTAAAAATAATGACATAACCATTGAGTAAATTATTTCGTATATTAATCATGATTTATGACAAAATGTCAATGTCTTAAGTTTAAATATATTAACAATTAATTGAAAAAATAAAACTTAGGTTTTAGGTAACATCTTTTCATGTTCTAATTTGAGATAGTGTATTAAAATAGGTGTCGTATTAATAAAATGACTTAAATAATAAGGATTGGCCCTAATGTCAAAGAGTTTACCTTCTGACTATAATATCCTAACTGGTAAGATCTACCCTTAAATCTAAACTTCTTTTACACAAACAATAACACGGTGTTATACAAGATTAAGGGGTCGTTTGGTTCGAAGTATTGGAATGGTATGGAATGCAATGTGATACCATGGTGATATGGAGTTAGAATCTCATACTTATTCATGAGTGTTTGGTTCGACCCTAGAATGGATATAAAGGTAGTAATAATATGAATGGAGTTAGAAACTTGAGTGGAAATATGAGTATGAGATTTCAAGGGGTTGAGATGGAACTAATCCATTAAATATCTTACTCCATCTCAAAAACCTCCAACCAAACATTAGAATGGATTGAATCCATTCCAATTCATTACAAAACTCCAACCAAACACCCCTTCATTGATTACGCGGTAAGGGGAAATAATCTACGTACGTAATTGATTACGCGATAAGTGGAGATAATTTACGGTGGAAATAAGGATAAGGCCTGTAAAAATGATTGGCAGCTATAAGACCAGCAGCATTGAAAGACTGTGGGTCAAGTGGTGGACTGAATTTCCTCCCAACTTCACAAGTGCTAAAAAAACTATAACACGTGCCAATTAAATAATCAAATTAACTTTACACCTCGCACACTCCCACCTCTCTATATAAATCTAACACACCCATTGTTAATTTCCGAGATTTGGAAAAACAAAACCCAAAAAACACACATAGGAAAAAAAAAAGAAAAGGCAATTTATCGTCCAACTAAAAGTAAATCAACAGGGAAAAGAGAAAAGCGCAAAGGAATCTGAATTAATTTCAATTCAATTCCCAAGGAATTATGTCGAGTCAAGAATTAGTGTTACCTCCTGGATTTCGATTCCATCCAACTGATGAGGAATTAGTAGTTCATTATTTGTGTAGAAAATGTGCTGCTCAGAACATTTCTGTTCCTATTATTGCTGAAATTGATCTTTACAAGTTCGATCCTTGGCAACTCCCTGGTAAGTCTTTTATAATAATTCTTATGTAACCCGTCTTACCATGTGAGACCGTCTTTCATGTTTCTAACCAATAAATGAACCGGCTCGACAGTCTTATTCTGATACTTATTTTCACTGCTCTTTTTAGCTAAATAAATGGTACGGAGTATGAATGCATGTGTAGCCATCTTTATTTTTTCAACAGTAAATGATTATGGGTTGATTGAATCTTAGTTTCGCCACGGTAATCTAATTAGATTGTCAATTACTGTTACTAAAATGATTTTGCTTTGGATATCAATTGAATTTCATATACCCTGTTTTTCATTATTATTTTTTTGGGTATTGATTTATTTGGTTAAGAAATCATTAGTCATTTTAAGTAAAAAAGCTCAATTTCTATCAAAAAAGGGAGAAATTATTTTCCTTTTAATTTAGCGAATAAAATCAATATAAATTTCTGTAAATTTCCATAATCCTACTTTCATTAAATTATTTAATTTTTAGCAATGGGTTTTTGAAGACTGTTCAACTAATTCTTACAGTCAAATAATTTGATTACTTTAATTAAAATATTACATATTTTTGGAAATATTTTTTATCTAATTAATTTTATATTGTTTAATGAGCAGGCATGTCACTATATGGTGAAAAAGAGTGGTATTTCTTTTCACCGAGGGACAGAAAGTATCCGAACGGTTCAAGGCCGAACCGGGCAGCTGGGACCGGGTATTGGAAGGCAACGGGAGCTGATAAGCCGATTGGAAAACCGAAAACGCTTGGAATAAAGAAGGCTTTGGTATTCTACGCAGGGAAAGCTCCTAAAGGGATTAAGACTAATTGGATTATGCATGAGTATCGCCTTGCTAATGTTGATCGCTCTGCTGGCAAAAAAACCAATCTTCGAGTGAGTTCCATTCTTCGGCCTAATTTACCCAATTTCTTTTTCACCATTAATGCTTAATTGCTTATGTGTCAAATGACGAAGTAGTGGGACGGGACTTATCCAAAACATTTCTTGCGCGTTACAAGGGTAGTTTTTAATTAGGACTGTTCATCAATTGACCCAATTCGGCCGACTTGTAATAGAAGCGGGTTGAATTTTAAAAATACAAAGGCCCCACCAGTAACCCGTTTACTGAAATCACCTCTCGATAACTTTACCAGCTAGTTAGTCGATATCTATGTTGGTTGATTTTAGAAGGGTATAATGGTCATTTGTCCAGAAGGTTCTGAATTTACACGTGTTTTTTCCTGAAAAAAAAAATTAACCGTGGAGTAATTTAAGTTAATAATGTTATACTCCTTACTTTTCAACGGGTCCAAGCTTTGCGTCTGGACCTTTCGCCGGTGGCTTTGTGCTTGCCTAATTTTGATTTGTGGTCGTAATTGTGTAAGGATTATTATAATAAGAA
The DNA here is from genome assembly GCF_048544455.1 of Silene latifolia. NCBI lineage: Eukaryota > Viridiplantae > Streptophyta > Magnoliopsida > Caryophyllales > Caryophyllaceae > Silene > Silene latifolia. The sequence goes on from NC_133530.1 coordinate 79,760,785, forward strand.
ATGTGGGATTATTTAGGATCTTCTATCATCATCTAGGCTTTTCTGGTGGCGGCCGATATGCTTTTCTATAAGATGTTGGACCACCCATATGGTGTGCTACATACCAAGACACTTTTAGTTTGGTCCGTGAGATATTTTGGACTTTCTAGCACTTTCACTACTAGTTTCTCATTGATATTTCTTGACACCATTTCGCTACGTGGACAAACTAAGGCCTTGCTCGTTCACATTATCGAACGTGGTTCAACAGTTTTGGTTTAGTGGTTGAGATATTCATGTCCTTCCCGACATAGTTATTTTACCGATTACAACTACAAGTAAAGAGCTCCGTAAGCCAATTTACGTGTTGATTGTTATGGCTCGACTGTATCATTGATATAAGTTTTAATTTTCCTATTGCAGCTTGATGATTGGGTGTTATGCCGCATATACAACAAAAAGGGCACAATAGAAAAGGGTTTCGGCATGGATCAGATGCCTGCACCTCAACATAGTGACTACGAGGATAAGAAGCCCGTGATTTCGACACATGGCCTAAATGCGCCAGTTAGATTCACCACCCCATCCATGGCCATGTCACCACCTCCACAAAAGACTGACCTAATGCATTACGACACGTCAGACTCGGTCCCACGTTGCCACACCGACACTAGTGGGTCGGGTCCGGCACCCTCACCCGAGTTCATGTGTGACAAGGAGGTCCAGAGTGAGGCTAAATGGAATTCACTTGACAGAAGCATGGATCTCCCCTTCAATTACATGGATCCATTCCCGGAAGACCCATTTGCAACTTCAACCCAGTTTCAGCATGACCAGATGTCCAGTCTTCAAGACATATTTATGCTCCTGCGATAGATTGATCGCAAAAGCCAAATGAAGAAGTCGAAAAGTGCTGCTGATGATTTAACCCCGTCCACACATCTCAGCATGTTAATACGTAGTGTCAAGCGTAGGACTTGGGGAGATCATAGTTCCTTGAGTTGTATCACATTTTATTACGTGGTCGGATAATTCGCTATGTTCTGAATTTTTAGAAATGTTTGTTGCAGTTATTGTATTTCGAATAGAAGAACCAATGAAGTCTTGGAATAATGACTGAGACTGAGGTTCGACAGTTCCTAGGATTCATATTCTCTGTTATCGAGTTGTAATTTGATTATTATGTTGAATCAAGTTTCGGAAATATAGTAGGATCCATTCGTGTCGAGTATAAGAACCACTGAAGTCTTAGACTATTGACTAAGACAGAGGTTCCACAGTTCCTAGGATGTAGATTTATCTTTATAGAGTTGTAATTAGATTATAAATGTTGAATCAAGTTCTGAAAATTTTATGATTTATTCACTTGCAAAGTTCAATTCTAGTATTGAAGATCTTATGATGATTTATTCAGGTGCAAAGTTCAATTCTTGGTAGGAGTTGTAAACTTGTAATGACTTGAGTTGTCGAGGTGTTCACACAATAAAGCGATAATTACATCGTAAGTACCCATCTTATATTAACTAATTGCAATTTAATTACCGCTATTTAAATAAACGACTTCAATTGACCTTTTGATTAATCACATGGAGATTTGAAGGATCCAGCTACACAATCAAAGTTGTCAAAACAGCGTAAGATTTAGCCACTATTGTGGTGTTTGCTACCAACTTTCTAGATATAGATGGGCATGGAAGGAAGGATGGATGGATTCCGCATCAACTAACATCTTCAATTGCAATGTCATCGTAATACGGAGTAGTCGATAATATAATGATACTTCCTCCGTTTTATATTATTCGAGAATTCGAATAAGTATTTTACAAGAAAAGCTCGTGACTACTAATTCTATGTAAGATTATGAAACTCGCGTTATTAAGGTCCACTAAAACAGGTTTTTTGTTCGGTAGAAAGTACTTCCTCCGTTTTAAATTTCATAAACAAATAAGCCAGATAAATGTTTACTAGTGTTGACATAATTAGACAACTAGTTTAGTGTATGCACGATATATATATAGTTTTACTTTTTTTAGTGTATTATATTTATGAAATTTAAATTGACTAATCTTTTTTTTTTTTTTTTTTTTTTACGTTTTTCATCGTTATATTTTGATTTGAAAAATCAAAGTCAAAATCGTATTAATCATGAAATGAGTATTTCAATGAAAATTTTTCCTATTATCAAGAGATGAATAGTGTTATTTATAAAATTTTACTGATAATATATTTTTACTCGCAACTTTTTATCATAGAAAATCAATGAATTTTTTTCGTATCCTTTAAAAAAAAAAGAATTCCTTAGAATTTCTTTTTATATTATAAAAAGATTGGAGATAAATTTGTGTAGGATGTAAAATATATAAATCTGAAAGATTATGTGCTTTATAGTCCACCATACTTATAGAATAGGTTAAAATTTATTTTAGAAAATACTTTTAGGCCGGAAAATTTGGAGTTTCCCATATTTGTTTAGTAAATAGGGGAGGATTAATAAGCAAGAATGGGACCGACCATGTTATAGGAGATGAGGATCCTGGAAGAATATCCCGTACTTGACACATGTCAGTGCCATGATTATCTTGGTTTAATTAACTAAGAAAGATTGATTAGATACTGATTACATACTGAGTAAGCGCATCTATCCACATGTAACATCTAAAGTAGAGATAGTACGTAGTGATAAGATCAGAAAAATTGACAAGATAGTGTTGTCTTGGTAATGCTCGACTTGTAGTCCAACCAATTATAGGTGCTGTTTGGTCAAGTTTTAAAGTGTTTTTGTAACTGAAAAAGTAGTAGTTAGGCCAAACACCCTAAATTATGGAGTTTTAAAACAGCTTTTAAAAAGTCAAAAACTGTTAACTTACCCCCAAAAGTAGAAGTAGGTATTTTCTACTTCTACTCATACTTCTACTTTTCACATAAAGTGCTAAAAATTCATTACTAATGTGCTTTTTTTTTTTTTTCTCCGGAAGACCATTACTTTTTTATATCAGTTGGTTTTGCTTCAAACGGGTTATTTTGGTTTAAAATAATAGATGAGATTTTGTAACCATTTTCTGATCAAATCGACCACTATTGAAAAACACGTTATCATGTTCGTAACATTTGGTTGTATCATTCATGGTTACATTTCACCATAAGTGTCACACATGCCCTTCTGAAGCTTCAGACGAAAAGTGACCGTCTGAAACAAGAATTTGTGTCTTTACAATTCTTGTTGTAACTCCACTTTTTCTCTTCTCTGCTTGGCCAAACTTATACTCCGTTGAAGTCTTACATCGTGAGATCGTCTTATAATTTGTGCTATAATTTGTGAGACCGTTTTACATATAAGTAATATAATTAACAAAAAACAAAGTAAAAAAATAAGATAAAAGTAAGTAGACCAAACTTATAAATTTTTTAAGAAACTACTTTTACAAATATTAGGCCAAACAACTTCAACTTTTTCAAGAAGTAGTTTCTTAAAAAACTCATTCTTAAGAAGTAAAAACACTTTCACATAAACTTGGCCAAACAACACCTATATAATCTTACTTAAGATGATGCCTCACACAAATTAATTAATGCTAAATTACACCTTAATCTATACACTGTTTATTTCAGGTGATCGTAGCAAGAAAATTAGTAATGAGGATAAATAGGAAGTTTTCTATTTTATAAGGAGTTTATTATCCATTTATCTACATAATAAAGAGCTCTTTGCTTGAAATTGGTTTCTAAAATAAAAAACTGGTTTCATGTTAGGAAAAAGAGAAAAGAAGAGGAATCACATAAAAAGTATGAAACTTTTACCATTGAACAAAATTAAAAAATTTCATAATTAATGATATATGTTGATGTGTAAATGAAATTTTTTAATATGAAACTCTAACCATTATTATTGTCCTAGAAGACTTAGGACTTTTATGTATACAAGAAATTAAATTGCAAGAGAGCTGAACTATTATTAAAAAAAAATAACAGATTATAGAATAAAACCGTTTTATAGTATAAGATGTTCTTTTTATTAGTTAAACGTCATTTATTACTATGAGTAAATAAGTGTCTCCAAATCTCCATATATAAAATGAAAGTCTCACATCATATGAAAGTCTTACACAATAACTATTGGTCTAAGTTTCTAACACTTACACTATTTTAGTATGAGACCGTCGTATAAGAGAGTTACCCACTAACTTGAGTTCTCTATTGGTCCATCCTCTCCAATCTCCATTGAGTCCGGCCCGTAAATTAAGGGGTAAGGACAAGGCATTATCAAAATTTTATGGGATATTCTCTCGTGTACCCTGAACTTTTTCGTTTTCTATGGTGTACTCCTCGTTTTTCGCAAAAAAAACTTTGACCGATAATAATTCTCTATTACGAGTTTAGAAAACGGTAATTTTTTTTTTCCAAACCAGTTATGTCATCAAGGCCTTCAATTTGAAAAAAAAAAATTCACCGTTTTTTGAACTCTTAGCCGGTAGTTATGGTTGGTCAAATATTTTTTAACGAATAAACTTTGACCGACCATAATTCCCGACTACGAGTTGAGACGTCGGTGATTTTTTTTCAAACGAAAGACCTCTTAAAGACGGTCAATTTGGAAAAAACTTTTATCGTATTCTGAACTTGTAGCCAAGAGTTATTGACGGTCAAAGTTTTTTTGCATGAAAAGAGGGGTATATCATAGAAAATGAAAAAGTTGAGGGGTACACGAGAGAATATCCCAAATTTTATTAAGGTACGTCCTACTAACTCGTCTCAAACCCTATCATTTGCTTGTCTATGGGCCAAAAATGAAAAATAAATTTAGCTCATGTTCAATTTAAACTCGCATTTGATCACATGTTCACATTTACCACTAAGGCACTAAGTACACCTGACAAACCGGTCATTCGATTTAGTTTCGGATCGAGTTAAACCGGTTTGATTTAAATCGAGTTAACCTTAGTTTTGAGTTCAATTCGATAAATTCACTTCAATCTATTTGTAGTATTCGAGTCGACTACGGTTTGGGTCAGGTCAACTTCAGTTCTATTTCGGCCTTTTGGGTCATAATTTTCTTGAGTTAATGGTAAAAAAAGATAGCTTAATTGTATCTTATACATTACAATTTGAATGTAATAATTCCTAATACAATTGATTAATAAATAAAGAATCAATGAAAACACACCTAAAAATGAGTTTTTTTATGAGAAAAATAAATACTTTTAGTTTAGGTCAATCGGTTTGGTCTTAACGGTTAAGATTTGTTCAGGTACGGGTTCGATTATTATTGAATTAGATTCAGTTTCGGTTCAATTCAGATTGAGTCGAGTTTCGGGTACAATTCAAGTTACTCATACCAAGTATTCGATCGGTTATCAAAATTCGATATTTTTAATCGGTTTTTACTAGATGTACCACTAATAAGGCACTAACTAATACGGAGTAAACAATAAATAAGGTAAGTAAAATGTTGCAAACCCACTGTGTTCATTTTACACGGATCATGCAAGTTTTAATTAAACACCCGAAGTTAATATTAGATTTTTTTTTTTGTCTAACAAAACGCTTACTTAATTCCATTATAATAGAGAGAAGGGAGAGTCAAACCTGAGCCTATTATCTACAATATAACCACTAAATCACGACAGTTTCGGAAGTTGATATTTTGATGTGAGAATAGCATATGCGTGATAATAAAGTGGGTAGCCGACCTTTGGTAAGTGGCTTATAATTTCAAACAAAATGGTAGTGACAACTGATAAACGATAATGATACAATGATGAATATCTGCCGTATAAAATAAAATAAGAGATCACGTTCAAGGGTAACTAGATAAAGACACCGGCGGCCACAACCTTCACGTGTGCCTGTACGGCGTACGCCTAAGCTAGTCCTTCACCATGTTCACATTGGTACATAAGGTTACGGAGTTGATCAACCACGGTGATTTTTATTTAATTGAAGCTAAATATTTATCTTTTAATAGGCTGAATTATACAAAAATATTTCTAGCTGTGTTTCAACCCGCTTTTCAGTTTTCATGGAAAATATAAAAGTTGAACAATCAAGAGTAATTTTACCGTCCTCCCGGAAGACGGTACTCCTCACACACAAGCTATTATAATATTCCACTTTGTTGTGCGGAAGCGTGAATACCTTGTGTTGGGCCTCTGCTGCATCTGTGTCCACAACCCATAATAGTACGATATTGTCCGCTTTGGGCCAAGCCCTCACGGATTTACTCTTGGGCTCCTTCCCAAAAGGCCTCGTACTATTATGTTTAGTAGATACTTATAAAGATGATCTTTCATCTTTATTCTACCGATGTGGGACATGGGTTTGCACCATAACAATCCTCCCCTCAAACCAAGGACCATCATCTTGACTCGGACCTTGACCTCCATGGAGAACTCCCCACACCATGCAGCCCCATTACCTAGACACCCGCATCACCAAGTCATGATAACCTCTCCTTAAACGACACATCATGTGTCACATAGGGCTTGTGCTACACTTGCATACCAAACTCCTCTGCATCCAATATACCCTGGACTGGGTCCGAATCCACTACCTCAGCGCGCCACACCGGACCGCCGTTGGACTTACCATGAACCGCTTTTGTTGCCTCCATTAAGCCTCAGCCCCCTCGCCGGGTCGCTGACGATCTTCTATTGGACGGTCTGCCGTCTCAACGCCGTGAGACCATGTCGCTTCTCGCGAACATATTAGCTCTCCCTCGAGCTATAGGAGTTCCACGTCTTATTGTGTACGTCCACCTTCAAGTCTTGCTCTTGATGAATCTCCGTGTCTAGCCCAAGTAGAACCTTGGGCTCTGATACCACTTGTTGTGCGGAAGCGTGAATACCTTGTGTCGGGCCTCTGCTGCATCTGTGTCCACAACCCATAATAGTACTGTTGGGAAATGTGTCCTCAACAATAGTGCGATCACATGATTTAAATATCATTATTAAATCTCATGCCAAGAATACGAAAGGGATGATACATTACATATATATAGTCAACTGGTCCACACATATCGGTAATGATTGGCTGGCTAGAGTTTGACATTACTGTCGTGCGACGGTGGTGATCAGTTGATCCCTTGAGGTCACACCTAAAGGACGATTCCCTTAATTGAAAAGGTTAATTAGTTGTATACCGATACAGACTAATTAATTCCTTAAAATTGAACAATTCGATTTGTGAGAGAGAATATTGATATCTTATTGTAATGGGATTAAATAAGATTTATTTTAGTAATAAAATGCTTTGTTGCTAAAATTATTTATTGTTTGAGAAACAATAAAGATAAGAATGAATGGTTAATTATAATTACAAGAAGTTGTGAATTATAACTATATGACCCATTTTATTTATGTGATCAAGTATCACTAGTCAATTTGTTGTATGAAATTTAATTAATTCATGAAATGATATTTATGTGATAAATATGCATCAAATTAATTAATAACATGTAACATTCTACATGTGACATATTGTGTGACAAATGACAAATTGACAAAATAAAATGGTAGTCCATTTTAAGTATATGGACCGAAAATGGAGGGTGTGTTAGTGGGTTTTGGTTGTTTTATTTTATTTGATAAAATAAACATAATGATGCCTACCTACTACTAGTCTTACACATCTTACACACCTACTATTTTTGAGAAGAGTAAAAGAAAAAGAAATGATGCCATTTTAGGCTCCAAAAACCGTGACACTCCCTCCACAAGGAGGAGAGTTGGTTCTTTTCTTTTTCTTACACTACCATTCAATTAACATGCAAAATGTTCATGAATATTCTCTCTTCTCTCTCCTTAATATTCATTAAAAAGATGAGTATTTGATTAAAATTGTTCATATAAATTACTAAGATTACTAGAAGTAGTATATGAGTATTAGTAATAGATTTTAAGGTAAACTAAAATACAAACATCTAGTACATGTTTATTTGTGGGATCAAGGGATTGTCTTGGGTGCTACTAATTGGAGAATCTCTACTTTGGGATTTTTGTATGTTCATCCATTATTGAAAAGCTCAAGAACTAACAAGAAGGAGATCTTGTTGGTGCCCAATATGACCGAATTTCATATGGTGAGAAAATGTTTTCTTATCTTCTTTTGTTTTAGTTTGCATGCATAAAATCCAACTTTAATTTTATGACAAATTAAATTAAAACATATATGAATATGTTAGTATATAGATCTACATTTCCTTCAATCGGTATCAAGAGCCACGGTTGTTTGCATGCAAATCGGTTAAAAGTTTTTCCGAGTTATAAGAATAACAAATAAAACTTGTAAAATTTGTGTTATTATGATATATCACGAAATTAATCCATGCATGTTAATATTTCTGGTCCTAAAATGTTTTAGGATATTTTGGTTAATTTTTCGGATTTTTATTGTTCATATTATACAATAATGGCATTTAAATATGATTTTATGAGTAAAAATGTCATTTTTGGTCTAAAATTAGCTATACTTCGAATTTTCCATTGATTTTTGGATATGTTGTCACATATATTATTTTGAGATAACCTGTAAATTTTCATAATTTTTGGACTTGTTATGCTCGAAAAATGAATTTTTCATTATTAAATTCGGATTTAGGTAAAAAATAGGTTAATATGAGTTAAATTTCGAATCTGGTCATAGAAAATTAATATGTTGTCACATGCAATTTTACAAGATGTGTGTAAAATAATTGGCAATAAAGAAGTCTTTTTGCATGATTTATGGATTTTTGAAGAAAAATAGCATAAATAGTGACATTATTAGTGGAAAATTAATAAAACATAATCTATGACTTAGGAAAAACGTCTAATGTTGCATTTTATTATCTTTTTCAGATCTAAAATTGAAAAGTTAATGAAAATAATTTTTCCATGTTTTTATGATTATTTTATTAAAAATCGATAAACCGCAACATTGTTTTTCCGGAAAAATTTCGAAATTTTTAACCTAAGATTTTGAACATTATGAGTGTCATGGTATTTTTCCAGAATGTTCATGAGTTTAAATTTTGAATTTTGAATTTATTTGAAATTTTGTGATTTATTTGAAGTTTATAGCTTATTTTTGTAATTTTTGGTCCATTTATGAACAATTCTATAAAATATAGGTTAATTATGGTCAAATTATTAGTGAAGACTAAATTTTGAGTCCTAAGAGGTTAGGGTAATTAACTTATGCATAAATATGAGTTTATGTATTTTTGTGATTATAAAATGTTGAAATCACGCAAATCCGTAAAAACCGAGTAATATACGATATTGGCTATTTAAAGGCGATTTAGCATAAAATTGAGCATGTTCATACATATTATAATGCTGCATTTTCTTTATGATTGTCATAATTTTAATTTATGTAATTTTGAATTATGTAATTTTACTTAGTATGGCCTTAGATTTTAATTGGTATTTCCCGAAATGTATGGGAATATCGATTCGGTTGTAATTTTATTGTGATCTCGTATCACCGTTTTGTAATTTAATAGATTTTTTTTTTTTTAGTTACAAATGTATAATAGGAAATTATGTAATTTATTATGTAATTTTATTCATTCCGGAGTTCCCGAAGACGGATTTCTTCAAGAATGGCGATACATAAAGACGGTGTTACCTCGAGATGCGTGCCTCAACCGAAGATCAAGGGACCAATGGAGTTGGTTTCCGAATATGTAATAGTTAAATAGTTTTTCTATTTTAGGAAAGGCCATACTAGGATTTATTTATCTTTATGCTTGCATTTTATTTTATGTCACATGCATCGCTAAATCGCCATAACTAAAACATGCATCCTTATTTTATCGAGTTTATCGACCGTGTCAATTAAAATTATCGTAGTTCACCGCTTTAGTTCACTTAAACGTGATAGATAATAAATTGACATGACCTCTCGCTAAAACAATTAATTGAGACATAGCCTTACCAAATAGTAGAAACCATGAAAACCTATTTCGCGAGGGAGTGCGCTCGGCCCCACCGGGGTACAAACCTTGTTACGTAGGGGAAGTGGGTGATGAATTTTAATCCACCGAATTCATGTTGATAAGGGATGTATCGGCCACACCGTGCCCAAGTTAATGTGGGTTTGGATCATGGACACATTTATTCGAAATTTGGATTGAACTCAACAAAAGTTTTTGATAAGGGATGTATCGGCCCCACCGTGCCCTTGTCGGATGTGTTTTGGGCTAAAGATAATTGTTAATGTAATATTATCGACCAAGAGTTCTAAAAGTAGAATCGATTAAACGTTAATCCACCGAGTTATATTGATAAAGGATGTATCGGCCCCACCGTGCCTAAGTCGATATGAATTTGGGTCTTGGAATCATTTATCATAGTTGGGTAGAGGTCACTATGTAAATGCTTTACTTGTTGTTTACAAGTATTAATAAAACGATAAATGTTAAGTTTTTTCCACTATTCCGTTGTTATATTGTTCTATTTCTTTACCACAATTCATATACGATATCATTTCGTTTTTGATTCAAAACTCCATTATAACATCGTAATCAAGACAAATATGAATTTGCTTCTAAAACCTCATATGAACCATTGCTAAGGATCTCTTGTAAAGAGTATAGATTAAAGTTATTCATTATCAAACAGGTTTTGATTCTTGACTAACACATCTACTTACAATGGATTATTTTTCATGTACTTAAATGAATTAAGTACCTTGAAGCGATAAATTGTTTTGGTAATTAGTTTTGTCAAGAATTCGTAATTGACCAAAATAACGCAACCACTTCAATGAAAGTTTTAAGACTAAAACGAACAAATGAAGAGTGAATCTTCATGAATTCAATTTTGCTTCTCAAAGCAAAGACTCATTGAATTAAGTGGGAGCATTCTCTTAAACCGTTAAGATGAGGACGAGGTTCAAGAAGTAAGGATTATAATGGAATTGATACAAGGTAATGTTAAAGGTAAAGTTGTTGAGAATGACGATACTAAACCTATCAATCCCGACCGATAAAGTTTCCATTGTCCTAAATGTTGGACACAAGAAAGGAAACTACCCCAAATTATTGAAGAATCAACAAGTTAGTTGTGGGACATCTAATAGGACCTTCTTCGTTAAATGTTTATTTGATTAAACATAATTTTGCTAGTATTACTTCGTCAATATTAGAAACCGGTGGTGGTTTTCATCATTATGTTTGATACATAGGATGATTAGAATATGACGACTAGCAACAATGAAGTCAAGAGATAGAGTCATTGTGTACTAAATCTAGTTTTCGGGTTTGGAGTTGTACTTAATTGTGACTATTAAGTACATAAACTCTAAATAAGAATACAATTTGTTAAAGATAATAAAGAGGTTTCACTTTTGTGACCCTATACACCATGATTTGATGTATGGCTAGCCCATCATCAAGGTGATTATATTCTAAACCAAACTAGAATAATATATCATGAAGATGATGCAAGACTCAAAATTGGTAACCCAAGATTAAACCTTAAAATTTTGGAATGATGAACGCAAAGAGTTATCGAGTACTCTTGAAACCACTAGATTGTTAATGGTATATGCGTATCTTGTATTCAAAGCAAGATGTCTCGTGCCTTTTGGTTGAAAAGGAGATCGAGGTTATAAATCATTGATCCATAATAGGTTGATCATTCTCTTTTACCAACGATTTAAGTTGACGCTAATGTGTTAACTTAATAAGGTAAATAGAAAATCTTTAAAGAAGTTTAAAGAGTTAAAGAAATCACGATTTAGTCGTGATGGGATTATCAAAGTGAAGACTTTGATATAAGCCAATGGAAATGTGATCTAATATCACAAGTTAATCTCTCTTAGCACGCATTATGAAATAATGTGTGATTGGATAAGAAATCAAACGCTATTCGATATGGTTTGGACTTCAATCAAGTTACTTTGAGTTACTTGATCCTTTTGGGGATTTTATCATTTTTGTCTAATTATTTTTCCACTAAATCGAATCATATGAGATATGAAATGGTAAGGGTACCATGTTTGTAAGTTTTCACAAGAAACAAATGCTCATTTTTCCCTTTTCAATTATCACGAGTACACCGGGTTTGTGGCTCGTGAAGCTGTCTTTCTAAAGTGCAAGTTTATTTCTAGAAGACAGAGTGGGAGAAAATTATTCAAGAGCCACAAAGAATGTTATGTCGCAAGAAACTGGTATTTCTTGGCTACATGAGACGTTTTGTGTAAAATATTGTTTCTTTAAAACCTAGGAGGTTAAATTCGTCACTTGCTAAAAATGATGAATTCATGCTACTTTTAAGAAAGAAAAGAGCTTATAACTTACAAAAGAAATTGTTTGATTCAAGTTGATTACTTCTAGAAAGTAATGAACATATGACTTACATAAGAGTGTTTAAGTCACAACTCAATACAAGGCTTAGAGTCATAAAAATCCGAATCAAAAGGGCTTGATTAGTGACAAAGGGTTTTGCACTAATAAAGAGATATTTCAAAGCAAAATTGGTTGCAAAGGGTTTTGCACTAATTGAAATGATTAAGTCTATTTGGATCTTCTTAGGGATTGTGTTTCATTATGAGGTTATGAAATACATAGCGAGTGAATCTAAAACCCACTTCTTCAATAGAAGGAATGTATTCAATATATGTCTTGAGTTTAGTAGATTCTTGCAACCCTAAGATAATGTGAAACTTGAGAGAGGGTCTTAAGTAGGACATCAATGAGTTAGAATCAACATTTTGATCATGTGACAAAACATTTCTCGATAAGTCGAGAAGTTGTGTTTATACATGGAGTTTAGTGGGAATTACGGAAATTTTAATTAGTCCGATATGTGGATGACATATTGATCATTGCGAATGATTTAAGACTTTTGGAGTATTATAATACATCTTGAATATCCGGGTTTATGAAGATAAATCCACATGATATCAGCGTCAGTAAGAAGTCTTATGTTGATAAGATTCATGACTAGTTCAATTAAATTGAACATATTTGATTGATTTCATTTGCTTCCGTTGCCGAATCAATTAAAAAGAAATGATGTATAACACTTCATATGCTTTGAGTATGATGAATTGTTTTCAAAAATCGAATTTAAGTAATCTTTACCAAGTAAGCTATAAAGATTACCCTTAAGTGCTTGCAGAAGCATTAAGGAAGTAAAGCAAAGTGTTTATGATGCAATATTGTGTAAGGGTGTTACACAAGTGACAATTGACAATTGAGATTGCGCACGGTTTCCGACAAAACCATAATCAAAACACACTAGGATGGTTAAGATACCATTGTGGCAATGTTAATTAAGAAGTAGATTTTCTAGAATCGTTCTAGGCAATAAAGAACAATGAGAGATATTTATAACGAAATTTGAGTACACTTGCGATCATGAGATGTGCAAGAAAGATGAGTCCCGCATTAATCGTGAAAACAATGGGAGCTATTCTTAGGCTAGAGGGCCTATGTCTTGATTGGATCTCGACACGTACTCGGAAAGTTTTGTAATGCAAATGTATACATTACAAAGGAAAACGAGTATGTAGTGAGGTTGAGTAAGGTACAAGAAATTGATAAAACCTACTAACCAAAGCCTTCTCAAAGGCTAAACATGATGAGTCATGTCATTTCAATTGAATTGAAATGAACAACTATGTACAAGATCAAATTAGATTATAGAACATGAAATAGTAATCAGGCATTGACTATTCATATGTGATAATCGCATTTGTCGTTCGAGTTTTACTTTAAAACTCTTTTATTATACTTTGTTACATCCAAACGGGTTGTAGAGACAATTGAACCCCGTTAAAGTGAACACGGATTAGCATTGTATTCGCCCATAGTCACTTATATGAGGTGACGTCTCGAAGTGACTAGAGTGTGATGCGATTGATGGCAAGTTCAAGTGCCATAGAGTCATGTGAGATGACTAGTCGATCACATAGGCAGACTGTTAGGAACACTTTGTCGGGCAGTGACCGCTTATAGAGTTCTGGCAAATTTATAAAGCCTGGTCGTGGCGAGAGCTACTATAGTATTCTAATGAGTCAATTCTTTTGACTAAAGACTGCATTCGCCTAAGATGACACGGTTTCAGATTAACTTTGATTTGTGTTACTACGACCTTCGTAAATGGGGTCAAATGGGCATATTTTGGGTTATGATGGTGTGGCTAGTCGAAGGGAATAAGTGCGATAGGAATTGTCCACCCCTTGTCGGGGTTAAAACAATATCTCAGGGCCACTCGAGGAGTAATGAAGTGGAAATGCGTGGCCACGCTCGGAAGGTATCCATGGTGGATAAATTCCGGTCAATCGATTATTCTCCGGATCGAGGAAACCACTCTCGATATGATCACTTGCAAGTACGACCGAAAGACACCTTGCATTGAGTGGGAGATAGTAATAGGACAAGAGAATTGGTGACGCACACTTGTCGAGGACAAGTGGGAGATTGTGGGAAAATGTGTCCTCAACAATAGTGCGATCACATGATTTAAATATCATTATTAAATCTCATGCCAAGAATACGAAAGGGATGATACATTACATATATATAGTCAACTGGTCCACACATATCGGTAATGATTGGCTGGCTAGAGTTTGACATTACTGTCGTGCGACGGTGGTGATCAGTTGATCCCTTGAGGTCACACCTAAAGGACGATTCCCTTAATTGAAAAGGTTAATTAGTTGTATACCGATACAGACTAATTAATTCCTTAAAATTGAACAATTCGATTTGTGAGAGAGAATATTGATATCTTATTGTAATGGGATTAAATAAGATTTATTTTAGTAATAAAATGCTTTGTTGCTAAAATTATTTATTGTTTGAGAAACAATAAAGATAAGAATGAATGGTTAATTATAATTACAAGAAGTTGTGAATTATAACTATATGACCCATTTTATTTATGTGATCAAGTATCACTAGTCAATTTGTTGTATGAAATTTAATTAATTCATGAAATGATATTTATGTGATAAATATGCATCAAATTAATTAATAACATGTAACATTCTACATGTGACATATTGTGTGACAAATGACAAATTGACAAAATAAAATGGTAGTCCATTTTAAGTATATGGACCTGTTCCGGGTGTAATTCCAGAGCAGATGTTTGTTGCCACTCGTAGCTAGTAGGATGATGTCCTTGCTTGAATCCTCCTTGCGGTCTCCTGAAACGATGAACAAACTGAGGGCTCGGCTTTGGCCGAGCGTACTCACTCCGACGCTCAAGTCAGTGAACTTAGAGAGAGGTTGTTGTAACTTGGCTAAGGGTATATTGTAGAGAGATAAGATATTACCAGATGAATAGTGGTTATTAGGTCAATTTGTGGATCCTTCCCTCAATGAAGGTTGAGGAGTATTTATAGGCATTCACCTTTTGTCACGTAGTGGCCAAGTGGCCAAATGGCTATCAGGTGAAAAGACCGTTATACCCTCGGCCGATGGACTGTGGCGGGCTCGCCGAGGGTCTTGGATATGAGTACGCAGATTTGTGTCCATTTGGCGAGTTGTCGGCCGAGACCGGTGATCGGCCGATGGGCTTCACCGGCTAGACTGTCTAAGTCGCCGACTTTCTTTGTGGATACCCTTGACCTTGCTCAATATGTTGACTTGGTCATCGGTGCAGAATATGCCCCATCAATTTGCCCCCAGCGTAGTCTATGCCGTGGTATGGGCTCCGATGTATGTTGAGCGTATATTCTGCGCAAGTATTTTTGCAAAATTTTTGGTATCGGCTTCTTTCCGAAGCATCGGCGTGGTTCTTGTTAGGCCGTACCATATCCCCCTCCACATGGATGCGTAAAGGGCATCCGATGTGGGAAATAATGTAATGTTGGCCGAGACCGGGGCCGAGAGTGCCGGTTATTTTTGATTGCCCCCGGCCGGTGCTTCCTGGCTTGGTCGATCATGTAGCCGGCGGAGAGCAGGCGCCTAGGAATTTGAGGGAGATGAACAGGCGAAGAGATGTGAATGGGCGTGTTGAATACGCTTGGTAACTGTAGCATTGATTGACATTCAACTGTTGCAACGATTGACATTCCGTGGTTGCATGTCCGACACGTGTCCGCTGGATTGATTGGTTGACGCTCCATGGGTGTGTCCGATTGGTCCTTCTTCATGGGCTTTTCCCTATAAATAGGGTAGTTACTCCGTGATTTTGGCCATTACTTTCATTTCCTCAAATTTTCAAAATTTTCTCCCAAAATCTTCATCTCTCTAAACCTTCAAGGGCTTTATTTTCTTCCAACCTTCGGTCTTCGATCCGGCGAGTGTATTTCTTCAAGGTAATCAAACAAATTTTCTTTTATTTCGTTAGTAATTTGCGAACATGTCCTCTGTTGATGTCGGGGCTAGTACTTCTGCGCCGGGGGGTTCCCCGTCGCGCTTTGACGAGGAGGAGATATTAGAAGCCGTCCCGTTAAGGTTTGGGGGCCCTAGGTCTCCCTCTCCCGCTGCTGGTCTGCCCCTCCTGGAGGAGTTGGAGGATGAGGATGATGTCGATGATGAGGGGGCTCCCGTTGATGGTGGAAGGACGACTATCCCGGATCATGGTGAGGCCTGCACGACTGGCCTCGACCGTGTATTTACAAATAAATTCGCAAGCAGTTCCGGAGAGACTCTTTTCGGAGATCATTTCTCCTTCGGTGAGGGGTATAAGATTGTTATCCCGAGGAGGGTCGAGGCGGTCTCTTTGTCCTCCCCGGGTCATATTGGCGTGTATATTAGGCATCCGGAGTATGGGCTCGGTTTCCTTTGAATGAGCACGTCATGGCCATTATCAAAGCTATGAACGTTGCCGTGGCCCAACTGCATCCGTTGGCCATGAGGACGATAGTCAGCTTTGTATGGATCTGTCTTTTTAGGGGGGAGGTCCCATCAGTTAACTTGTTTCGCCGCCTCCATAGTCTTCGGCCGTCAAAATCCGGCAAAGTGGGGTGGTACGGCGTACGGGCGGAGCGAGGCTCGTCTCTGTGAACAAACTCACTTCTTGCAAAGGCGGCAAGGGCGATGGGTGTACGTCCAGTCGGATGACTACCCATTGCCTCGGTCTTTCCGAGCCCCGTTCACTTACGGTGTGAGACCCGGGATGAGTATGAGAAACACATCACCCGGGGTAGCAAGGTTAAGATGGACGCTTCGTTTGTCCCCTTCGTGGATGAGAAGCGGGCGATGCGGCTGTTTGATGCTAAGGAGGGATGCTGCCCCCGACTCAGATTATTATCCAGGATGAGTGCTATGCGCGTCGGCCTCATCCGGCCCTCAGTTTGGGGTGAGTGGGGTCGGTGTGAGGCCCACTTTTGCTTGTTATGTTTCTTTTTCAGAGCCTTGTTTTACTTCCTTTATGTAACTCTTGTTTGATTTCTTGCAGATCGGTTTGGGCGGGATCTGTCTGAGAAGGACTTGAAGAGGCTAGGGCTTGACAAGGACGGGAAGGTTGTCAATCTGCGTCCTACGGCTGATTCGAAAGATCGCAGGCTATCCCCCAACGAAATCATGGAAAAGCAGACTAGGGGGTTGGATCAGGAGACGACCCATGCACGGGTTCTTGGGGGCGTGCCGAAAAGATCGAAGAAGGCGGCGTCCAAGTCGGCGGCGGTTTCAACGCCAACTCCCTCTTCGCCCCCGGTGGTCCAAAAGGATCATGTGGAGGTGATCAACATTACTGAGGAGGAGGTGACCGTTGCTAAGGTCCCTTCTCCGAAAAAGAGGAAAGACCCACCGTCTGCTTCCACCGATGCCGGGGGGAAGCCTGCCTCTACCAGCCCTCCAAAAAAGAGGGTCCAAACTGGTACGGATCTAACTTGTGGTTCGGATTTAGCCGGTTCGTTGGACGTTCCTGATGACAGACTTTCTGATGTGTCAATGCACGGTGACATGGATGCCCTGTGTAAATTTTTTGTAGATCCATCATCGGCAGCCGGCGTTCTCACTGAACGGCAAGCAGGGAAGCAGCCTGAAAAGACGATTGAGAAGGCGGGTGACAGGAATGTCACCGTTGACTCCGCACCCCAGAAGGCTACTCCTACCGAGCTTGTGGCGGAGGGTGAGAGAATATATAAGAGGTTGGGGAAATGGAGCCGTCTAGCCGCCTCCCTCATCATGGAGCAGGAAAAGGCCGCGGCCCAATCTGGGCCACTGATTGCAAAGCTCAAGCTTGATCTCTCTGCCGCGAGAGGGGAAGCCGGTAAGGCTAAGCTGGATCTTCGTGTTGCCGAGAAGCGTGCGGAGGAGGCTGAGAAGCTGCTGAAGGCCGAGAGGGCCAAGGTTGAGGAGGCTGATGGCGCCACGGCCAAGATGATGGAGGAACTGGAGAGGTATAAGGGTGCCTACGACGCCGTGGTTGCCAAGAGGGACGAGTGGGAGGATCGGTTCCAGAAGCAGGCGGAGGTGCTCAGGGACACACAGGCTATCCTTGCTCAAAAAGAGAAGGATATTGACATGCTTCAAGATGATCTCCTCCCAAAAATGTGCGTTCAATTCCGGGACCAGGCCGAGGAGGCGGCCAAGGAGGCAATCAGAAAGCTCGATCCCGACGGCATTTTCCCGTGGGATAAATATGACCAGCTCCTGGATGAGATGGCTGAAGCTGCGGAAGCAGCGGCCGCTGAGAAGGCGGAGGCGGCGAAGGCAGCTCAGATAGCGTTGGCCAAGACGGCCTATGATGCAAAGGAGGCCGAAAAGGAGGCTGAGAGGCTAAAGGTGCCTGAAAATGTCGAGCCTTCTCTTGAGCCGGGCACCGTGGATGCTGCTGCCTCTGATGGAGGGGAGCAACAGGCATAGGGAGACGGGCGGTCGTCACCAGACTCACCCGGCATCTCGGATAGCCTTAGCTGTTCGGGGGCCAACTATTGAGCCTTTCCTCCCTGCCATCTTTTGGCGCTTCAATTGACATGCTTGTAATCTTTTGCTTTTCTTTTCCCTTGTTTGTAAAAACTTTCTTGGTAGGTTGTGTTTAGGCTTACCCCTATGGGGACGGCCGTCGTCTGTATTCTTCTTACAACTCTTTTAACAAAGTTTATCCTTTTGGCCTTTGGCTTGGCCGAGGCATTGATCAACCATCTTCGTTTGTCCTTTTTGCGTTATTAATTGAGTGCCTTCGTTTTTACCTTTGGTATGGCCGAGGCAGTTCGAATGCATACCTCAACTGCGTAACGTCTTTGATGTACTGACCGATGCGTCCCCGTCGCTCTCGGCAAGTTGCGGAGGTAATGGGGGTTACGGCTCGATAGCAATTCTTCTAGCGTATCGGTCATTGTGTCCCCGTCGCTCTCGGCCAATTGCCAAGGTAACGGGGTTATGGCTTGGTAGCAATTCTTCTAGCGTACCGGTCATTGTGTCCCCGTCGCTCTCGGCCAATTGCCAAGGTAACGGGGTTATGGCTCGTAGCAATTCTTTAGCGCACGGTCATTGTGTCCCCGTCGCTCTCGGCCAATTGCCAAGGTAACGGGGTTATGGCTCGGTAGCAATTCTTCTAGCGTACCGGTCATTGTGTCCCCGTCGCTCTCGGCCAAGTGCCAAGGTAACGGGGTTATGGCTCGGTAGCAATTCTTTAGCGTCATCGGTCATTGTGTCCCCGTCGCTCTCGGCCAATTGCCAAGGTAACGGGGTTATGGCTCGGTAGCAATTCTTCTAGCGTACCGGTCATTGTGTCCCCGTCGCTCTCGGCCAATTGCCAAGGTAACGGGGTTATGGCTCGGTAGCAATTCTTCTCTTTGGGTGGCGATTATGGAGGACAGGCACTTGGATGGAAAACTTGGTTGTTTCTTCATTTAAGATCACGCGTTGGGGTGTCCACATTGGGTTTGGACACCTCCGCCGCTATACAAAGTACTTTCTTAAGTTGTCGGTGTTCCAATGGCTCATCAAAGGCACGCCCTCCATCGTCACCAGACTCACCCAGCGTAGTTTCGCCGACCTAAAAGACGCCTTCTTAGCCCAGTACTCTTGCAACAAAAGGACGGTCGTGGAGACGTCGGACCTCCTGACTATCAAGCAGGAGGAGGGCGAGTCTCTACGAAGCTATATGAAGAGGTTCGACGGCAAGGTCCAGCAGATTCGGGAAATCAACCCCGAACTTGCGGCTTTCGCACTGATGAAGGGCCTCCCAAAGGGAAACTTAAAAGACGAGCTCATCAAGCACGGGGGTTTGGGCCTGGACGCCGCCAGGAAGATGACCGATCAGGCCATCAAGGTAGAAGATTACCACAAGACCTGGGTAGGCCCCAGCGACGCCGAGCCCTCAGGGAGGAAAAGCCGCCGAGATGATAGCCCGGATGAGAGGCGCCGCGACGACAATAGGTCACGGTCCGATAAGTCCGCCAGGAAACAGAACTCGGCGGGCGCCGGGGGGAGTTCGGCACCTTACTACCGAAAGCAGTACGATGATCACACCCCCCTGGTTGTATCCGCCGCAGAAGTCTTCGCTCCGAGCAAAAGCGAAGGTCGGAAGTGGGAAAGGCCCCTAAGCCGAGGGGCGACGGTGACAAGCCAATCTGCGAGTACCACGGCTACACCGGCCACTTAACAAACGATTGCCGACATCTGAAAAATGCCATTGAGGAACGATCGGAAGGGAAGCCTAGGCAAATATATTCCGGAGGCCGAAGAGCAGAATGCGGCGGATCAAATAAAAAACCCGTCTTAGAACAGAAAGGAGTAATTAATGTCGTCATCAGGGGCAACGAGGGCGGCGAGTCCACTCGTGGGTACAAACGGCACCTGAATGAGCTATATCAAGCCATCAACTTTGTGCCCAACTTAGCAACCCCCGCTTCCAACATCCCCGATATGACAATCGGGAAGAAGGACTACGAAGGAGTCGTCGCTCCTCACAGCGATCCACTGACAGTCCACCTAGACATAGCCAACCACTTGGTGAAGAGGTGCCTAGTTGACACAGGCGCTTACACAAATATTATGTACGGAGAATGCTTTCTTAGCCTCGGTCTGAAGGTTGAAGACTTGACCCCCTGCACCAGCCCGTTGTACAGTTTCTCTGGGGCCGGCATGGTACCCCTGGGGTCAATCAGGCTGCCAGTAATGTTCGGAGAGCGAGGTGCAGCCAAGAACGTTATGTCGGAATTCGTGGTCATTGACGGCTCATCCGCCTACAACGTCCTCATAGGCCGAGACACCCTGAGTGAGGCAGACGCGGTGATGTCCATCCGGGCTCTGACATTGATGTATGTCTCGGACCGGGGGGAAGCGCATAGACTCGTCTCGAAGAACGAGAACGATGAGGTGGTGAATACCCAAGTATCCGCCAGAGGGTGCAACCTGCAATCCTTCAAAGCGGCGAAGAAATCAGAAAAGGGGAAGAGCCCATCCTTACGACAGGATGGCAAGCACACGGATACCACCGTCGGCATGGTAGAGGGAGCGGAGACCGAGGAGGTAGAGATTGACCCAGGCCGCGCCGTGACTATCGGTGTCGACTTAAAACCAAAGTTCAGAGCCGCTCTCCTAGATCTGCTGAGGGAAAACAAAGACGTCTTCGCCTACTCAGCGGCCGAGATGCCAGGCGTGAGCCGGGAGGTAATCGTTCACAAGCTAAACGTACTCCCCACCGCTCGCCCTGTCAAGCAAAGGATGAGAAACTCCTCGGCCGAGAAAGATGACGCCATCAAAGCCGAGGTAGATAAATTACTAGCAGCAGGCTTTATTATGCCTTGTACTTATCCTGAGTGGTTAGCCAACGTCGTAATGGTGAAGAAATCATCGGGGGCATGGAGAATGTGCGTAGATTTTACCAACCTTAATAAAGCATGCCCCAAGGATTGTTACCCTTTGCCTCGGATAGATAGCTTAATCGACGCCACGGCAGGCTACACCATGCTGAGCCTGCTAGACGCCTTCTCGGGATATCACCAGGTATTCATGGATGAGGAGGACATGCCTAAATGCGCGTTCATCACCGCGAACGGCACATACATGTACAAAATGATGCCGTTTGGCTTGAAAAACGCCGGTGCAACGTACACCGATCGGTGGACAAAGTATTCCAAAGTCAAAAAGGGCGGAACATTGAGGCTTACGTCGACGACGCTATTGTGAAAAGCAAGTCTGACAGCGAGCACCTGGCCGATTTACGGGAAACATTTTGTTCGCTAAGGAAATACAAGATGAAGCTCAACCCAATGAAGTGCAACGGGGTCCGGGCAGGTAAATTCCTCGGTGTGCTCGTCGGTGCGAGGCATTGATGCCAATCCAGATAAAGTCCAAGCAATCCTAAATCTGCCGGAACCAAGGAATCGAAAAGAGGTTATGATCTTGGCCAGGGAGAATGGCGGCTCTCGCCCGTTTCATCTCTCGATCAGCCGACAAAAGTACCCCATTCTTCAAAGTGTTGAAAGGGAATAAAGACTTCGGTGGGGGGAGGAACAGGAGCGCGGCTTTCAAGCAACTAAAAGCTCATCTTCGAGACTCTCCCAACACCTGTCTGTGCCGATACTAGGGGAGACGCTATACCTGTACATAGCGATTACCTCGGCCACGGTCGCGCCGTGATCATCGGGAAGAAGACAAACAAAGAACACCCAATCTACTTTGTCGCCCATACACCGCTCGCCCGCCGAGAGAAATTACCCGCTAATTGAGAAAGCAGCTTTCGCCGTCGTCATTGCCGCAAGGAAGTTAAAACCCTACTTCGACGCTCATCCCGTGACGGTCCTAACCGACCAGCCTTTGGAAAAAGCTTTGGAGAAATTCGAACAATCCGGTAGGCTTATCAAATGGGCGGTAGAACTCTCTGGCTTCGGCATTCAGTACAAGCCAAGGCCTTCGATAAAGGGGCAAGCACTTGCAGATTTCCTAGCCGAATGCACATATCAAGAAGAGCCAAACCCAGGTGTATGGGAGGTTTACACCGACGGCTCCTCCACGACGAACAGCTCGGGAGCCGGCATCCTTATCATCAGCCCAAACGGAGACGAGTTTGAGTACGCCTTGAAGTTCACCTTCTCGGCCTCGAACAACGAGTCCGAATACGAAGCGGTGATAACCGGAGTCGAGATGGCCAGAGCCGCCGGAGCGGAACACATTGTGTTAAAGACAGACTCACTTACGGTTACTAACCAAGTCGAGGAGAGTTTGAGGCTCGGGATGACGGGATGGTAAGATACTTAGAAAGGGTAAAAGCCGACATAGCAAAATTGAAATCCTTCCAAATCCAATGTGTCCCCAGGTCCGAGAACAACCGAGCCGACGCTCTCTCAAAACTTGCCAGCTCAACCGTCAAAAACGTTAGCCGAACCGTGCTTGTAGACATCAGGAATGCGAAGAGCATCACTGAGACCATCGGCATGATAGGGGACGTGGAAACCGAGACAACGTGGATGACTCCGATAATGAAATACAAACTCACAAGTGAGTTACCGGATAACCGCAATCTCTCGGCTAAGCTCAAAAGGATCTCCGCCAGGTACTTGGTATTCGAAGGGGAACTATACAGAAGGTCCGTAATAAGACCACTCTTGAAATGTGTCGGCCCGACCGACGCAGAGCTAATACTGACAGAGATTCACGAGGGCATATGCGGACACCACATGGGGGCAAGAACACTAGCCCACAAAGCTCTCCGAGCCGGCTACTTCTGGCCCACCATGCTTCAAGACTCCAGAACAAAGACCAAGAAGTGCACGAACTGTCGATGCATTCCCGGTGATACATGCTCCTTCCCGAGACCTACAACGGTGCTTAGCCCCTTCCTTTCGCACAGTGGGGGATGGATATGTTAGGGCCGTTTCCAACGGCCTCCGGAGGAAGGAAGTTCCTGATCGTCGCCGTCGATTACTTCACCAAATGGGTTGAAGCTGTAGCAGTACCGGCAAAGACCACAGCGGCCGTCAGAAAGGTAATCTGGGAGAATGTTATAACCCGTTTTGGATTGCCCCAAGTCATGGTATTTGACCACGGCCGAGAATTTTGGAGTGACCGATAATGAATCGGTTAGAAGAGCTTGGCATCAAGTATGCGTATTCCTCCGTCTGCCACCCACAGAGCAACGAACAAAGTGAGGCGCCCAATAAGACAATCCTCAACGGTTTGAAGAAGACAGTGGAAGACCTTAAAGGAAGATGGGCCGATGAACTACCCGGCGTCCTGTGGTCCCTACGGACCACCGAGAAAGAAGCAACGGGGTACACTCCCTTCCATTTAGTCTACGGATCCGAAGCAGTCCTACCAATTGAAGCGACGGTGCCGACATTCAGAACGGCTACCTTTAATCCAGTCGAAAATGAGGAAGGCCTTAAAGCCTCCCTGGATCTAGTCGAAGAAAGCCGAGATACGGCACGCCTCAACTTGGCAGTATACCAAAACCGGATGAGAAGAGCCTACAACCGAAGAGTCCACAAGAGGGACTTAAAAGTAGGAGATCTAGTCCTAAGAAAGTCGGCCGCCACCAACAAAGGAAATATTCACGGTAAACTAACGGCCAACTGGGAGGGTCCCTATAAGGTGATTGAAGAAATGAGGCCGAGTACATACCGGCTGACAGACATGGAGGGCGTGCCTTTGATGAGCCATTGGAACACCGACAACTTAAGAAAGTACTTTGTATAGCGGCGGAGGTGTCCAAACCCAATGTGGACACCCCAACGCGTGATCTTAAATGAAGAAACAACCAAGTTTTCCATCCAAGTGCCCGTCCTCCATAATCGCCACCCAAAAAGAAGAATTGCTACCGAGCCATAACCCCGTTACCTTGGCAATTGGCCGAGAGCGACGGGGACACAATGACCGGTACGCTAGAAGAATTGCTACCGAGCCATAACCCCGTTACCTTGGCAATTGGCCGAGAGCGACGGGGACACAATGACCGGTACGCTAGAAGAATTGCTACCGAGCCATAACCCCGTTACCTTGGCAATTGGCCGAGAGCGACGGGGACACAATGACCGGTACGCTAGAAGAATTGCTACCGAGCCATAACCCCGTTACCTTGGCAATTGGCCGAGAGCGACGGGGACACAATGACCGGTACGCTAGAAGAATTTCTACCGAGCCATAACCCCGTTACCTTGGCAATTGGCCGAGAGCGACGGGGACACAATGACCGGTACGCTAGAAGAATTGCTACCAAGCCATAACCCCGTTACCTTGGCAATTGGCCGAGAGCGACGGGGACACAATGACCGATACGCTAGAAGAATTGCTATCGAGCCGTAACCCCCATTACCTCCGCAACTTGCCGAGAGCGACGGGGACGCATCGGTCAGTACATCAAAGACGTTACGCAGTTGAGGTATGCATTCGAACTGCCTCGGCCATACCAAAGGTAAAAACGAAGGCACTCAATTAATAACGCAAAAAGGACAAACGAAGATGGTTGATCAATGCCTCGGCCAAGCCAAAGGCCAAAAGGATAAACTTTGTTAAAAGAGTTGTAAGAAGAATACAGACGACGGCCGTCCCCACAGACGGCGCCAATTGTTCCGGGTGTAATTCCAGAGCAGATGTTTGTTGCCACTCGTAGCTAGTAGGATGATGTCCTTGCTTGAATCCTCCTTGCGGTCTCCTGAAACGATGAACAAACTGAGGGCTCGGCTTTGGCCGAGCGTACTCACTCCGACGCTCAAGTCAGTGAACTTAGAGAGAGGTTGTTGTAACTTGGCTAAGGGTATATTGTAGAGAGATAAGATATTACCAGATGAATAGTGGTTATTAGGTCAATTTGTGGATCCTTCCCTCAATGAAGGTTGAGGAGTATTTATAGGCATTCACCTTTTGTCACGTAGTGGCCAAGTGGCCAAATGGCTATCAGGTGAAAAGACCGTTATACCCTCGGCCGATGGACTGTGGGGAGCTCGCCGAGGGTCTTGGATATGAGTACGCAGATTTGTGTCCCGGCTGGCGAGTTGTCTGGCCGAGACCCGGGTGACTGGCCGATGGGCTTCACCGGCTAGACTGTCTAAGTCGCTGACTTTGCTGTGGATACCCTTGACCTTGCTCAATATGTTGACTTGGTCATCGGTGCAGAATATGCCCCATCAGGACCAAAAATGGAGGGTGTGTTAGTGGGTTTTGGTTGTTTTATTTTATTTGATAAAATAAACATAATGATGCCTACCTACTACTAGTCTTACACATCTTACACACCTACTATTTTTGAGAAGAGTAAAAGAAAAAGAAATGATGCCATTTTAGGCTCCAAAAACCGTGACACTCCCTCCACAAGGAGGAGAGTTGGTTCTTTTCTTTTTCTTACACTACCATTCAATTAACATGCAAAATGTTCATGAATATTCTCTCTTCTCTCTCCTTAATATTCATTAAAAAGATGAGTATTTGATTAAAATTGTTCATATAAATTACTAAGATTACTAGAAGTAGTATATGAGTATTAGTAATAGATTTTAAGGTAAACTAAAATACAAACATCTAGTACATGTTTATTTGTGGGATCAAGGGATTGTCTTGGGTGCTACTAATTGGAGAATCTCTACTTTGGGATTTTTGTATGTTCATCCATTATTGAAAAGCTCAAGAACTAACAAGAAGGAGATCTTGTTGGTGCCCAATATGACCGAATTTCATATGGTGAGAAAATGTTTTCTTATCTTCTTTTGTTTTAGTTTGCATGCATAAAATCCAACTTTAATTTTATGACAAATTAAATTAAAACATATATGAATATGTTAGTATATAGATCTACATTTCCTTCAAGTACGATATTGTCCGCTTTGGGCCAAGCCCTCACGGATTTACTCTTGGGCTCCTTCCCAAAAGGCCTCGTACTATTATATTTAGTAGATACTTATAAAGATGATCTTTCATCTTTATTCTACCGATGTGGGACATGGGTTTGCACCCTAACACACTTGGGTGGATTGTGTTTGTGTGTGAGGAGTACCGTCCTCCGGGAGGACTGTAGAATTTTTGAACAATTAATTAGGATAGAGGGATTGAGGAAATAGTCTATACTAAATCCATTTGTATTTGTTTTCGTTGGACCCGTCTTACCGTATAGGACGATCATATAAAGGATGAGTTGAAGTTTATATTATTCTCTCTTAAAAGCTCAGAGTTTATTTTAGAGTACGATTTTTTACTCAATTTCGTACATTTTACAGAATTTACACAACGATTTCCATTTGATACCTTTTTACTCCCTTTGACTAAGAAAAGACTCAAAATTCTTTTCTCCCAATTCCTCACCATCCAACGTATCAAATAACTCAATTTCTTCAAGGATAGTGATAGGGCGTCATCGAGTGACGTTCAAATTGGGTGCCACCCTCTAACAAACATTCTTAATTGAAGGGGTCCCCACGCACCCCATGTGAGAGGGTGGCGCCCAAATTGGGTGTCATCCGGTGGCGCCCTTTCATTTTCTATTTCTTCAATAATGAACGGAAATAGTAACTATTTTTTTCTCGAATTCCCTCTGCCATTCACATATTACAATTTACAACCCGGTATGTGCCAAAAAAGGGTTTTTTTACAATGTACCACTGTGTTTTTTCGAATTCTACGATGTACCCTCGATTTTTCAAAATGATACAAGATACCCCTAAACTTAACAAGTTGTCCAACAACTACCCTAAATGCTAAAATATTACAATTTTAAATGCTATATTTGGGCGTTTTTCGTTGATTACGCGTCCAAAATACGTAAATCCATCAATATTAACCTCATTTACTCATCAATGTACAAATTTTATGACAATATGTAACCACTAAAAAACTCAAATTTGGATACTTGAGGTATTTTAAAAGCTAATGTGGAAATTTAGGAGTATATCAAATATTTCTTAAAAATCGAGGGTAGATGTTAAAATTTGGGAACATACAAGTGTAGGAAATATGAACTTATCTGTTCGATATAATTTTAATCGAGACGTCGTGTAAGACACTGCCCTAAATCAGTTAGACCTCCACACAGGTGCTCCTTGGGTTCCGTGGTCACCGATTCCAGGGTTAACGTCCCCGTCCGCACATTGTTGCACACCAAAGACGGAAGTGGGAACTGTTCTCAAAATATAGTTTATAAAAGATATAGAGATAATGTTTCTGTATTTTTGTGTGTGTAAAACTGTTGGAGAATGGAAACTTTTATAGTGAAGAAAAGGCTCCAACAACCACAGAGAGATGCCAAAAAAGCACCAAGTTAATGGCCATTAAACCGACAATGAATGGTAATAAAACCAGGCATTAAGAGCAGATATTATTGTGTGATTATGCTTTAACGACTAGAATTCCAACAGCTAGAATCCGAGGAAAAATAGTTAGACCAAAAGCAAAAGGGGTACACCGCACAACGCTCATGTGTCTCGTGTCACTTGATAGTGAACATTCATATATACAGATAAGACTCCCCCACTATTCATCTTATGTGGGACAATATTATCACATTTTAGTTTGAAGTAACACCATACTCCAACAATACCCCAATTGGTCCAAACTAAACTGATAAATAGAAAAGAAAGGAGAGTAGCTATTATCAACATAGTCTTGAACCTGACAATAACCGGAATATGAGAACAACTCACTCGAGTAACATTTGGCCCCATAAAAACCTTGTCTCATGATTGCATTAGAGAATAGCCCACATCTATTCTCACATGAGGTGGCCAACACTCCACAATGACGTAGGTGAGTCCATAAAGTGTGTACTGCACACACCACTCAAACCTTTGAGGTATGGAACTCATTAAGGACTTACCACCTGTCCAACCTAACTCTGCAGTAAATAAGCATGCTAAAAGGGATAAACTGAATAACATTCTTTATTCATCAAAATAAATACTCCCTCCGTACCACAGCAAAGGTAACACTTACTATAAACGGACGTACCAAACCAAAGGTAACATTCCTTATTTGGCCCACAACATTACCAAGTTATCCTTATACCTATTTGATATTTACACAAAATGCCATTACATACCCCACCTACCAACCCACAATTAAACTCACAATTACATACCCCACCTATTATTTCCCTCTTTACCCTTACTTTTTCCGCCTTTTCTTAAATACTTCATTTTTCCCTACGTTACCTTTGGTGTGGTACGGAGGGAGTAGTATTCAAGCAATGCCAGACAATTTCGTTTGACCGTATTGAATCTGGTTAACCAGATTGGGTATCCATCGTAAAAGCACTACGTAGGGGGACACAATCCCATCTTTTTAGCAGTTTCTAAAACTAGTTTCCTGTTTAAAACTTTTGCCAATGGATTGGCCATTAAACCGACAATGAATGGTAATAAAACCATACATTAAGAGCAGATATTATTGTGTGATTATGCTTTAATAAGTAGAATTTTAACAGCTAGAATCCGAGGAAAAATATTTAGACCAAAAGCAAAAGGGTACACTGCACAACGCTCATGTGTCACGTGTCACTTAATAGTGAACATTCATATATACGGATAAAACTCCCCCCCACTATTCATCCTATGTGGGACAATATTATTACACCGTAAAAAAATCCAAAAAAAAAAACACGATTTACAATCCAGTAACAACTTGGGCATAAGGTAGTGGCCGTAGTGCTATTAGTTCTTTTAGGCCTATTTTAGTTGGCATCCTCACAATTTATCAGCTCACCTGAGAGAATATTGGGCCTTCACGATAGAACTGGCCTGCAGTCTGAACGCGAAACACCTCCAGCTTGATCTTGGTTTCCGTATCCATCTTAAAACGATACATTAAGCGGAAGTTATTCGTGTCGTGGAATGGACAATTTTGCCCTCTCACAAAATAAATAAATAAAAAATTCTTCTGATGGACATTTATGGGCCTTTTCGACGACGTTGCTTCTCTCAAGGTGGAAATCCACAAATTGGCGGTGGCTATGGAAGAGCTCGCTTTAAGAAAGTATGGTAAAGGGGAAATCGATATTAGTAAGTTACCATGGTTCACTCCTAAGTATGTTCCTGGTGACTCAATCAAAGTATTAAGTAGTCGTGTCCCTACCACTACTGCCAACAGTGAGGTGATAGCGTCTACAATTGCAAGTTTTCCAATCACTCAGTGCACATCAAACGGTTGATGAATTCCAGAACCAAATACAAGCCTAAATCAAGCTCAAATGTTCGATAAATTGCCAGTTCCAACCTTCATTTATGCTCCAATTCTCAAGGCATCCATTGCACATAAGGTGTTTGACATAGTGTCCCAACAAGATAACTCCATGAAGATAAGAATGATGAACTGGAGGTGGAGGTGGAGGTGGAGGTGGCAACAATAGACATGGTTTATGAATATCCAAGTAAATCCTGTATGTTTGACCAACAAATTCTTGCAAGGGTTGGCGAGCTTCACCTACTTGGTCAATATCACCTCAATTGGTGCACAAATACGCAAACCTTTGACACTGTCCATTAACAATTGCCAGTATCGGACTTATCAGGTGACAACTAAACCTATTTACCCATTTACTCAAGTAGAGAATGTGTCATTGTATTGGGGTGAGAGGAATACCGATTTTGAAGGATTGGTGCAGAATATGATGTTTTAAATGAATTGCTCGTGTAGGTTTGTTTTTGACCCTGGTGTTTTGATTAAGGTTAAAAGAAATGTTGAAATTAGTTTCTCAACAATTTTCCTTAACTTGCAAAATGGCTGGAACACAAGTGTAGAGGGCCAAAAGCTTCATAACTCAGGGAAAATTATTTGTTCATTTAGCTTTGGGAGAGACACACTAATTGACAGTACAATCCAATCTCTTTATATTACTTGTATTGATTTCTATTGCTAATTTTTTTAAATCACTAGCCCACAATATACTGATACGGCTCATAGCAAAAATGTTCATATTTTTGGAGGCGTCCATCCTGAAGTCAAAGAGCTTATTCTGAGGGACACTAGTTATCTTGAGGGGACTTTACCTTTTAGGTATCTTGGTGTTCCTCTTCATTCTTCTAGGCTCACCAGAGATATGTATCACACTCTTCTGGACAAAATCAAATGTAAGATTACTTATTGGGCAAATAAATTCCTATCCTATGCAGGTAGGATCCAATTGCTTAACTCTGTAATATTTGGCATTGAGACTTTTTGGTGTGCTAGCTTCCTGCTGCCTAAGGGAGTGATGCATGAGATTGATATGCTATGTCGAAAATTCTCGTGGAATTATCAGGCTACAAAGAAAATGGTATTTTTCTCTTGGAATAGGGTGTGTAGAACTAGACAGCAAGGGGGTTTTGATATTAGAGAAATTCTGAGTGGGAACAAAACTTTGCTGCTGAGAATGTTTTGGAGGATCTCTACTGGTGCATCTTCTATCTGGGTGCACTAGTGTACTCATTATTACCTCCAGGGAGCTGATTGTTGGAGTGTAGTTCCTGGGAACTCCACTTCCATCATCTGGAAAGCTCTGCTGATCACTAGGGATGCTTTTATCTCTGTGCTTGGGTACATGGACAGGGCAAAACTTCTGCTGAGGGAATGGAGTTCAACTGGTAAGCTACTACTCAGCAAGGTGTACTCTATTTTCCAGGGCAGTCATCCACATCTCCAATGGGCAAAGCCATTAATGGATCCTGTGGTTCTACCTAAACATGCTGTGATAACCAGGTTAGCTGTCCAAAACGGTTTGGTTTGCCTACTGTGGATAACCTGATTAGGCGTGGACTGGTATTAGTAAATAGATGCTCTCTTTGTTTGGCTGATATGGAGAGCATCAGTCATATTTACTTTGCTTGTCCCTTCTCAAATGCTGTGTTCCAACAGATCCTTCTTTGGCTGGGACTTACTAGACGGCCTGTATGCTTGAGGCAGGTGTTGATTTCCCTGTCCAGGTATAAGGGAAAAGGATGGAAGAAGAAGTGGGCTCGTGGGTGTCTTGCTGCAGTTGTTTACCTTCTATGGCAGGAAAGAAACCAACGGTTATTTGTGGGGACATCTCGGAATGTGGATCAGCTGGTCAAGTTAATTAAGTATTTTGTATCAATTAGATTATATACGAATGTAAGTGACTGCCTTTTTGATGAGGTAGTTACTCATTTGGTTTTGTAGGCTTTAGGCACTATTAGCGGCTGGCTTATAAGAAATTGTGTTTTTCTTATTTTAATGAGAAGCTGATTTCTTCCAAAAAAAAATGTTCATATTTGCTTACGAGTCCACCTTTTTTACTTGCCTCTTGTCCTTGATTGTTGGCAGCCTAGTGTTTTGGGTTTGTCATTTGATGTGAGTGTGCTAAGTGATTGGCCTGGTTAACTAAACAAGAGTTCTTGCTTTCTTATAAGCCCCATTTTTCTTTTTCTACCCTAATGTTAACCTTGGTCTCACCATTGAGGACAAGGGTGATTTTGAGAGGGAAGGAGAGTATGCTATGAGGACCTATAGTATTTATGCAGCTAATGGTCATGTCACCTAGCCAAAGGAGTATAAAGAATCAAAGAACCTCATTTGGGGCCCTGACATTATAGCTAAGATTGCATATGAGCAATTTAGGACATCAAATGTGTCAAGAGGGGGTTGTCGGAAGGTATAATTTTGTTGACACTTGGGTTAATGAAATATTGGGCTCCAAGTTACAGGATTTCAAATGTTGGAACACTTGGATTTGACTATTTTGAATATGTGCTGAGGTCTTTTAAGATTTCATAAGTGCTACTTCTTGGGACAGTTGAGCAGTGGTCCATTACAATGAGAACAATGCTCGAGAAGAACTTCTTAAGGAAAGACCCCACAATCAACTGCAAGTGTTCTACTACCATGACAATTAGTTCCCTTGTTATTGATCCGGGTGGGTGGAAATATAACCTCTCCCATGGTGAAAGCTTGACCTCCATGCTTATACTGTAACGCCCCCGAAAAGCAGACAGGCAGCTCAAAATAGCTCTTTTTATTAATAATAGACAGCAGCGGAAAAATAGGGTGTTACCGCCGTATTCCCCCTTCGGAGAATACAAAGCTTTTACAAGAATAAAGATAAATACACTTGTTAAAACTAAGAACTCGATTACATATTAATTCTATTGGGTCATTAATCCTATCTAAAATTCCTTACACTTGTCCTTCCCCGACACTTGTACCTGAAAAAGAATGAAAGTAACGGAATCAGCCAACCACAGGCTGAGTATGACTCCGGTCACCTCCACCGGCCTTACTTTCCTCATTTTAATAGTTTAATAATATTAAGGTCTTACAAGACTGTAATAGAAAGGTCTCACATGGGTACAATTGAATCATAAAACAGACATGCACAACCTGTCATTTCAGCATGCAATAACTCACTGTACAATTATACCGGTCTACCATTACTGAATAGAGAGACATTACGGAGTAGAAACTCCCCTAGGCTAAGCCCTCCTCCATGTACACAGAATCCCAGGTCTAAGACCCGTGTAAACCCCCTGGCACTTTCACCAGTAATAATCAGAACCGTAGTTCACATGAGGCCGTGCCCCCTTCCATGTACACATGATAAATTTATAATGTCATCTCTCCCCCGTAATCGTATCCCGAATGCTACAATTGGCCAATAGTACATTATAACATAAGTACTGATATGACAATCACATTTTCATATAAAGACAGTTAGTATAACATGTGAGTAACATAATGATAATATAACATTATACGGTCGATAATATTATACAATAATCACTACTTATTATTACTTATTTCTACGACGAAGGGTCCCGAAATCATACCTATAAATCATGTATATGGAGTAGTAGCTAACCATAAGTAAAATGTTTGTATTATGTGACTCTTCATATCAGTCGTATACTTTATTTTTTTGTTCATTTATAATGATGAAGGCTATTTATAGTACTTGTGAGGCGGCTCATCACCAACAATCATGCATGCTTCACGTCATCTCAATCTATTACTAAACTAAAGAATTAAGTAAGCTCATGCATATCCAAAATGATAACTATCCATTCAAATATTACTTAACCACTAAGTAAAATAATAGATAACTATGTACGAGTTACATTACACGTTTAAAGGGTGACTCAATCGAGATAGTTTTCAACTCGGGTTAATACATATCCAACTATACCAAAGATATGTTTAATTTAATCGGATATTAGTCTATACGGGTAATAACAGTCTTATTTTTCTCGGGATATTACATATACAGGCCACTGAAATTTTATCGTTCCTACTAGGGATGTCAATGGGGCGGGGTGGGTGTGGAGGGGTAACCCGCACCTGCATCCGCGAACTATAATGTGTACCCACACCCGCCCCGCGATTCGCTGTGGGTTGAACTTTTCAAACCCGTCCCCGCCACGCGGGAACCCGTTGACCCGTCAAATTACTTATCTTCTTACAAAATAATTTTTAAAAATATAAATCTTGAATCTAAAACATACTAGTCACGCAGTCTCGTACATCTTATACAAATAAGTTTCCACAAAATGGTCTAACATTTAATTAAATAGTACGCAAGTTTTTCAAACCACGAAATAGTTTGAGTATTAGCATTTTTTTTAGGGGGGGTTTAGGTTGTTGGATATTTGGGTGGGTAAGAACTAAGAAGCAGATGGAATTTGTCTAGGTTTATGAAAAAATGGTTTAAGCTTTTTATCTATGTTATAATTTATTTTTATATATTACAAATTTATCTAGGTTTATGAGTAAGGCGGGTATAAGCGGAGCGGGGACATACGAGGCGGGGCGGGTGTGGGGCGGGGTGGGTATTGGGCGGATCTCACGTGATACCCACACCTGCCCCAGGACCCGCGACGAATGATACTTTTGAAACCCATCCCTGCCCCACGACCTATCAAATCATTATGCGCACGCCCCAAGTGGGGCGGGTGTGGGGCGAGACCCGCCAAAACCCGCCCCACCGACATCCCTAGTTCCTACCATGTTTCTTGGCACAATTGAACTTGCTGCGACACTCTCAGTATAGTGATTGTGCTCATGCTGTGACTATTTTGGTGTGTATTGGTTCCACGGTAATGAAGTTCAGGGAGCAAGCTTTTGCCTTTCTCTTATGTATTGGTCCTATGAATGCTCATGTTAGAGTAATTCTAATTTTTGACCCTGGTGGGTATGGTTATTGGCAAGAAATGATGCATAGACTAAAGACATATGGAGGAAACAAATTCAATGAAAAGACATACAAAGACTGCCAGTTTTATGTCTTTGATCCAGGAGGGCTGCTGAAGATACAAGTCGTTGACGCACTAATGAGAAGAGTTTTTTGTCCGAGTGGAAAGTGGAATGTGGAAAGTGGAAAGTGTCATGTTACGCCTTGCTTCAAGTATTGATTGTCATAGATCCTTGAGGACAAGGATCGTTTCAAGGGGCGGGTATTGATACACATCAAAATGAGACTAAAGGTAGCTTAGTCATTTATCCCTTTTGTTTCTTATTTCCCAAGTCATTAGTAGCCTATATAAGAGCATTAATAAGCTATAAAGAGCAATCAATGAATTTTATGAATGAACTTGTGAGATTTATCCCATTTGTTATAATGAAATCTAGGTGATTCACCACAATTCTATTATTGGGGTAGCCTATCGATCCTTGCGGTCGAACAACTGCATTTCTATCCTTTTTGTTTCCGTCTTAAATTTAATTCGTATAATTCTCATCCTTCCAATTTCTTCCCCTTCCTTCCCTCTAAATCCCTCAATCCAAACACACCCTAAAAGTTTCAGCAGCTGGTTTAATAAGTGACGGCCTTATTGTGACACCCCCATACTCCAAGTGCCTTACCAGAACCACTCAGGTATAGGAACGTCACCATCTCGGTTACCCGAGGCAATGATAATCATAAGACAATGAAGAAACATAAATTAAAAGTAAAATACGGTTTAAGTGATTACATGTTCAAACCCAAAACTGTTAAGTGAAATACAACCAATCCAAAACTGTCTACTAACAAAATTGAACAACTAAAGGACATCGTCTGACATAGCGGAAGACTCTTCTAATCGCCAAATGATGACTCATCCCGCCTAGCCCATATGCATCATATCAAACCCGCTCAATAATCGCTCACCATCCCCGAATTGATCACCACAGTTTTACAAAACAAACAACGGGGTCAGTACTAATTACACGATACAAACCAATATGAAGCAAATGCCAAATAGCTCATTCACACATCAAACTCCAGTCTCCATCATCAATCTCCACACAACTAACTACATACTAAAGTTTGTAGTCTTGCCAGAGTACCCACCGTAACAAGTACTCCACACCGCCAGTGGGGGACCGCAACCGTACCCACCAAATCCCCGCTCATCAACCACTGAGCGAATAACCCAAGTTTCCTTAATATGCACATCCCTCCTGTGGCGGGTTCCACAGGAGGCGAACCAAGGGCGTGAAGCCACTCCCGCAAGTGACTCCACTCAGCCGGGGACGCACCCCGAATATCACAGACAGTTATACAATCAACAATCAACAATATAACCAACAACCGTCACAATCACCAGCAATATAATTAATCAACGATCACAATACAACCACCACACACATCATGTAATTAATACTGAGTAGGGAAACCCTACCTGAAAAGAAATCACAGAATCAGACAATCTAAGCAGCTACTCAGAATCTCTCCTCAACAAAGCCTCCTCCTATACATACATGCATATAATTACTACCTTAACCACACAATCATAAAAGCCCCCAAATCCCCAAATTAGGGTTTAACCAACATTAACCAAACGCTATAAAAATGATATGTAGAACTTACCCATGACGCAAGGATCACAACGGTATAAAGAACAAAGGAAACCGACACCTCTAACTCCGGGATTTGTTAATAATGCGATGGATGAAAGCTACGTAACTTCTTCTTCTCTTTTAAAAGGTTTTTAGAAAGCTTAAAACTGATTAAGAAAGGTGACGAAACCCTTAAATACTAATCACGCGTTATTAACAAAAGCCGGCTAAAATAACCCGTAAGACCAACTTACTCGATCGAGTAAGTAACATACTCGATCGAGTAAGTAACATACTCGATCGAGTAAGTAACATACTCGATCGAGTGCCCCTTACTCGATCGAGTGCCACACGCACTCGATCGAGTACCCATCAGGCAGACTACTGTTTCGTATAAAAACATACTTACTCGACAGAGTAAGCCCCACTCGATAGAGTACCCAAAGACTCATAAAACCGTAGTATTACAGTCTTCCCTCCTTAAAAAGAACTTCGTCCCCGAAGTTCAAACCACAACAACACAAAAACACACTAACACTCTCCCGACACAACAAAAAAAACAAAACTCAACATGAAACTCCAAAACATACTTCCAAAACCAAACTCAACCCGACTCAAACAACTACTAACTATATCAAAATCAACATAAAAACATGTAAAAACTCTTCGCCACCATCTCCTACCTCCCTAAAAGAAACAAGGTTACATCCCCGTAACCATACATACCTGATCAAAAAGAGACGGGTACCGCTCCCTCATGGCCTCTTCCGCCTCTCATGTAGCTTCCTCAACCTCATGATTAGACCAAAGAACCTTAAGCAACACTGTCTCACCATGTCTAGTTTTCCTAACTTTTCGGTCAAGAATCTGTTTAGGCACCTCAAGATAAGATAAGGACTATCCAGCTCTATGTTCTCTACCTCTAACACATGTGACGGATCACTAACATACTTCCGCAGCTGAGAAACATAAAACACATTATGTACTCTATCCAAAGCAGACAGAAAAGCCAACCGATAAGCAAACTCACCCACACGGTCTAAGATCTCATACGGACGGTCCTATGAACTTCTGGCTCAGCTTTTCTTTCTTACCAAATCTTATGACTCCCCGCATAGGAGACACTTTCAGAAGAACCTTGTCCCCAACCTGAAACTCTATATCCCGGCTATGTAGGTCTGCATAACTCTTTTGTCGATCCTGAGCCGCTCTCATCCTATGTCTGATCAGCTTAATCTGCTCCACCATCTCATGTACCATATCTGGTTCTAAAACCACTGCCTCAGCACTATCGTCCCCACAAATCGGACTCCTACATCTCCTCCCATATAAAGCCTCAAATGGCGCCATGCCAATACTGGTGTGATAGTTGTTGTTGTAAGAAAACTCAATCAAATCCAATCTCTATTCCCAACTACCACCAAAATCCATAACACAAGCTCGCAACATATCCTCTAGAGTCTTGATGGTCCTCTCCGTCTGGCCATCTGTCGCAGAATGAAATGTTGTACTCATATTCAAAGTAGTTCCCAAAGACTCCTGCAACTCTTTCCAAAACCGTGAGATAAATCTCGAATCTCTGTCAGACACTATATCTTTAGGCACCCCATGAAAACTAACCACGTTATTCCGATAAGCTGTAACGCCCCCGAAAAGCAGACAGGCAGCTCAAAATAGCTCTTTTTATTAATAATAGACAACAGCGGAAAAATAGGGCGTCACCGCCGTATCCCCCCTTCGGAGAATATAAGGCTTTTACAAGAATAAAGATAAATACACTTGTTAAAACTAAGAACTCGATTACATATTAATTCTATTGGGTCATTAATCCTATCTGAAATTCCTCACACTTGTCCTTCCCCGACACTTGTACCTGAAAAAGAATGAAAGTAACGGAATCAGCCAACCACAGGCTGAGTATTGTTGGGGCTGGTGTCCTTTACAGTTAGTGCAAGGACTTATAAATCTCTAAAGAGATCAAAGGTTATACTTTTATATTATAATCAGTTGGTCCACGTTTATCAATAACGGTTGGCTTGCTAGATAAGTTTGACGTTATTGTCATACAGATGGCGGTGATCAACTGGTCCCTAAAAGTCACACCTATAGGATACGTTTGAGAGATGTGACGGTATGAAAATACAGTCATGTTGATGCCAGAAAATTGACTAAGCAGTTAGTCCGAGTTATTTGACTAGTAATTAGTCAAAATGTGATGTTGAGACATTTTATTTAATACTGATTAAATAATAATGGCTAAGGCGAATTAAGCACTTAATTCGTAAATTAAATATAAACGATTATATTTGATTAATGTATATTGAATAAATTATACAATATCGTCTTTGTCGGACATGTATTAATAATTCAACTAAGTCATGTTACTAGTTGATGTTTTAATAACCGATAACCGATGACGATTTATAATTAAAAACCCGTCGTATACATTTAGCAAATTTCGAGTCGGACCACGAGTTAAAACATAAGAGGAAGTGGAAGCCCACTTCCCCATGTGGATCTCGGTTTGGCCGAATGAAAGGAACAAAAGGAGAGCTTCTCCTCCTTCCTAATCTAATCATTCATTTTGACAAAAATATTAGGGTTTCAGAGTATTTTTCTCTGAAATTTCTAGATCTCACATCGAATAACCTCACAATAGCTCTCTCAATATTGCAAGTCAATTAGAGAGCATTTCTAGCATAAGGGCATAGTCTCAGACGGTCTTGGGTGCAACGATTAGGAGGAAATCTACTTTGATTTCTGTTCTTTACGCCGCACATCAAAGGACCCGAGGTTGATTCTTAATCTTTATCGTTTTCTATTGTATTTCGTTTATGACCATAAATTGCATGTTAAATTTACGTTATAGTCCTAAATTTTAAGGGTCTTATACGGATATTACCCTACAAGTGGTATCAGAGCCAGGTTACGTAAATTTTTCTATGTGATTTTCATCAAACGATTTTGAATCGATAATTTTTCTTCTTAAAAACCATGCGGCAGCCTCTCGGCAATTTTTTGTTTTGCACACGGCTGTTTTGCGTTTTTTTTTGTCTTGGGAACCGTGTCCAGTTTACACGGTTGCACTTGTTGTTGTTTTTGTCTTGAAAACCGTGCCGTCACATGTATCACACGGCTGTTTTTTGATAGATTTTTCGTTTTGTTCTTTTGCATATTGTTATTTTATACGGAGATTATAGCAATATGTTAAATTTTGACAATTGTTGTTTTGATTTTCCGCGTTTTAGATCAAAAATTACAATTGTTTTGCTATGTCAAACTGTTTTCACGAGGGTTTTATGTTTCAGCATGTTTTTGCCCTTGATCGAATATATTTCTACTCGATCGAGAGCTTTTCAGTGTTGTTTTTGATCGATCGAGTACTTGCTTTACTCGATCGACCACTTTTTAAAACCTCTCTGTTCAATCGAGAGGTCCTCGTACTCGATCGAACAGTTTTGCTGACTAAAGTCCTCGATCGACCTCTAGTTCTGTCGATCGAGTACTTACTGTTTGGCATACCTCTCGATCGACTAGCGTTCATCGATCGAGTTCTTTTGTTCCTCGATCGAGAACTTTTGTCCCTGGATCGAGGGATTTTGTTTTGGCAGCTTTGGATTTTACTCTTATTGTTCCAAAATTCTCTTTTGGCCATAAAATGTACATCATACGGATGTTGTACACTCGCTTGATAGTGAAACGATTCACTCACGTACCATATAGTTATTTTAAAGCGTATTTAAAGTAACAGATTGTAATAGATTAAAATTAAACAGATAGAAGCGGTTTTATCACATAATTTTAATCGTTAAAAGGTGGTTTGGATAAATTTAACATAATTACGGAATTATGTCACGAATAAATTTAATTTAGTTGATGCATTTTTTTTATCGTTATTGTTGAATGCCTTGAATGCTTTTTATTACGTATTTATTCTTTTTACAAACGGTTGTAACTTAGTGTGGCCTTAGTAGAACGTGTTACCGTAATGATGGAACACGGTCTTGGTTGTATTTTGAGATCTCGTATCTCCATTTTTAATTTTCCCTTGTAATTACAGTTTTATTTAGAATGTAAATAGGTTTATTTTTGTAAATTTTAATTGTAATTTTTGAGAAGACCAAAGATGGAGACCGGATGCTCACTCCCGCTGCATGAAAAAGATGGAACATCAAGACAAGCTTCTCGGGTCCAGCGGTGGATTCCAAAGTTGTATTATGTTCTTTTTACTAGGATAGGCCACACTAGGAATTTTTATTTACGTTTTGCATTCTTTTATTTATTTTATCGTAACGATAGATTGCATCATATTCCGCCTAAAACCAAACCACCTAATAATTGCATGAAAACTGACTCATATAGAGGTCACGCGTTAGTTTTCTATGACATTCATATGTCACACGATTTAAGCCATCATCTAAATTAATTCATTCACGCAATTGCTAGTTATTCGTTCACTTAAAATGAATTTAAACTAAGTTGATGGGATCTTCCTCGTATAAACCAAAATTGAGAACAGTCTTTATAGGTCAAACTCCAATGAATCCCTTCTTCGTCGGTAGGCATAATATGACCCCTTCTACGTCGGGTAAGTTGGAACCGATTGACCTATTTTATCTCAACACTATGGTCACTCGTACGATCCTGTGATTATGGTGGACTATAGATAGGATTTACGGAAATCTATCGACCAAGAGTTTTTACGGAAGAACTAGCTAAACAGTTGGCTTATCAATTTACAGAAATTGAGTCTTGGGATCACTTGTATTATTCTTGAGGGAGATCAATTATGCAAGTGCAATGAGTCTACACGATTAAAATGAATTTTAATAGACTTAAATCACCTCGATGAGTTGCTTATTTCGTTTTTGTTTTTTTTTTCTTTTTCAGCGTAGATCATGTTTTTTAAATCGCTAATAACATAATGGTGGCATCCTCGATGACCCAATGCCAAGTGCCACATTGGACCGTGAGTCCGG
Organism: Silene latifolia; assembly: GCF_048544455.1. NCBI lineage: Eukaryota > Viridiplantae > Streptophyta > Magnoliopsida > Caryophyllales > Caryophyllaceae > Silene > Silene latifolia. The sequence goes on from NC_133530.1 coordinate 79,802,302, forward strand.
CTTCGGATATTCATGAATCGATGAATCACCCACTAGATCGAAGAATGATGGATCAAACTTCGCGGAATGGGAGGCGGCATTACGGAATGCCGCCACCGCCGACGGGAAGCTCAAGTATCCGATCGAGCCCCTCCCGCCAGCCCCAGGCCCCACGGCTCGAGTTAACGAGGTCTCCACGTATAGCGACTTCGTCATGGAAGCGGGTGCGATTAAAAACGTACTCATTTTTGCAATGGAATCCAATTTGCAGAAACGCTTCATAGCCCAAGGTGCAAACAAGATTTTCACCACGCTCACTAAGGAATTCTCGAAAGCACCGAGAATCGTGACCTATAAGCATACCACTCGCTTCTTTGATGCGAGACTCCAGAAGGGCCAACCGGTTAGCCCACACATTCTCAGCATGATTGAGAATGTCGAGAGACTGGAGGCGCTTGATTGTAAAATCAGCGAGAACATTGTGATAGACAAAGATGCTTCATTCACTCCACGATGGTTTTGCGCTCTTTAGAGCCAATTACTATATGAATGATTTGAAGAAAAGTCCCCATGAACTACACTCCCTCCTCGTACAGACCGAGAAGGACATGAAGTTCAGTGGGAGCATGAAACAAGATGTTCTCGTCGTGACAAACAAGGGCAAGGGTAAGGGCAAAGCTCGTGCAAACCTAACAAAGAGGTAAACCGAAGTTCAAGAAGTCGGGTTCAGGTAAGAGTGGGCCTGGTGAGTCGAGCACCTCATCAGGCGCGACAAAGAGCAAGAATGAAAACATGGAATGCCATCATTGCCACAAGACTGGGCATTGGAGGCGTACATGTCCTGTTTATCATGAGGACTTAAAGGTAGGTCGTGTTAAACCTGTTGGTATGTCTTCATCCTCTTCTACTTTTATTCATATGATTGAGATTAACCACGCAAGTTACGGAACTTGGGTACTAGATATCGGGCCGTGGTTCTCATCTGTGTAATCATGTGCGGGGCTCCGAAACATCGAACCCCTCGTAAAGGGTGAGGTGGACTTGCGTGTTGGGAATGGAGCACGAGTGGTCGCTTTGTCTCAAGGGGAACATACGTGATCCGACTTCCTAGCGGATTTGAGTTATTTTTATATAATCGCTATTATGTACCCAGTCTTTCCAAAAACATTATTTCGGTTTCGCACTTGACAAACTTGGTTTTTCATTTGTAATAGAGAATAATACTTGCATTTTCTCATTACACGATATGATTTATGGCAAGGCAATCTCCATGAACGGAATTTATGTTTTAGATCAGACCACCGAAATATTACACGTAATGAATAAAAAGTTAAAGGTAGGTGACAAAGATCAAACGTATCTATGGCACTGCCGTATGGGACACATTAATGAGAAACGCGTTAAAACAGCTCATCAAAATGGAGCTATCTCGGCCTTTGATTTTCAATCATTTGGCACGTGTGAATCATGTCTCATCGGTAAGATGACTCGAATTTCCTTCAAAGGTGTTGGAATGCGCGCGCCGACCTATTAGGACTCATACATACGGATGTATGTGGGCCTATGTCAATCACCGCACGAGAAGGCTATAGGTATTTCATCACTTTCACGGATGATTTAAGTAGATATGGCTATGTCTACTTAATGAAGCACAAAAGTGAATCCTTTGAGAAAATCAAGGAATACCGAATCGGGTGCATGTAACCCATCGCGTAAAGATTAAAACACCGCGCTCGCACCGTGGTGGCGAGTATCTTTCTCACGAGTTTGATCAACACCTTAAGGACCTGTGGGATTGCCCTACGATTAACTCCACCGGAACACCTCGGTTGAATGGTGTGTCCGAACGGAGAAATCGAACACTACTTGATATGGTTCGATCCATGATGAGTCACACCGTGTTGCCTCACTCATTGTGGGGTTATGCTCTTTCGGTCACCGCTCTAATACTCAACCGAAGTCCGTCTAAAGTCTGTTGACAAGACTCCATATGAACTATGGAAGGGAACTGTCCCTAACTTGTCCTTTATACGGGTTTGGGGCTGCGAGGCTTATGTCAAGTGGAGACACGAGGATAAGCTCGGCCCGCGATCGGTCAAGACATACTTTATAGGTTATCCTAAAGGAACACTTGGTCATTACTTCTATTCGCCAACCGAACAACGTGTTTTTGTTGCGGCTAGTGCGACATTCTTGGAGAAGGAATTTCTCGAGAATGCAAAGAGTGATAGAACCTTCGACCGTCGGAGATTCCAACCAAATACCGAGCAACCATTGGAGGAACCAGTTCCTCAATCCCGGCGGTTAATATTCCCGAGGAACCTAGGAGGTCGGGAAGAGTCTCTATTCCTCCAGACAGATACATTGGTATGGTCGAGGAACATGACATAGATGACGTTCTACTCTTAACGAGTAGTGAACCCGCAACCTATAAAGGTGCCATGACTAGTTCCGACTCAAAGCTATGGCTTGAGGCCATGCAATCCGAGATGGACTCTATGTATGAGAACAACGTATGGGATCTTGTTGACTTACTCGCTAAGGTTCGTCCCCTTCAATGCAAATGGCTTTACAAGATAAAGCATTCTGTGGAAGGTCAACAAGATATCTATAAAGCACGAATAGTTGCTAAAGGTTTCACCCAAGTGCCGTGTCCGCACTACGATGAAATTTTTGCACCCGTAGTCATCTTTGCGTTCCATTCGGATTATCTTAGCGATTGCCGCTTTTCATGACTATGAAATTTGGCAGATGGATGTGAAAACCGCCTTCTTAAACGGTTTTTTGGAGGAAGAGTTGTACATGGTACAACCCGAAGGTTTCATCGATCCACAAAATCCTAAGAAAGTGTGCAAGCTTAAGCGTTCCATTTATGGACTTAAGCAAGCATCTCGGAGTTGGAATCATCGCTTCGACCAAGTAATTAAAGAAATTGGATTTACTCGATCGGTCGAGGAACCATGTCTTTATATCAAGTCGAGTGGGAGCAAGATTGTCTTCCTAATATTGTATGTCGATGACATACTCCTGATTGGGAATGACATACCTCTCTTAACTTCGGTGAAAGTATGGTTGAAAAACCATTTCCAGATGAAAGATCTGGGTGAGGCACAAAGAATTCTGGGCATCCGTATCTATCGAGATAGATCACGACGGATGTTATCTCTCGATCAGAGTCTTACATAGACAAAGTCCTAGAGAGATTCAAAGCATGACTAACTCCAAGAAGGGGTTCCTTCCTATGGCTCCAGGGGTGCATTTGAGCAAGTCTCGGGCGCCGAGACACCGGAAGAGAAAGAGCGCATGACACGGATTCCTTATGCCTCGGCTATAGGATCAATCATGTATGCCATGATATGCACACGTCCGGACGTGGCATATGCATTGAGTATGACAAGTCGATTCCAACAGCATCCAGGTGAATCACATTGGATGGCTGTCAAGAACATTCTTAAGTACCTACGGAGGACTAAAGATTGGGCATTGACTTATGGAGGCCCTCAAAAGCTATGCGCAACCTAATTCTGCAGATGCTAGCTTCCAAACGGATCGAGATGACTCGAAATCTCAGTCTGGATTCGTTTTTACTCTTAATGGCGCTGCCGATCAGTGGAAGAGTTCCAAACAAATGTTACAGCAGATTCTACGACCGAGTCCGAGTACTATGCCGCGTCTGAAGCTACAAAGGAAGCGATATGGATGCGTCAATTCTTACATGGACTATCCGTAGTGCCTAGTTCGAATGACCCGATAACCATCTATTACGACAATAGTGGTGCCATCTTCCAAGCTAAGGAGCCAAAGTCTAGCAACAAGTCTAGACATGTACAACGGAAAGCTCATCTAATCCGAGATTACGTGGAGCAAAAGGAAGTAGTGATAGAAAAGATTGCTACGATGATAACATAGCAGATCCTTTCACTAAACCATTACGACAAGATAAGCATGAAGGGCATGTTAATTCCATGGGAATTAAACGTGTTCCTAAGTTGTAGTACTCTTTTATGGATTAGATTCATTCCCTTATGTACTCTATACGACATCATCGTTTTGATATTTATATATTTTGTTTTTCATGTGGATTTGTACGACAATTTTGAACACCACAAAGTGAATTGAACAAACATTATATTTTTGGTCCTTAATTGCCCACGTGAGCTGATAACTCAAGGTAATTATTTTGTGACGTTGGTTGATGGTGGGTTCAACGAGCCATAAGTCAAAAGGTTGACCGACCAATCACAGAGGCGATTTATACGGATATTTCGTAGGACACAATTGTGACATCGACGTGGAGTCCTAAATGTTTTACAACATTCGGTGCCAGGTCGTGGATAGGACCTCCATGGTGATCCTAAGAGTCGATTCTTTTGACTATCGACGGTCTCTTGAGACTAAGGCAGATTTTGGGTGACTTTGGTTTCTTTCTCACGGTCATCCGTAACAGGGGCCAAGTAGATTTTTTCGGGTCATTTCATTCGTGCTTAGATCGGAAGGAGTCGAGTTGAAGGAAATATTCAGCCTTTATCAGTTACTCGATATTTCTCAGGGCCACTCGAGGAGTCAGAATCGAAATGCATGGCCATGCTCGAATACGAATTCGTTTTATCAGTTAAGTTACTCTCTAGTCTGGGAAACCACTCTTGATACAGATCGATGGTAAAAATACGACCTTTGCGGATCCGGATCGCAAATTGTTTTACATTGAGTGGGAGAAATTTTAAATGAATATGAGAATCGGTTATCGCACATACACTTGTACGGACAAGTGGGAGTTTGTTGGAGCTGTGTCCTCCAGTTAGTGCGGATAACGTCATTGCACATATACTTGTATGGACAAGTGGGAGCTTGTTGGGGCTAGTGTCCTTTACAGTTAGTGCAAGGACTTATAAATCTCTAAAGGGATCAAAGGGTATACTTTTGTATTATAATCAGTTGGTCCACGTTTATCAATAACGGTTGGCTTGCTAGATAAGTTTGACGTTATTGTCATACAGATGGCGGTGATCAACTGGTCCCTAAAAGTCACACCTATAGGATACGTTTGAGAGATGTGACGGTATGAAAATACAGTCATGTTGATGCCAGAAAATTGACTAAGCAGTTAGTTCGAGTTATTTGACTAGTAATTAGTCAAAATGTGATGTTGAGATATTTTATTTAATACTGATTAAATAATAATGGCTAAGGCGAATTAAGCAGTTAATTCGTAAATTAAATATAAACGATTATATTTGATTAATGTATATTGAATAAATTATACAATATCGTCTTTGTCGGACATGTATTAATAATTCAACTAAGTCATGTTACTAGTTGATGTTTTAATAACCGATAACCGATGACGATTTATAATTAAAAACCCGTCGTATACATTTAGCAAATTTCGAGTCGGACCACGAGTTAAAACATAAGAGGAAGTGGAAGCCCACTTCCCCATGTGGATCTCGGTTTGGCCGAATGAAAGGAACAAAAGGAGAGCTTCTCCTCCTTCCTAATCTAATCATTCATTTTGACAAAAATATTAGGGTTTCAGAGTATTTTTCTCTGAAATTTCTAGATCTCACATCGAATAACCTCACAATAGCTCTCTCAATATTGCAAGTCAATTAGAGAGCATTTCTAGCACAAGGGCATAGTCTCAGACGGTCTTGGGTGCAACGATTAGGAGGAAATCTACTTTGATTTCTGTTCTTTACGCCGCACATCAAAGGACCCGAGGTTGATTCTTAATCTTTATCGTTTTCTATTGTATTTCGTTTATGACCATAAATTGCATGTTAAATTTACATTATAGTCCTAAATTTTAAGGGTCTTATACGGATATTACCCTACAAGTATGACTCTGGTCACCTCCACCGGCCTTACTTTCCTCATTTTAATAGTTTAATAATATTAAGGTCTTAAAAGACTGTAGTAGAAAGGTCTCACATGGGTACAATTGAATCATAAAACAGACATGCACAACCTGTCAACCTGTCATTTCAGCATGCAATAACTCACTGTACAATTATACCGGTCTACCATTACTGGATATAGAGACATTACGGAGTAGAAACTCCCCTAGGCTAAGCCCTCCTCCATGTACACAGGATCCCAGGTCTAAGACCCGTGTAAACCCACTGGCACTTTCACTAGTAATAATCAGAACCGTAGTTCACATGAGGCCGTGCCCCCTTCCATGTACACAGGATAAATTTATAATGTCATCTCTCCCCCGTAATCGTATCCCGAATGCTACAATTGGCCAATAGTACATTATAACAGAAGTACTGATATGACAATCGCATTTTCATATAAAGACAGTTAATATAACATGTGAGTAACATAATGATAATATAACATTATACGATCGATAATATTATACAATAATCACTACTTATTATTACTTATTTCTACGACGAAGGGTCCCGAAATCATACCTATAAATCATGTATATGGAGTAGTAGCTAATCATAAGTAAAATGTTTGTATTATGTGACTCTTGATATCACTCGTATACTTTATTTTTTTGTTCATTTATAAGGAATAATGAAGGCTATTTATAGTACTTGTGAGGCGGCTCATCACCAACAAGCATGCATGCTTCACGTCATCTCAATCTATTACTAAACTTAAGAATTAAGTATGCTCATGCATATCCAAAATGATAACTATCCATTCAAATATTACTTAACCACTAAGTAAAATCTAGATAACTATGTACGAGTTACATTACACGTTTAAAGGGTGACTCAATCGAGATAGTTTTCAACTCGGGTTAATACATATCCAACTATACCAAAGATATGTTTAATTTAATCGGATATTAGTCTATACGGGTAATAACAGTCTTATTTTTCTCGGGATATTACATTCTATCCTCCTTAAAATAAGTTTCGTCCCGAAACTTGGAAATACAAAATAGAAAAGTTAAAACTTTGTTTATCAAAACTTAAGAATTATATAAGAATATAACAAAAGTCATTCAATCACATTTATAAAATGAGTAAAAACGTTTGTCTTATAAAATGGAAGGCAGTAATTCCCGTCGCGAACAAGAATTAATGTAATTCAATTTAAAGAAAAACTCAAATCATGCGTTAGAAGGCGCTGAACCAGTTATTAGATGCCTCTAATAACAAAGTCATAGCATCTCACCAATCGCATAAAACCAAAGAAAACGAAAATCGAAAATTTTATTTTCAAATCCTTAGTAAAGTAATTTTCTTTTTTGTAAATTTCTATATATAACATAATTTTGAAAATACTCCAAAAATTAACTCGAACTAGTTAGAAATTTTCGTAAAACGTGAAACAGTTTGACTATAAAACTTCAAAATCAACGGGAACAACACCCAAATTAATGAGTGGGATGGCAAAAAGTACAAATTTTAAAGGTAAAATGTCCCAAAACTTGAATATACTAACTCCATAGGACTAGAAATCTCATGCAACTACATGCAATGCACGCACAAGAAAAACAAATTAAGCACCCAACTATACATTATTAAAGCAATGTAAGAATTAACAAACAAGTCACTTAAACAACTAATCCGAGACACTTTATATCTCCCCCACTCTCTATTAGTCGGTTTATATATATTTGTTACGAGTTTTATACTAGACCCAAGAATCTATTACCCCGCTAGACGTATGGCCGAAGGCTCAACACGCGGTCGCAGAGTTGCTCTGATACCATTTTGTAACGCCCCCGAAAAGCAGACAAGCAGCTCAAAATAGCTCTTTTTATTAATAATAGACAACAGCGGAAAAATAGGGCGTCACCGCCGTATTCCCCCTTCGGAGAATACAAGGCTTTTACAAGAATAAAGATAAATACACTTGTTAAAACTAAGAACTCGATTACATATTAATTCTATTGGGTCATTAATCCTATCTGAAATTCCTCACACTTGTCCTTTCCCGACACTTGTACCTGAAAAAGAATGAAAGTAACGGAATTAGCCAACCACAGGCTGAGTATGACTCTGGTCACCTCCACCGGCCTTACTTTCCACATTTTAATAGTTTAATAATATTAAGGTCTTACAAGACTGTAATAGAAAGGTCTCACATGGGTACAATTGAATCATAAAACAGACATGCATAACCTGTCATTTCAGCATGCAATAACTCACTGTACAATTATACCGGTCTACCTTTACTGGATAGAGAGACACTACGGAGTAGAAACTCCCCTAGGCTAAGCCCTCCTCCATGTACACAGAATCCCAGGTCTAAGACCCGTGTCAACCCCCTGGCACTTTCACCAGTAATAATCAGAACCGTAGTTCACATGAGGCCGTGCCCCCTTCCATGTACACATGATAAATTTATAATGTCATCTCTCCCCCGTAATCGTATCCCGAATGCTACAATTGGCAAATAGTACATTATAACAGAAGTACTGATATGACAATCACATTTTCATATAAAGACAGTTAGTATAACATGTGAGTAACATAATGATAATATAACATTATACGGTCGATAATATTATACAATAATCACTACTTATTATTACTTATTTCTACGACGAAGAGTCCCGAAATCATACCTATAAATCATGTATATGGAGTAGTAGCTAACCATAAGTAAAATGTTTGTATTATGTGACTCTTCATATCACTCGTATACTTTATTTTTTTGTTCATTTATAATGATGAAGGCTATTTATAGTACTTGTGAGGCGGCTCATCACCAACAATCATGCATGCTTCACGTCATCTCAATCTATTACTAAACTAAAGAATTAAGTAAACTCATGCATATCCAAAATGATAACTATCCATCCAAATATTACTTAACCACTAAGTAAAATCATAGATAACTATGTACGAGTTACATTACACGTTTAAAGGGTGACTCAATCGAGATAGTTTTCAACTCGGGTTAATACATATCCAACTATACCAAAGATATGTTTAATTTAATCGGATATTAGTCTATACGGGTAATAACAGTCTTATTTTTCTCGGGATATTACATTATATCCTCCTTAAAATAAGTTTCATCCCGAAACTTGGAAATACAAAATAGAAAAGTTAAAACTTTGTTTATCAAAACTTAAGAATTATATAAGAATATAACAAAAGTCTTTCAATCACATTTATAAAATGAGTAAAAACGTGTGTCTTATAAAATGGAGGCAGTAATTCCCGTCGTGAACAAGAATCCAATTTAAAGAAAAACTCAAATCATGCGTTAGTAGGCGCTGAACCTGTTATTAGATGCCTCTAATAACAAAGTCATAGCATCTCACCAATCGCATAAAACCAAAGAAAACGAAAATCGAAAATTTTATTTTCAAATCCTTAGTAAAGTAATTTTCTTTTTTGTAAATTTCTATATATAACATAATTTTAAAAATACTCCAAAAATTAACTCGAACTAGTTAGAAATTTTCGTAAAACGTGAAACAGTTTGACTATAAAACTTCAAAATCAACGGGAACAACACCCAAATTAATGAGTGGGACGGCAAAAAGTAAAAATTTTAAAGGTAAAATGTCCCAAAACTTGAATATACTAACTCCATAGGACTAGAAATCTCATGCAACTACATGCAATGCACGCACAAGAAAAACAAATTAAGCACCCAACTATACATTATTAAAGCAATGTAAGAATTAACAAACAAGTCACTTAAACAACTAATCCGAGACACTTTATATCTCCCCCACTCTCTATTAGTCGGTTTATATATATTTGTTATGACTTTTATACTAGTCCCAAGAATCTATTACCCCGCTAGACGTATGGCCGAAGGCTCAACACGCGGTCGCAGGGTTTCTCTGATACCATTTTGTAACGCCCCCGAAAAGCAGACAAGCAGCTCAAAATAGCTCTTTTTATTAATAATAGACAGCAGCGGAAAAATAGGGCGTCACCGCCGTATTCCCCTTCGGAGAATACAAGGCTTTTACAAGAATAAAGATAAATACACTTGTTAAAACTAAGAACTCGATTACATATTAATTCTATTGGGTCATTAATCCTATCTGAAATTCCTCACACTTGTCCTTCCCCGACACTTGTACCTGAAAAAGAATGAAAGTAACGGAATCAGCCAACCACAGGCTGAGTATGACTCCAGTCACCTCCACCGGCCTTACTTTCCTCATTTTAATAGTTTAATAATATTAAGGTCTTACAAGACTATAATAGAAAGGTCTCACATGGGTACAATTGAATCATAAAACAGACATGCACAACCTGTCATTTCAGCATGTAATAATAATGTGGGTGATGTCGTCGGGTCTCCCAATCAAACACATTTATAATACTCAACAAACAACTAGTTAGCGGTAAGTCGAGATCGATCCATGGGACGGTGTGATTTGGGTTCTAAGTCTATCTATCTCAATTTGTGCTAGTGTCACAATTGATGGGGTTTGTAGTTGTATTCTAAACTAGTGAAAGTAACAAAGTAAAGCAAACAATGAACTAGGAAATGTAAACAAATGACTAAAAGCACTAGGATGTCATGGGGTCATAGGGGATTCATGGTATTGATCGTACAAACATGTTTACGATTATAAGCAAGCAATTAATGTTGTGGAGAAACCGAGTTGGTTTATGTCTTACGGTTCATAGGGAGAGTTGGGTCCCGGAGCCGAATCGATTAGATTGTACAACACCTACAAGTCGACTTACTTTCCTCCTATTCAACTTCTATGCATGGTCTAACAAGACTCGAGTTGGTTTATATCTTACAAGTCAAGTTGAGTAGATAAGAGATGGTTGTAAATGCAAGGATTCATAGGCTTAGCATTTCATCAAACATAACATGTGCATAAAGTTGACATCACAACAAGCAAGCAATTTAATCATGTGAACATATTAGATTAAGCATGAATAAATCCCATGTTGGTTTCCTCTAATTACCCACTAATCCTAGCTAAAAGACTACTCACTCATTATCATGGGAAACATGTCATTAATGGTGTCAATCTTCACAACAAGTATAAACATGATAATAGAATGAAGAAATGAACAATAAAGATTAAAGAGTAAAGGAATTATACCAAACTTGAGATGATCCAAATAATAAAGCAAAGAATAATAGAAGAAACTTAATTGATTGATGAAGGGTTGTCAATCCTTCAATAATAACCCAATAATCTTCAATTACCCAAAAGCAACAAACTTGAATGATAAACTTGAACAATGAAAGATTAATGTGTAATTTTGTGGAAAGATTAAAGAGCAATCTATTCTAATCGACTTCTAATCTAATCTAAGAAGGATTCTTAATATGGAGGCTTAACCTAATCTAAAACTCCATCCAAGCTCCCTTTTGATTATTTACAAGTGGGGTATTTATAGTAGAGCTTCATTAGGTTAACTAAGGTTAAATTAGTAATTACATTTTTTTTGTTTAGAGCAGGGAAACGCTAGTCTTTTTGGAAGGATGAGCATCTCGGCGGAAGATGTCGCGGTCCGTCCGTCCAGGGAGGGAAGACGCTCGGATTCATGAGGTGGTGCACGGGCGTCTTCATGGGAATCCGCTCGGATTGTAGTGGGGGAATCCGGGCGTCTTTGTTGCTTGCACGCTCGAATTGTCACCCTGGACGGGCGTCTCGCGTGTGAGCCGCTCGTCTTCTGTGGCAGAATCCCTTTTCTTCACTTTTCTTTTTATTCTTGTAGGATTGGTCTTTAGTTCTTGCTTCCTCTTCATACTAGTCCATCAAACATCGTCAAATAGCTTCCAAATATGCACGAAAGATGGGAATCTCCGCCTTATTATCTTCTTTCCTACAAAACATACGAAATGCACTAGGAAAGCAAAATAGAAAGCATTCGACGGATAAAATGGTCATGGAATGATACAATAGTATGCAAAATAGGCTCAATTAGGGGACTAAATATGCTCAAATAATGGTCACATCAAATATCCCCAAACCGAACCTTTACTCGTCCCGAGTAAAGAGGTGACAAAAACTAGACCTTTATTTAAACTAATCTACTAACATAACCGATATGAGACAATTAGCGGGTCTCACTCCGCCCCTTCAACTCACAACAAGACAACCATGAGGTAGGATGCCTTCTTGTAAGGTAAGGTGGGTCTTACTAAAATGGCGACACATTCAAACATTAAGCACACAAAATCAAATAATGGATGCATCTACAAAAGAATAGCCACTTTCCTCATCTAAGTGGCGGAAATTATCTACAAGGGAAGCAATTCAAGGGTACACACTCCTTCATAGATGCAATTTCTTCAAACTACTAAGCCTAGGAGGATACCAATAAATCACCTCCAAATTGTGTCAAGCTAGGGTACCTTTGTCCTCAATTGTTAAATGCTTTTGTCAAAAATAGACTCCCTATGGTGTTAGAAACACTGGAGGATCGCGGAATTCCCCCTCTTGCTTATACAAGAAGAAGGGTCGTCCCCTCTCTACCATGCACAAAAATGGATACGATGGATAAAGGGATCAATAGATATTTGAGTTTCATTTTGGGAGTTTGCTTTTGTTTTTTTTTTTTTTTTTTCCCCCCAATTTCTTGTGGCATTTGACATTTGAGAACAATTTCTTGCCATTTCTTTTTGATTTTTTGGCATTTCAACACTTGACAACTTTCAACTTTTCTTTGAATTTCTTTTGAACATTTTCAAAGTCACCCCATATGTAGTGAGGGTGGCTTATATTTGAAGCTTTAGGAGTTCTATTTTTGCTCCTCTTTTCATTTGATGCATTTTGCAAACTTTTTTTCACTTTTCATTTCATTGAACTCAAATTGATTTCTTTTTGTGCCCATTCCCTTTGATGACAAAATATATGGTAGAACATGGATGAATGATGGTTGCATGGTTTCAAGGGTCACCTTGGAATAAACGGTAGCCAAGGAGTTAGCACACCACAAGGTACTCTTGACTAGGCTTTAATCCATGGGTCAAAGGATACTAGCATGACACATCCTAGGGTGTTTTACAAGTATTCTAACAAGCAAAGTCTTAAGAAGAAAAAACATCTACAAGGGCCTATATACGCTTGTCAAGCTTCCCAAGTAGACGGTTTCGCAAAATTTTCTAACATGCAACTACATGCCACGATGCAACTAACATATATACATCCTAATGCATATGATTCTATCAACTAATATGCCATATAAACTAAATGCAAGTCCTAAGTTCACATTGTTATACCGCATCAATCAAAATAAAGCCACATAGTCATTAACATAAAGAGGAAAAAGGAGATTGGGAAGATCATACCATGCGGTCTTCAATATCCTCATGTCTCGGATGTGGCGTAGTCGATCAATGTGAACAAGGATAGACAAACACAATATATACAAAACAATATATACAAGTCTACACTAAAAAGGAAATGAACATGTTTTTGATTTTTTCAGTTTTTCAATTTTTATGGTTTTTGATTTTATGAAATAAAATGACATGTTTTTGGGATTTTTCAAAATTTTTCAATTTTTTTTTTTTTTTTTTTTTTTTTTTTTTATCATTTTTGGAATATAAATTTCCATCCCCCACTTTATTTTGGACATTGTCCTCAATGTACATGTAGGAGTAGGAATGAAAAAGGAAATACATGTTTTTGGATTTTTGATTTTTTGAAATAAAGTACAAATGCAATGATATGATATGAATGCATGCTCTAGCTAAATGCAATTCTATATGACATATATAACAAATGAATGTGTTAGGCCTGGAAATCCGCAGACCACCCTGATCAGCATTTCATCTAAACCTGACTGCCAGACTCTCAAGGTGTCAGGCTCTCAGGGCACATGAAGTTAGGCGCCAGGCCATGGAGAGGACAACGGTCCAAATATCAGGACAATATTTGACCAAATCCGCGTATATTAATGGAAATAAATACGCAGCATTAAGTGTGAAGATTATGCAGTAAATACGGTAATTAAGAAGGAAATATTCAGCAATTATTACTAGCAATTATGGAGAATATTCAGCCTTCAATGCTTGATCATGCAGCCGTTCAAGATGGGAAGCTATATAAAGAACACTTGAGAGATCTGAAGAGGGATCATTCATACGCAAGAAGATATATACATATTACTTAGAAATACAAGCATTGTTGTTACGATAAGAATATTCTCTCAAATCATATAGTGAAATCCTCTCCTGGCTTGGTGCCCGTGGTTTTTTCCCATTCAAGGGTTTTCCACGTACAAAATTGTTTGTCTTGTTATTTTTGTTATCTTATTTACTGACTTAATATCGTACCATTCGTCAACCTGACCAGAAATCTAATTAGAGCTAGTTAACCCTGCACGATATCACCCTGACCTGATTTCGCCTTGCGCAAAATCCACACAAAACAATTGGCGCCCACCGTGGGGCATCTAGCTCTTTAATCCTTTCTTCTTATCTTACAAAAACTTAAAAACCTACAAAAATGGCCCAACCCACCGTTGAAGAACAATTGAATGCAGCTCTCCAAAAAATCGCTGAGTTGGAAAGCCTGAAAGAAAAAGTGGCCCAAATCAAGCAGATATCCCCAGAACCGAAAGAATCGAGTCAGCCCTGAAGCAAAAATTGAAAAAAACCCAAGGGGCAGGCTCTAGATTCCAACCAGGAACCCCATTTTCATCAATCATCTAAAACATTGATTTTTCCAGTTTTGGGAGCCCAAATACTCCTAAAATCACTAACGTAGATGGTGATGAAGAGCCGAAAAATGATGATAAACCTGATGAATCTGCAGCGCCTATCATGATGGCAATAGTTCAGGAGATCAAGAAACTCAATGAAAAATTTGACAAGATACCAGGAGTACCTGTCAGTATGGAAGAAGCGGCCCCTGACAGCTATGCTGATTCACCCTTCATAGACGAAATAGCCAAAGTAGACCTACCAAAGAAGTTCACAATTCCATCCATGAGGGTCTATGATGGAACCACGGATCCACAAAATCGCGTGGCTCTTTACAAGCGTAAGATGTTGTTTGCATCCATTCCTAGCGAGTTCGACAAGTTTGCATGTGCAAGGGTTTGGAACGACCGACCGCCCCGCCCGCAATGGTACATCAACCCGCCACCGGCAAAGATTCCATTCCTTTGCCAACCTGATTACGATTTCAACCAAGCAGCGATTCGCAAGTAGCGGGGAGTTGGAGAAACGATCCAGTGACCTTTACCGAGTTACACAGAAGCTTGATGAAACTCTCAGGACATTCCTTGCAAGATTCAACAAAGAAAAAGTATCTATACCCAGATGTGACGTTGGAACAGCAGTGGAGGCATTTAGACAGGGGTTACTACCACATAGTGACTTATACAGTGAACTCACTAAGTATCCCTGCCACACCTTCGAAGATGTTCAGGCCAAGACCCTTGCCTTCATCAGGCTGAAAGAAGATAAAAGCTACAAGCTTGGATCACCCAGTGGACCAAGGAATCATGAAAAAAGCAATATGAAAAGCAACAGAGGGAACAATTACAGACCTACTCCATATTCCAGGCCAGATCAGTCAGAAGTCAACCTGACTCATGAATATCAAGGTAAGGCTAAGGTTTATCCACCTATCTCCGAACATAACTTTTGTGTTGATACTGCAGGATTGATCCAGAGGCTTGACAATATGGGAACAGCTGTTAGATGGCCCAGGAAGGTAGAAAATCCAAATCCCAGAAGAGACAATTCAAAATGGTGCGAATTCCACATGGATATTGGACACACCACGGATGATTGTTTCACTCTGAGGAAGGAAGTGGCCTACCTGCTGAAATCAGGATACTTAAAAGACCTGATCAAGTCAAAAGGCAGGAATGCAAACCAGGATAAAGAAAATCAGAGCACAAGCAGGATCGCAGCCTCCCTCCACCACCACCACTCTATGAAGTAAAATTCATATCATGCGGTTCAGAGATTTGTGGCCTGACAAGCTCAGCGGCAAAAAAGATAGCCAGGACACCGAGGACCGTGTCACCCTGCAAGCTGGATCCTGTTCCAACAATCACTTTCAACGATTGCGACCTGGTGGGCATCCCTGATGTTCATCACGATGGCCTGGTCATTTCTATGCAGATTGGAACAGCCACAGTAAGAAGGATCCTGGTAGATGGAGGCAGCTCAGTAAACCTGATCATGCTTGACGTACTGAAAGCCATGAAGATAAACGAGGATCAAATCACCAAAAAATCCAGCGTCCTAGTAGGGTTCAGTGGTGAAACCAGGAGCACTCTAGGAGAGATCCACCTCCCAACCTATGTGGAGGGAGTCTCATCCTATGAAAAGTTTGGGGTCCTTGACTGCTTGTCATCCTACAACGCAATCTCAGGCGGACCCGGATTCACAATGTCAAGGCCCTACCATCAACCTATCACCAGTGCATCAAGATACCAACAGACTGGGGCATAGCCATAATCAAAGGGGATCACAAGATAGCCCAGGAGTGCTACACAGCAGCCTTGAAGCCTTCCAAGGCGGGTAAGTCCTGGCATAGCAATTCTGATGATTCGTCAGAGCACGTATGTAGCACCTCCGAATGGAAACAGATCAGGTAATTCTAGACCCTGAGTACCCCGACAGGTATGTTTTAATAGGATCGACGCGCGAGATAATGTCGGGCCCGAATCTGGTAAAATTCCTTAAAAATAAATCATCTTGGTTTGCTTGGTCACATTTTGATATGACTGGAATTAGTGCTGATATTATTACTCATAAGCTCAATGTTGACCCATCTTTTAAGCCTGCGCGAGAAAAGGCGCAAATTTGCAAATGAAAGAAACATCATAATAAATGAAGAAGTAGAAAAACTCTTAGATATGGGGATGATCAGGGAAGTAATGTACCCCCGAGTGGTGGCTAACGTAGTTGTTGTGCGAGAAAAAGAATGGAAAGTGGAGAGTCCGTGTAGACTACACCGATCCGAACAAAGCTTGCCCTAAAGATCCATTCCCCCGCCTCATATTGATGCCATGGTAGACGCAACAAAGTCACGAAATGTTGACATTCATGGATGCTTCCACGGATTCAATCAAATAAAGATGCACCCGCCGACCAGGATAGTATCGCATTAATTACAGGCATCGAGGTATATATTGTTACATTGCCATGCCTTTCGGCTGAAGAATGCGGGGGCAACGTACGCGCCTGGTCAACATGATGTTTAAAGACCGGATAGGTGACATCATGGAAGTATACATAGATGACATGGTGGTGAAATCCAAGAATGCAGAAGATCATGTGAAGCACCTAGAAATAGCATTTGAGATATTAGAAAAATATAACATGAAGTCGAACCCCGCAAAGTGCCACTTTGGGGTCTCTGCAGCAAATTTCTTGGATATATGGTCACAAAGAGAGGCATAGAAGCAAGCCCTGAATAGATAAAGGCCATCCTGGAACTACAATCACCCAAGTCGTCAAGGATATCCAAAATTGACAAGGGTAGCTTCCCTGAACCGCTTTATATCAAGATCTTCTGAAAGATGCAAAACATTCTATAACTTATTCAGGAAAAATAAACAATTCCAGTGGACGGACGAGCATGAGGCAGCTTTCCAGGATCTAAAATCCTATTTATCATCTCCACCCTTACTGGTTAAACCAGAAAAGGGAGAACCTTTGTCAGTATACCTATCTGTCACCGACACAACAATCAGTGCAGTCCTGGTGAAAGAACAGGATGGGCAGCAACATCCAGTCTACTATGTAAGTAAAGCCTGCTAGATGCTGAGTTGAGGTATGGACTACTTGAAAAATATGTTTTAGCATTGATAATGTCATGTACCAAACCGAGACCTTATTTTGAAAGTCACCCAATTATAGTCAGGACCAATTTAGCAATAAAATCTGTCCTGTGTAAACCTGAACTTTCAGGCAGGATGGCCAAATGGTCAGTACAGATTAACACATATGACATCTCCTTTGAACCCAGGGCAGCGATCAAATCGCAGGCCCTAGCAGACTTTGTGGCTGACTTCACCCCTAACATGGAACCAGACCTAATAAAAGAGGTCAACCAACTAGAAAATAAAACCCTATACCAAGAATGGACCTTGTTCATAGATGGGGCATCCAATGCCAGGGGGACAGGGTTAGGATTAGTACTTAAATCACCCCAGGAAGATGTAATAGCTCAGTGTAAGTGTGAGTTCAAAGCTACCAACAACGAAGCGGAATATGAAGCCCCGATAGCAGGGCTTAAAGGTATGTCTAGACCTCGGTGTTCAAAACCTAAAGGTAAAAACCGATTCACTCTTAATTGCCAATCAAATAAAGGGAATTTATACGGCTAAGGATGCAAAAATGATTTCGTATTTAGAATATGCAAAAACCTTACCGCTAAATTTCCTTCATTTGATATAGATCAAATACCTAGAGACACGAATACCCAGCCGATGCTGGCTAGCCTAGGTTCAAACTTTACCCCCGTTGTTTTTGATAAAATACCAATTGTGCACTTATTAGAGCCGACCATCAAAGAAACTCGAACAGTCAACCTCATCAATCGAATGACAAGTAAATCATGGACTAAACCTTATTATGATTGGTTTCTCCGTGGAATACTACCTCAGGGAAGACATGAGGCAAGGGCCTTTAAAATTAGAGCTTCATCTTATGCTATAATCAATAACACCTTATTCAAGAGATCGCAGGCTGGACCCTACCTGAGATGCTTGGAGCCTGACGAAGCCAAACTAGTACTTCAAGAGATACATGATGGACACTGTGGCAACCATAAAGAAGGAAAGAGCCTGGCAAACAAAGTTCTCGTGACAAAGCACTACACTCGGCCTACACCGAGGGCCGATTGCTGGAATATTCCTCAAAATGCGAAACTGCCAAATTCATGCACCAATCATACATCAACCATCTGAACTCCTTCATTCAATTTCCGCGCCCTGGCCATTTATAAAGTGGGGGCATGGACATCGTAGGAAAATTGCCTATAGCTCCAGGACAAAAAGTCTTCATGTTAGCCATGACTGATTACTTCTCCAAATGGATTGAGGCTGACTCTTACAAGCAAGTAACCTTAGAAAAAGAAGTAATAGCCTTCATCAGGACAAACATTATTTGCAGATATGGAGTCACATCAGAAATAGTATGTGACAATGGAACTCAATTCGTGGGAAAAAGGACCCAAGCATTCTCGCGAGAGTGGAATATCAACCTGGTAACATCGACCCCGGATACCCAAAAGCTAATGGCCAGGCAGAGTCAAGCAACAAGGTAGTCATAAGTCGCCTAAAAAAAAGAAGCTGAAAAGAAGACGAGGCGGATGGGTCAAGAACTCCCATTAGTACTATGGGCGAGACAGACAACTCGAAGACCCGCAACAGCCGGACACCTTACTCCCCTGGTGTATGGCCGTGAAGTCGTCATCCCCCCAATCACGAGTACCAACATCCAGATCCGGCTGAACAACGTTGAAATAAACAAAGACCGATGCAAGATAACTTGGTGTGCCGAGAAGAACTAAGAGACGCCGCCAAAATCAGGATGGCATCATATCAACAAGCAGTTGCCAGGACTTACAATAAAAACGTCGTGGTCGTGGTCTTCAAAGAAGGAGACCTTGTCGTACGCAAAGTATTTCCAAATAAAAAGGAAAAAAAGCAGCAAGCTAGCTCCCACATGGGAAGGCCCTTACTTAATTGATTCAATTGTTGGACAAGGAGCATACAGGCTCCAAACACTAGAAGGGGAAATGATCCCAAGATCCTGGAATGTAACTAATTTAAAACTATTGCATATGTAAAGATCGGATCGGGCTACGATCGGTACAAATTCAATCACTACTCAACCTTTGATGTGCTATGTGATGAACTACATACTTTATATGACTTGTCCGTATTTTATACCGCTCAACTAACCCATCTATTTACTTTTTGAATCCTGAACAATTATACATAATAAAAGATTATACGCATAAATATTCGTGGATTGAGGGCTACTCTACTATATATTCTGAAACAAAAATTTTGCACTTAATCGTGCCTAAAGAGTTGGTAACCATCACCGGATACGAGTAAAAAGTCAGGACCAATCGGCATGAAATAATTGCGACCGACTAGGTTTATTGCCACGGATAACAACCGGCCGGACGCAGCAAGAAGACGGTGCAAGAGTGTTTTATCCCGACCATCAGTCTAAAATGCCCTCTCGACAGGCCGAATACCAAGCCCTCCAGCCAGGCAGGGGACATAAGCCCTCCTGACAGGCCGGATTTCCCACCCTTTCAACCATTATAGCAAAAAACTATACTTGGTTGAAATACTTATGACAAAAATTGAAACAAAAATGTGCAGGTTATTTAGCCAGAATCATGCAAACAAAATACTTGACATGTCCAACATGATGAAACTCACAAATCAAGCAAAGACAAAAGTGAAATCAGCCAAAAGAAGGCCATCATGCCTATATTAATAAACCTTTACCCCCTGGGGCAAAGGCGCCAAAATATTCATAAAAGCCAGAGAGAGCCTCACGACCCAAAACAGAAAATAAAAATAATGTCCGTCTGTGGACATCCCCCCTCGGATGGGCCAAAATAATAACCGAGAATTAAAAATATTATCGCTTCTCCTCGAAGCGGCAGCATCAACAACTCGCTCCCACTCTTAGCCGGCTCGGCCTCAACGTTCGCTCCCGGAGAGTCGACCTCCTGTTCATTTTCCAAATTATGCAGGTCAGGATATTTCGAAGCAGCAAAAGCCATCTTAGCTGTAGGGTCCCATTTCTCCCTGGCCTTGACAGGCTCCGACATGGGAGCCGCCCTTCCCTTGATGTAGAAATAGAGGGAGGCATCATCCAACTTGAACTCCAAGTCATCCCTCTCCTGGGTAAGCTCTTCATTCCTATCCAGGGCCTCCCGCAATGTACCGCGTGCTTGAAGGCGCCTCGGTCTTAGCAACATCTCTCTCGGCCGCACCTTTGTCAAATCAACAGTTTTAGCAGCCAAGCCGGCCCTTGCAAATTCCAGCTCGGACTTCAACCTATCATAATCCGATCTCATCGGATCAATCCAGCTACAAAGAAGTAGCCCGATAGGCATTATGGAGACAGTCGCAGACTGGTCAAAAACAAGAAAAGTATGAATAATTTGTAACAACAATAGAGGACTACCAAAACACATGGAAATAATGCCAACATACCTCCCTCACAAAGAAGCCAGGGCATCGCCCAAGAGGTCGACCGAATGATCCATCAAGCAATCGCCGAGTAGCAGTCTCAACAGGTCAAGGGTGAGCATAACATCCTATTTAGAAGCCGCATAGTCCCCGATTTTCACCCTAGCAGCCTCCATATTATCCAACCTGGCTCTCACCTCCCGGCCAAGGCGTAAACGTCAACATCCTCAATCCTCCTTTTTGGTCGGGTGAACTTGTTTCAGCAGGGCAAGAGTGCGCAGATCGACCTTGGCAAAGCATCGACTTCTCGATTAAGTCTATAACAGGCTCAAGATCCCCACTCCCCCGGGGACCTTCCTCCTTGATTTTCGCTAGCTTTGGTGAAAGGTCGGCCATGCCAAACCCGACAAGGCGAACAGACGACCGGTAGCCGCAACACGAAATACTATATCAAAGAATATAAACAAAACATTATCGGAAGCCAGGTAAAAACAAAGGAAAAATTAAAATAGACTTAAACTGAGGTACGGGCACCGTGACCCACGACACTTTAGCCACCCCCGGGAGCCCCGCTTGACCTTCAAAAATGAGGAAGATGACCAACCCCGCAACAAAGAGGCAGGACCTCTCCAAAGGAGGAATAGCAAGGAAAGCAGAAACATTGGGAGTAGGATACTCGGTTTCAAAGAACTACTTGATTGTCAATCGCACACATAAAAGGTATGACTTATTATTTTTTCATTCTTTCACTAAGTAAAAGACATGCAGGTCAAAGAAAGAAACCAAAAGACTCACCAGCCACACAGGCCTCATGATTCAAATATGCCGGTCGGGACCCATTAATTGGTCCCGACAAACATATAGCCGAAACTGACCGCCCCTTATCATGGCCACTATCTAAATTGCTCGAAGAGGAGTAGTTGACGGCCCGACCTTAAAACTTATACGGCCAGGACTGTTTTGTTTTAACAAAAGATAACAGGTTTTCAAATCATCAAGAGAAAAAGAGACATTGTGTTTTTTACAGAGGTTCTCAATAGACCATACAACTTTCCACACCATCGGCATTAATTGATAAGAGGGAACACCAATCTCCTTAATAACCTCAACCATAAGAGGAGAAAAGGAAGCTTACAACCTGCCCCCAAGGCTCGTCGTGGATGCAAAACCAACCAGGACAAGCCCGGTCACGATAGGAGAATTCTCGGGATCCGGACTTCAAGATCGCGAGGATAATCCCCTTATCCTTCAAAATTTTCTCAACGCAGCTTCAAGTGGTTTGCGGAGACCGATCCTCATTTAAAGCCTTGGTAGGCTTGAATTGGAAAGCGCCATGAGATATTGAAATCATCTCCAATGGAGGATCACTTGACTTATCTACTGCGGGAGATGGAGAGAAGAAGCGGGTAGAGTTTTGGAAGAAACTTCCTCGGGATTATGAGGAGGAGGAGTAGCAGGAACCGCGCCCTAGTAGATTTTTTTTTTCGACCATTGTTTGAAGAATTATGGAATATTGATTAAGAGATTTGGGAAGTTGAGAATTAAGAAAATCAAGAGAAAGAAAGTTAAGAGAAAGAAGACGAAGAAATTATGTTGATGAGTTCAAATTAATGAAGCACCCAAGTATTTATAGCAAAGAAGATTAGGGTTTCAACCGCAAAATAATTAAGGAAGTTGCGATGAAATAAACCACGCCACAAAGCAATTGCGAGAAAAGAGCCGTTACAGAAAGCGATCGGGGAAAATTTAACCGTTGGGTGATCTTATCAAAATTGAAGTTATCTCCTCATTTTTTCGTCCTGGCATTACCAATGTGGAGATAAGGGGCAATTGTTAGGCCTGGAAATCCGCAGACCACCCTAATCAGCATTTCATCTAAACCTGACTGCCAGACTCTCAAGGTGTCAGGCTCTCAGGGCACATGAAGTTAGGCGCCAGGCCATGGAGAGGACAACGGTCCAAATATCAGGACAATATTTGACCAAATCCGCGTATATTAATGGAAATAAATACGCAAAGATTAAGTGTGAAGATTATGCAAGTAAATACGGTAATTAAGAAGGAAATATTCAGCAATTATTACCAGCAATTATGGAGAATATTCAGCCTTCAATGCTTGATCATGCAGCCGTTCAAGATGGGAAGCTATATAAAGAACACTTGAGAGATCTGAAGAGGGATCATTCATACGCAAGAAGATATATACATATTACTTAGAAATAAAAGCATTGTTGTTACGATAAGAATATTCTCTCAAATCATATAGTGAAATCCTCTCCTGGCTTGGTGCCCGTGGTTTTTTCCCATTCAAGGGTTTTCCACGTACAAAATTGTTTGTCTTGTTATTTTTGTTATCTTATTTACAACTTAATATCGTACCCTGTCAACCTGACCAGAAATCTAATTAGAGCTAGTTAACCCTGCACGATATCACCCTGACCTGATTTCGCCTTGCGCAAAATCCACACAAAACAGAATGCAATCTAAACTATACTATATGAACTCATTAATGTAAATGCAATATGAAATATAATACAAATGCATGCGAAAACTACACTAAATGCAATGTATATACAAAAGAGAGAGAGGGAGAGGTATCATACAAATGGCGATGGTGAGGTAGGCCTCTTTCACTCGTCATCCTCCTCCTCTTGGTAACCATATTGGTGAGAGCTCCCGGCTTGGTCATACTCTCTTGATTGGCCTCAATACCCTCCTTGGTCAAACTCTCCTTGATCATGCCCTCCTCCATGGCCCGAGTACCCTCCACCACCGAGATCCCAAGCTTGGCCCCCTTGATTAGGGAACAAATGTTGTGGTTGGGCCCAAGAGGTCTTAGGACCATTGGGGTCAATATATCCTTGTTGAGCCATGTTATAGTATTGGGGATAAAGGGCCAAGTAGTTGTCGACCCTCCCTTCATGTACCCCGAGGTCCACTCTATTCATGAGTTTCATTAAATCATTAATGCCCGGGGTATTGGGGATTTCCGGTCGGAATTCGGTATAAGGAGTAGGGTATGGTGGGATAGGCACAAAGGAAGGTGGGCGAATAGGCCTTGCCGGTGCCCCACGAGGTACTTGTTGTTGGCGGGGTGGCTCTTCCCTTTGAGGGGGATTGTCGAGAATTTGGATATCAAGGAGGTAGCTTGGTGGAGGCGAATATGGGCTCAATCTTGGGTCGATGCCCGGTATCTTCCAACCCTCAAGGATGATTGAGGTGCATCCTTTTGTGTACCATTCTACACTCCCTTCTTGAGTGTAGTTACACCACCGGTGATGGGTGAAGACGGTGTGATCATCAATCAAAGTCCTCCCCTCAAGAGGAGTATATGTCCCACGGGCGTTGGACCCGGGGCAATGGTAGTTGGCCAAAATAGTAATTAGACCTCCCATTACGAAGGTCTTGAGTTGGGTGGTCCCTTGAGCAAAATAATTAAACCTAGTAAGTATTTCAAAGGGTGTGTTGAAGTTATAGCGCCTCGTCCCCCGAACATTCAAATAGGACTCAAGAAAAGTTAAATCATTGAGAGTACACCTATCTTGTTCGTATCTCCCATTGATGGTACCGGCTACAAAGCGCTCGGTGATCCGAATCACCGGATGTTGGATGGTGAAGGTATAACATTGCTTTAAACCGGTAAAATTCCTCCCGGAAATAGCCCTCCAAAGTAGGTCCACATCGAAATTATCGGGTTTATCGGTATAGTTGGTGGGCACTTCAAGACCGAAAATGTAGGCAAATTGATCAAGTGAAAGACTATGGTCTAGGTTGCACAACCTAAACTCCATGCCCACAGTTGTTCGGGTATTCGTTACAATGCGAAGGCTACTCAAAAACTCAAGAGTTAGACTAAGGTACGTCTCCTCATGGGCATGGAAAAGTTTTGCAATCCCTAGGCCATCAAAGAACATCTCGGTGGGGTACCTTATTCTAAGGACTTCCAACACCCTAGTATCTATGAATTGAGTAGGTTCATAGTTCTTACCTAGCAATTTAACAAAGTTCTTGCGGTGGTCATCGGATTCGAAAAGCACCTCTTGGAAGTACTCAAGTTGTTCAATTTCTCCCCTTATTATGGGACGGAAGTTCCTTGGTAGCGCTACCTCTCGCGGAGTTGAGGAGGATGATCCCTTGTGTTTCCTTCCGGTGGATTCAACTAACTTCTTAGCCTTGCCCTTGAGGTTCATCATCTTGAAGTTTGAGGAAAATGGGGGTTTTGTTGGCTTTTGATGTGAGGGGAGTGTTTTTGAGGATGGAGATGAGTGTTTTAGGGTTAGATAAGATGAAGAAATGAGGCAGAAATGGGGTGATTTTATAGAAGAAGAGGGGAATCCGAGCGGATAAGGGTGGGACCCTGCCGGATTGTTCGAGAAAAAGGCCACAATCCGAGCGTCTTTCACGCGGGACGGGCGTCTTGTGCTGGTAGAGGATGGGCGGCTTCCTTCAAATCCGCGCGGATTTTGAGACAGGGGCTCAGCAATTTTGGGAGCAGGGAGAAGACGGGCGTCTTCTGCGTTGAGACGTGCGTTTTGCTCGGGACGGGCAGATTCTCAAAAATCCGCTCGGATTTCCTGCCAGTTTCAAAATTTTGTTTCAGATGACATTCAGGACGGGCGTCCCGTGGAGAATACGAGCATCTTCTTTCAGGACGGGCGTCTTGTGCTGAATCCGCTCGGATTCTAAGACAATGCCAACCAGTTATGTAACGAGGGCCCTGGACGGGCGTCCAGGCCTCGGGACGGCCGTCTTCAGGTTCTTTTCTTCTTTTTCTTTCTTTTCCTTTCACAATCATACCCTTTCACCAATTTGCTATTCCTCCTTATCTTTTTCTGAAATTTGCTCAATAAAAATGTAAGATGACTCTCTCTCTCACTACTCTCATGCAAGAAATCAAATACAAATGCAAGAATGTACAATATTATAAAAAGTAAGGAATCCAAGAAATATCTTACAAACGGTGGTTTGAGATAGGACTCCACCAAACTAATTCAAATTGTAAGAATTTTTGTCCATAGAGCTCAAGGCTCTTAATAAGAGATCAAAAGCTTGTGAACAAGCTCCAAATAAACATAAGTTTGGGTTGCTGCATTTGAACATGAAATTTGGCCAAGGAAGCTTGTAAAATGTCCTTTCTTTTGCTTTGTCCTCGGCATTAGAGCTTTCCCAATGTTTCCAATAAACAGGTCCATGATTCTTGTCAATACTAGGCATGAAGTATGGTTCATTTTCATCCGTAAACTTCCACTCACCAACTCCTTCTTCAATTCCGGTAATGATGATAGCATTTTGATTTTTCAATCCTTCCAAGGTGGAAAGAGAATTTTCATGGCATTGATGATCGAGTTCCTTAGAAGTTGTCATTGTGGGTGCCAAACTTCCACAAGTAGCTTCACGAGCAAGCTTCTCTTTGAGCTTTTTCACCAAGTAGCTTTTGTACGATGCTTTGGCCTTTTGAAGAAGGTCCACCATGTCCTCTTCAATGATCATTGGCTCCATGATAGGTGTCAAGTAGTCTTTATGAGGAATAGGGGAATGACGTTCTTCTTCATGATAGGGTATCTCAAATGTCTCAAGGATAGGCTCGTCAAGCAAGGTGATATTACGAGTCCATCCTTTAGGCTCATCATCATTGTTGCTATCTTCATACGAAT
The DNA here is from genome assembly GCF_048544455.1 of Silene latifolia. Lineage (NCBI taxonomy): Eukaryota > Viridiplantae > Streptophyta > Magnoliopsida > Caryophyllales > Caryophyllaceae > Silene > Silene latifolia. The sequence continues at coordinate 79,828,988 of NC_133530.1, forward strand.
CATAAATGGGGGTTTCATTTCTCTTCATTATTTCTTCCTCCAACATCTTCATGTTCACGTCAAACGACACACCCTCGTACTCACAAAGGTCAAGAGTATTCGGCTTGCTCAACCTCAAATCTTCCTCATCAAATACAACACTTTCATACTCACAAGAGCTTACGGAAATTGGCTCTTCCCATTCTTCATTTTTCATGCCAAAAGTTACTACTTCAAACTCATATTCATGATCAATGTCCAAAGGACGGTGTGGGGTGGTTGCTTGGGATTCTTTCAATTGGGTGATTTGAATCTCCAATTCCTCACCTTGGGCAACAATGCCTTGAAGAACATTGTCCCTCTTTTGGCTCTCTTCTAGCATTTGTTTGAAGAAGTTTTGTTGATCTCCCATCATTTGGAGAATCACATTTTGAATGGGTTCATCGTCATGTTGTGGGTAGGTGTGAAAGTAGTTGTATTGTGGCAATTGAAACTCATTATGAAGTGGGTATTGGGTGGGTGGTTGTTGTTGATATTGGATGTGGTGATTTCGGTGGGAAAAGTTGGGGTAGTAGTTAGGATTTTCATTGTATGAATAGTAAGGTAGGTTTGTGTTGACTTGCTCCTCAAACTCCCCATACCCATAGTCATACTCAAAAGATCCACCACATACTCCATGTATCAAGTCTTGAGCCATCATAGCTAAGACAAGGAAACAACTACAAGCATGGAAACTACACAAAAACGGTAAGAACAATCCTTGAGGAACAAGTTCCTCAAGGTGAAAGCACAATTAAAATAGACAAACAAGTAAGAAATTAATCACATAGCACCATCCCTGGCAACGGCGCCATTTTGATGTGGGTGATGTCGTCGGGTCTCCCAATCAAACACATTTATAATACTCAACAAACAACTAGTTAGCGGTAAGTCGAGGTCGATCCATGGGACGGTGTGCTTTGGTTTCTAAGTCTATCTATCTCAATTTGTGCTAGTGTCACAATTGATGGGGTTTGTAGTTGTATTCTAAACTAGTGAAAGTAACAAAGTAAAGCAAACAATGAACTAGGAAATGTAAACAAATGACTAAAAGTACTAGGATGTCATGGGGTCATAGGGGATTCATGGTATTGATCGTACAAACATGTTTACGATTATAAGCAAGCAATTAATGTTGTGGAGAAACCGAGTTGGTTTATGTCTTACGGTTCATAGGGAGAGTTGGGTCCCGGAGCCGAATCGATTAGATTGTACAACACCTACAAGTCGACTTACTTTCCTCCTATTCAACTTCTATGCATGGTCTAACAAGACTCGAGTTGGTTTATATCTTACAAGTCAAGTTGAGTAGATAAGAGATGGTTGTAAATGCAAGATTCATATGCTTAGCATTTCATCAAACATCTCATGTGCATAAAGTTGACATCACAACAAGCAAGCAATTTAATCATGTGAACATATTAGATTAAGCATGAATCAATCCCATGTTGGTTTCCTCTAATTACCCACTAATCCTAGCTAAAAGACTACTCACTCATTATCATGAGAAACATGTCATTAATGGTGTCAATCTTCACAACAAGTATAAACATGATAATAGAATGAAGAAATGAACAATAAAGATTAAAGAGTAAAGGAATTATACCAAACTTGAGATGATCCAAATAATAAAGCAAAGAATAATAGAAGAAACTAAATTGATTGATGAAGGGTTTTAAATCCTTCAATAATAACCCAATAATCTTCAATTACCCAAAAGCAACAAACTTGAATGATAAACTTGAACAATGAAAGATTAATGTGTAATTTTGTGGAAAGATTAAAGAGCAATCTATTCTAATCTACTTCTAATCTAATCTAAGAAGGATTCTTAATATGGAGGCTTAACCTAATCTAAAACTCCATCCAAGCTCCCTTTTGATTATTTACAAGTGGGGTATTTATAGTAGAGCTTCATTAGGTTAACTAAGGCTAAATTAGTAATTACATTTTTTTGTTTAGAGCAGGAACACGCTAGTCTTTTTGGAAGGATGAGCATCTCGGCGGAAGATGTCGCGGTCCGTCCGTCCAGGGAGGGAAGACGCTCGGATTCATGAGGTGGTGCACGGGCGTCTTCATGGGAATCCGCTCGGATTGTAGTGGGGGAATCCGGGCGTCTTTGTTGCTTGCACGCTCGGATTGTCACCCTGGACTGGCGTCTCGCGTGTGAGCCGCTCGTCTTCTGTGGCAGAATCCCTTTTCTTCACTTTTCTTTTTATTCTTGTAGGATTGGTCTTTAGTTCTCGCTTCCTCTTCATACTAGTCCATCAAACATCGTCAAATAGCTTCCAAATATGCACGAAAGATGGGAATCTCCGCCTTATTATCTTCTTTCCTACAAAACATACGAAATGCACTAGGAAAGCAAAATAGAAAGCATTCGACAGATAAAATGGTCATGGAATGATACAATAGTATGCAAAATAGGCTCAATTAGGGGACTAAATATGCTCAAATAATGGTCACATCAAATAACTCACTGTACAATTATACCGGTCTACCATTACTGAATAGAGAGACATTACGGAGTAGAAACTCCCCTAGGCTAAGCCCTCCTCCATGTACACAGGATCCCAGGTCTAAGACCCGTGTAAACCCCCTGGCACTTTCACCAGTAATAATCAGAACCGTAGTTCACATGAGGCCGTGCCCCCTTCCATGTACACATGATAAATTTATAATGTCATCTCTCCCCCGTAATCGTATCCCGAATGCTACAATTGGCCAATAGTACATTATAACAGAATTACTGATATGACAATCACATTTTCATATAAAGACAGTTAATATAACATGTGAGTAACATAATGATAATATAACATTATACGGTCGATAATATTATAAAATAATCACTACTTATTATTACTTATTTCTACGACGAAGGGTCCCGAAATCATACCTATAAATCATGTATATGGAGTAGTAGCTAATCATAAGTAAAATATTTGTATTATGTGACTCTTCATATCACTCGTATACTTTATTTTTTTGTTCATTTATAAGGAATGATGAAGGCTATTTATATTACTTGTGAGGCGGCTCATCACCAACAAGCATGCATGCTTCACGTCATCTCAATCTATTACTAAACTTAAGAATTAAGTAAGCTCATGCATATCCAAAATGATAACTATCCATTCAAATATTACTTAACCACTAAGTAAAATCATAGATAACTATGTACGACTTACATTACACGTTTAAAGGGTGACTCAATCGAGATAGTTTTCAACTCGGGTTAATACATATCTAACTTTACCAAAGATATGTTTAATTTAATCGGATATTAGTCTATACGGGTAATAACAGTCTTATTTTTCTCGGGATATTACATAAGCCATAGCTAACTGTGTCTTAGTCCATGTATCTTTCATTGGCACAAAATGAGTTGAGTTGGTCAGTCGATCCACTATAACCCAGATCATGTTGTTACCCTACTGACTCTTCGGTAAACCCACGATTAAATCCATAGAAATGGACTCCCACTTCCACTCAGGTACCTCAAGAAACTGAATCTTACCTTGTGGTCGACACTGCTGCCCTTTCACTCTCTGACATGTTAAACAACGACCCACAAACTCAGCTGTTTCTTTCTTCATCCCAGGCCACCAGAAAGTCTTTTTCAAATCTTTGTATCGCTTGTCACCGCCTGGATGTACCGAGTATGGTGTGCAATGAGCCTCTGTCATGATCATCTTTTTCAGCTCCTCATCATTAGGAACACACCACCTCCCATCAAATCTCACACTACCGTCTGTATGAATAGAGAATCTAGACATTGTCCCTTTCTCTACTCCAGCTCTTCACTCCACAATCTTAGGATCCAACGCCTGTTTACTGGGATTATCATCATAAAGGTCAGGATGTGCTGTCAAATCTCCCATAGCATCCCTTTCTGGATCATATGTATCCCGAACTTCCCCACCTCATCTCTCAATCTCATCAAGGATATAGTTGTGCATAAAGAATGCACACTCTTCCTGCTCAAAGCATCTGCAACCACATTGGCTTTCCCTTCATGGTATATAATATCCATGTCATAATCGCCAATCAGCCCCATCCACCTCCTCTATCTCATGTTCAACTTCTTTTGAGTGAAGATGTATTTGAGACTCTTGTGATCTGAAAATACCTTAAAGGTCGCCCCATATAAGTAATGTCTCCAAATCTTAAGAGCAAACACCACTGCACTCAACTCTAGATCATGAGTAGGGTAGTTCTCCTCATAAGGCTTCAATTGCCTAGAAGCATAGGCAATCACTTTGCCATTCTGCATCAACATAAATCCTAACCCATTCTTTGAAGCATCCGTGTACACCTCAAAGTTCTCACTCCCTTCAGGCAATGCTAAGATTGGAGCTGTGGTCAAACGCTCCTTTAATGTTTGGAGCGCCGTCTCACAACTTTCATCCCAGCGAAACATGTTCTCTTTCCTCATCAAAGATGTCATAGGTCTAGCAATCTTGGAGAAATCCTTAACGAACCGTCGATAATATCCTGCTAAACCCAATAAACTCCTGATCTCAGCCACATTCTTTGGTGTTTCCCACTTGGTAACTGCTTTAATCTTTGCAGGATCCATAGCTACCCCTTTCTTTGAAATCACATGCCCCAGAAAAGCAACTTCCTCTAACCAGAACTCACACTTGGATAACTTTGCATACAACTCATGTTCCCTCAAGGTCTGCAACACAATCCTCAAATGCTCCTCATGCTCCTCCTTAGTCTTAGAAAAGACTAAGATGTCATCTATGAAAACCACCACAAACTTATCCAAAAACTGACTGAAGACCCGGTTCATCAAATCCATAAACACTACAGGTGCATTAGATAACCCAAACGGCATCACCACATACTCATAATGGCCATACCTCGACGTGAAAGCTGTATTTGGTATGCCCTCCTCTCTAATCTTCACCTGATGGTAACCCGACCTCAAATCGATCTTAGAAAACACTACCGCACCACTCAACTAATTAAACAAGTCGTCTATCCTTTGCAAAGGATACTTGTTCTTCACCGTTACTCTGTTCAGCTCCATGTTGTCTATGCACAACCTCAGGCTCTCATCCTTCTTCTTCACAAACAAAACTGGTGCTCCCCACGGTGATACACTAGGTCTAATGTCTCCCCTCTCAATCAGATCATCCAACTGCTTCCTTAGCTCCTCCAACTCCTTAGTACCCATACGGTACAATGCCTTAGAGATTGGCCCCGTCCTCGGTTTCAGCTCAACACTAAAATCTATCTCCCTCTTCGGTGGCAACCCCGGAATCTCCTCTGGAAAGACATCTGGAAACTCTCCCATCACTGGTATCTGCTAAACTGTCGGATCCTCCACTCTATGATCTCTCACATGGCACAAGATCAACGGGCACCCCTTCCTCAGATAGGACTTCAAGGTCACTGCTGCAATCAACTTAACTTTGGGTTTGACAACAAACCCAAGATAAGACACACTAATCCCCTTAGGACCTCTCAGAGAAACTTTCTTTTGATGACAATCTTGTTGGAAATTCTTAATCTCATAATTTAACATATTCATATATGAATTAATTTATTTAGTCATAAAATAAATTTTAGATCTTATGCATGCAAACATAAATAAGATAAGAGAAGAAATCATCAATCTTACTATATGATTTCGGATTAATGGGCACCAGCAAATTCACCTATTTGTTAGTTCTTGAGCTTTCCTTAAAATGGATGAACAAAAGGTCCAAATTAGAACCTCTCCCAAATGTGAATACCCAAGGAAATCTCTTAATAACTAATATTATTTTGTACTAGAAATAATATAAGTCTTACTATAAAATTGACACAAAAATATTAATTTGTTCTCCTCTATTTCAGTTAAGAGGAGATAATTATTGTGAGTTTTCTATCTCTAAAATGTTTCACAAAAATGTAGAGAGTAGAGTATTTTTCTTACACTAGAAAATATAAGAGTAGTGAATGAATAATGGAGGAATCCATTTGGGTTCCTCTTGCCTCAAAAACCGGTTGGATGGGTGGGTTATTGGGGAGCCAATGCATGCAAAAGATGCTCTTCACAAAAGCTTGTAGGGTTGCATGGCTAGAGATTAGGCTATAATTGTGTTTTCCACTTAAATATAAACAACACAATATAAACTCTATCCTCTCACCCTTATTTTCGGTACATGTATAAAATGGAGAATCCATTTTATTTTGTCATTTGTCAATTTGTCACATGTTACATGTTACATGACATGTCACAATGCAATGTATTTTTAACATATTAAAAATCAACATATTAATAAAAATATGTCATATACAAAAACGACTAGTAATTCGTCATCACTTGTACCAAAATGGTTTATCAAATTATAAATTACAACGTCTTGTATTTATAATAAATTATTCATTCAATTTCAATTGTTTCGTAAACAATAATTTTATCTAAGTAATAAAACAATTCGATTACTTAGACCGTATCTAATTTAATCGAATTACAATAAGACACGTTAATTTTACTCACAAAATCATCCGTCAATTTTAAGCAATTTAATTAACTCGTATCGGCATACGATTAATTAAATAATCAATTAAGAGTATTTCCCTATAGGTATGACCTAAGGGGATCAATCGATCACCACCACCGCATGCGACAATAATGTCAAACTCTAGTCAGCCAATCATTACCGATATATGTGGACCAGTTGACTGTAAAATATTACATCCCACATGTATTCTTAAAATGAGATTTAAACATGTGATCATCATGATCAACAGTTGTGATTGCATTATTGTCGGAGGACACATATTCCAACAATCTCCCACTTGTCCTCGACAAGTGTGCGTCACCAATTCTCTTGTCCTATTACGATCTCCCACTCAATGCAAGGCGTCTTTCAGGTCGTACTTGCAAGTGATCATATCGAGAGTGGTTTCCTCGATCCGGAGAATAATCGATTGAATGGGAGTTATCTACCATAGATACCTTCCGAGCGTGGCCACGCATTTCTAGTTCATTACTCCTCAAGTGGCCCTGAGATATTGTTATAACCCTGACAAGGGGTGGACAATTCCTATCGCACTTATTCCCTTCGACTAGCCACAGCCATCATAACCCAAAATATGCCCATTTGACCTCATTTACGAAGGTCGTAGTAACATAAATCAAAGTTAATCTAAAACTTTGCCACCTTAGGTGAACAGTCTTTAGTCAAAAGAATCGACTCATTAGAATACTATAGTAGCTCTCGCCACGACCAGGCTATATAAATTTGCCAGAACTCTATAAGCGGTCATTAGCCCGACAAAGTGTTCTTAACAGTATGTCTATGTGATCGACTAGTCATCTCACATGACTCCATGGCACTTGAACTTGCCATCAATCGCATCACACTCTAGTCACTTCGAGACGTCAACTCATATAAGTGACTATGGGCGAATACAATGTTAATCTGGGTTCACTTTAACGGGGTTCAATATTGTCTCTACAACCCGTTTGGATGTAACAAAGTATAAAAGGAGTTTTTTTAGATTTTAAAAACTCGAACAACAAATGTGATTATCACATATGAATAGTCAATACCTGATTACTACTTCATATTTTTATAATCCAATTTGATCATGTATGTAGTTGTTCATCTCAATCCAATTGAAATGACATATGACATGACTCATCATGTTAAGCCTATGAGAAGGCTTTGGTTAGTAGGTTTTATCAACTTCTTGTACCTTACTTAGTCTTACTACATACTCGTTTTCCTTTGTAATGTATACATTTGCATTACAAAACTTTCTGAGTACCTGTCTAGATCCAATCTAGACATAAGCTCTCTAGCCTTAGAATAACTCCCACTGCTTCCACAGCGTGCGGGATCCATCCTCTTGGACATCTCATGATCGCAAGTGTACTCAATTTCCGTTGTAAGCATCTCTCATTGTTCTTTATTGCCTAGAACGATTCTAACAAATCCATTTCTTAAATAACATAGCCACAATGGTTCCTTAACCATCTTTAGGTGTTTTGAATACGGTTTTTGTCCGAAACCTTATACACTCTCAACAGTCATTAGTGTAAGCCCTTACGCAAATTTGTGAATTTCAAAAACACTTAACTTCGCATCTTTAATGCTTCTTCAAGCACTTAAGAATAATCTATATGGCTATTTGGTAACTATTACTAAAATTCGATTTGAAACAATTCATCATACTCAAAGTATATGAAGTGTTATACATCATTACTTATTTAATTGATCCGGCAGCGGAAACAATTAGAATCAATCAAATATGTTCAACTTGATTGAACTAGTCATGAATCTTATCAACATAAGACTTCTTATTTGACGCTAATATCATGTGGATTTATCTCCATAAATCTGGATATTAAAGATGTATTATATATATCTCCAAGTCTTAAATCATTCGCAATGGTCAGTATGTCATCCACATATAAGACTAATTAAAATTCCGTAACTCCCACTAAACTTCATGTATAAACACAAATTCTCGACCTCTCGAGAGAAGTTTTATAACATGATCAAAACATTGATTCCAACTCATTGATGTCCTACTTAAGACCCTCTCTTAAGTTTCACATTATCGAATCTACAAAACTCATGACATGTATTGAATACATTCCTTCTAATTGAAGAAGTGGGTTTTAGATTCACTCGTTATATGTATATCATCATAATGAAATACAATCCCTAAGAAGATCCGAATAGTGCAAAACACTTTGCAACTAATCAAGCTTTGATATCTAACAATTCACTTGAAATTTATTTCGGATTTTCATGGCTCTAACCCTTGTATTGAGTTGTAACTTAAACACTCTCATGTAAGTCATATGTTCATTACTTTCCAGAAGTAATCAACTTGAATCAAACAATTTCTTTGTAAGTTGCAAGCTCTTTACTTTCTAAAAGTAACACTAATTCATCATCTTCAACAAGTGATGACTTTAACCTCCTAGGTTAAACAACGTCTCACAAACAACTCTCTCTCAGAAAACGTCTAATAGTAGCCAAGAAAGACCAGTTTCTTGCGACATAACATTCTTTGTGGCTCTTGAATAATTTCTCCCACTCTGTCTTCTAGAAATAAACTTGTATTCTAGAAAGACAGCTTCACGAGCCACAATCCTGTTGTACTCGTGATTATAGTAAGGAAAAATGAGCATTTGTTTCTTTTGAAAAACTTACAAACATGGTATCCTACCATTTCATATCTCATATGATTCGTTTTAGATTTAGTGGAAAAATAACTGTCAAAATGATGAAATCCCCAAAATAAGATCAAGTAACTTAAAGTAACTTGATTAAAGTTCAAACCATATCGAATAGGGTTTGATTTCTTTATCCAACTACACATTATCCCATAATGCGTGCTAAGAGAGATTAATTTGTGATACTATATCACATTTTCTTTGGCTTATATCAAAGTCTTCACTTTGATAATCCCATTACGACTAGATCGTGATTCTTTGAACTCTTTGAACTTCTTCAAAGATTTTTCTATTTACCTTATTAAGTGAACACATTAGCGTCAACTTAAATCGTTGGCAAAAGAAAATGATCAACCTATTTTGGATCAATGATTTACAACCTCGATCTCCTTTTCAACCAAAAGGCATGAGACATCTTACTTTGAATACAAGATACGCATATACCATAAGATTAACAATCTAATGGTTTCAAGAGTACTCAATAACTCTTTGCGTTCATCATTCCAGAATTTAAGGTTTAATCTTGGGTTACCAATTTGAGTCTTGCATCATCTACATGATATATCATTCTAGTTTGGTTTAGAATATAATCACCTTGATAATGGGCCAGCCATACATCAAATCATGGTGTATAGGGTCACAAAAGTGAAACCTCTTTTGTATCTTAACAAGTTTATATTCTTATTTGGAGTTTATGCACTTAATAGTCACAATTAAGTACAACTTTAAACTCAAAAACTAGATTTAGTACACAATGACTCTATCTCTCAACATCATTGTTGCTAGTCGTCATATTCTAATCATCCTATGTATCAAATACAATGATGAAAATCTCAACTGGTTTCTAATATTGACGAAGTAGTACTAGCAAAATTTATGTCAATCAAATAAACATTTAAAGAAGAAGGTCCCATTAGATGTCCCACAACTAACTTGTTGATTCTTCAATAATTTGGGGTAGTTTCCTTTCAAGCGTCCAACATTTAAGACAATGGAAACTTTATCGGTCGGGATTGATAGGTTTAGTATCGTTATTCTCAATAACTTTACTTTTAACATTACCTTGTATCAATTCCATTCTAATTTTACTTCTTTAAACCTCACCCTTTTCTTAACGGTTTAAGAGAATGCTCCCACTCATTTCAATGAGTCTTTGCTAAGAGAAGCAAAATTGAATTTCATGAAGACTACTCTTCATTCGTTTGTTTAGTCTTAAAACTTTCATTGAAGTGGTTGCGTTATTTTGGTCAATTTTGATTTCCAACAAATCGAGTTACCAAAATAATTTAATGTTTCAAAGTACTTAACTCAATTAAGCATATGAGAAACAATTCATTGTAAGTAGATATGTTAGTCAAAAATCAAAAACCCTTTTGATCACGAATAACTTTTATCTATACTTTTCACAAGAGATCCTTGCAATGGATAATTCGAGGTTTTAGAAGAAAATTCATATTTGTCTTTAGTTACGATGTTTTAATGGAGATTTGAATCAAAAACCGAAATGATATCGTATATGAATTGTGGTAAAGAAATAGAACAATATGATAACGGACTAATGGAAAACTTAACATTCATCGTTTTATTAATACTTGTAAATAACAAGTAAAGCATTTATATAGTGACCTCTACCCAACTATGATAAATGATTCCAAGATCCAAATTCATATTAACTTGGGCACGGGGTAGCCGATTCATCCCTCATTAATATAACTCGGTGGATTAACTCTTTAATCGATTCTACTTTTAGAACTCTCGGTCGATAAAATTACTCTAATATTTATCTATAGCCCGGAACACATGCGACTACGGTCACGAATACTTCCGTTGAGCTCAATCCAAATTTCAAATAAATGTGTCCATGATCCAAATTCACATTAACTTGGGCACGGGGTAGCCGATTCATCCCTCATCAACATGAATTCGGTGGATAGACATTTATCACCCACTTCCTCTACGTAACAAGGTTTGTACCCCGGGGAGGCCGAGTGCACTCCCTCGCGAAATAGGTTTTCATGGTTTCTACTTTTTGGTAAGGTTAAGTCTCAATTGTTTATTTTAGAGAGAGGTCATGTCAATTTATTATCTATCATGTTTTAAGTGAACTAAAGCGGTGAACTACGATAATTGTAATTGACACGGTCGATAAAGTCGATTAAAATGATAATGCATGTTTTAGTTATGGCGATTTAGCGATGCATGCAACATATAAATAAAATGCAAAGCATAAATAAAATCCTAGTATGGCCTTCCTAAAATAGTAAATGTAATAAACTATTACAAATTCGGAAACAAACTCCTTTGGTCCTTTGAACTTCGGTCTTGGCACGCATTTCAAGGCAACACTTTCTTTAATGGATCGCCTTCTTGAGTGGCACCGTCTTCAAGGTACTCCGGAATAAATAAATTACATAATAAATTAGATAATTTCCTATTATACATTTGTAATTAAAAATAAAAATAAATCTATTAAATTATAAAACGGTGATACAAGATCACAATAAATTACAACCGAATCGATATTCCCATACATTTCGGGTAATATCAATTAAAAACTAAGGCCATACTAAGTAAAATTACATAATTCAAAAATTACATAAAATTAAAATATGACAATCATAAATAAAATGCAGCATTATAATATGTATGAACATGCCCAATTTTATGCTAAATCGCCTTTAAGGAGCCAATATCATATATTAATCGATTTTTACTGATTTGCGTGACTTAACCTTTTAAAATCACAATAATTACATAAATTCATATTTATGCACAAGTTAATTACCCTAACCGTCTTAGGACTCAAAAATTAGTCTCCACTAATATTTTGACAATAATTAAACTTGATTTCTTAATATTGTTCATAAATGGACCAAAAATACAAAATTATGCTATAAACTTCAAATTAAATTATAAAAATTTCATATAATTTCGAAATTTGAAATTTAAACTCATGAACATTCTGGAAAAATACCATGACACTCATAATGTTCAAAAACTTAGTTTAAAAATTTTGAAAATTTATCGAGAAAAACAATGTTGCGGTTTATCGATTTTAACAATTATGACCATAAAAATATGAGAAAAATTATTTTTACCAACTTTTCATTTTTATATCTGAAATATATGATAAAATGCAATATGTGACGTTTTTCCTTAGTCATGAAGTATGTTTTAGCATTTTTACTAATTAAAGTCACTATTTATGTGATTTTTCATCAAAAATTCATACATCATGCATAAAGATTTCATTATAGCCAAATATTTTACACACATCTTGTAAAATTGCATGTGACAACATACTAAATTTCTATGACCATATTCGAAATATAACTCATATTAACCTATTTAACCATTTAAATACGATTTTAACTTGAAAAATCCATATTTAGAGCATAACAACTCATTTTATCATGAAAATTTACAGGACATCAGTAGATAATATATGTGAAAACATATCCAAAAACCACTGAAAAAATCAAATTTTAGCTATTTTTAGTCCAAAAATGACATTTTTATCATACAAATCACATTTTAATGCCATTATTATATAAAATGAACAATAAAATCCATAAATAAACCAAAATATCCTAAAAACATTTTAGGACCAGAAACTTTAACATGCAAATAAATTTCGTGATATTTCATAATAAACACAAATTTATAAGTTTTGTTTGTTAATCTTATAACTCAGAAAAACAATAACCGATTTGCATGCAAACAACCTAAGGCTCATGATACCGCTAGTTGGAAATTATTAATCTCATAATTTAACATATTCATATATGAATTAATTTATTTAGTCATAAAATAAATTCTAAATCTTATGCATGCAAACATAAATAAGATAAGAGATGAAATCATCAATCTTACTATATGATTTCGGATTAATGGGCACCAACAAATTCACATATTTGTTAGTTCTTGAGCTTTCCTTAAAATAGATGAACAAAAGGTCCAAATTAGAACCTCTCCCAAATGTGAATACCCAAGGAAATCTCTTAATAACTAATATTATTTTGTACTAGAAATAATATAAGTCTTACTATAAAATTGACACAAAAATATTAATTTGTTCTACTCTATTTCGGTTAAGAGGAGATAATTATTGTGAGTTTTCTATCTCTAAAATGTTTCACAAAAGTGTAGAGAGTAGAGTATTTTTCTTACACTAGAAAATATAAGAGTAGTGAATGAATAATGGAGGAATCCATTTGGGTTACTCTTGCCTCAAAAACCGGTTGGATGGGTGGGTTATTAGGGAGCCAATGCATGCAAAAGATGATATTCACAAAAGCTTGTAGGATTGCATGGCTAGAGATTAGGCTGTAATTGTGTTTTCCACTTAAATATAAACAACACAATATAAACTCTATCCTCCCACCCTTATTTTCGGTACATGTATAAAATGGAGAATCCATTTTATTTTGTCATTTGTCAATTTGTCACATGTTACATGTTACATGACATGTCACAATGCAATGTATTTTTAACATATTAAAAATCAACATATTAATAAAAATATGTCATATACAAAAACGACTAGTAATTCGTAATCACTTGTACCAAAATGGTTTATCAAATTATAAATTACAACGTCTTGTATTTATAATAAATTATTCATTCAATTTCAATTGTTTCGTAAACAATAATTTTATCTAAGTAATAAAACAATTCGATTACTTAGACCGTATCTAATTTAATCGAATTACAATAAGACACGTTAATTTTACTCACAAAATCATCCGTCAATTTTAAGAAAGTTAATTAACTCGTATCGGCATACAATTAATTAAATAATCAATTAAGAGTATTTCCCTATAGGTATGACCTAAGGGGATCAACTGATCACCACCGTCGCACGACAGTAATGTCAAACTCTAGTCAGCCAATCATTACCGATATGTGTGGACCGGTTGACTGTAAAATATTACATCCCACATGTATTCTTAAAATGAGATTTAAACATCTGATCATCATGATCAACAGTTGTGATCGCATTATTGTCGGAGGACACATATTCCAACAAATCTATCTTAGCTTTGTACTTTTCCAATCAATCCATCCCGACTATCATCTCAAAACCGTCAAAAGGAAACTCTAACAAGTCTACAGGTAGATCAACTTGCCCAACTATCATGGATACACCTCTATACAACCTCCCACAAGATACAGACTCACCCGAAGGTATAAACACTTCCTATCTTACTGACTCAAACTCAAACTCACACAAACCCAACCTTTTAACATGACTCGATGATACAAACGACTGTGACGCTCCCAAATCAAACAAAACAAAGGTATAAACACCATTAACAAGAAATGTACCAGTGATAACCTGAGCATCGTCCTCACCGCTTTCTTCTCCATCATAAACAACTTGCACATCGGTCTTCCGCCCACCTCCCCGGGACAAGATTATTTGAGGTAGTCGGTTTAGCACCTAACCCCTGGTTGTTGTTGGTGTTCGTAGCCGGTCTCTGATAAGAATTACCGCCATTGTAGTTACCCCCACCATTGTTGTTCTGGCATCCCCTGTTGTTCCATGACCCAGCCGGCCTGTTACTAGCATAACTCAGTGCAGGACCCTGTGAAAAGCTCCCCTGTGACGGTCTCTGGAAACCCCCACTCACCGTACTGGTGCACTCATGTCTCTTGTGGCCCACACCGCCACAGTTATAGCAGGTCATACCCCAACTACTGCTACTACCCCCACGACCACACCCATATGAAGCCCCAACACTAAACCCCGAGCCAGATGAATATGCTCTCGTCTGAGTATGGTCACCCTTCTTATAGCTGGACTGACCACCCCCTTCACTCTCAACTTTTTTCTTCTCAGCACCCCTCTCCCTGGTCATCTCAACTAACCTCTCAGCCCTCCCAGCTCGCTCATAGACTTCCTTCACATCGGTAAGGACTCCCACCGGTAGCTTCTCCATGATCTTGGGGGTCAACCCCTTCTCAAACTTCAAAGCTAAGTTCTCCTCACTCGGCCCCATATCCTCAGCATATCTGGACTTCTCATTAAACTTACGGTAGTACTCTACCACCGTCATATAATATGTCATCTTAAACTCATCAAACTCTTCCCTCAGCTTACTCCTCACATGTTCCGGCACAAAGTCACGTCTCATAGATTTTCTAAACTCATCCCAAGGTATAAAAGGTAGCCCCTGTTTCATATACATCACCCTAGAACCCACCTTAACCTTATCCCACCACTCACCTGCCGCTTCCCTCAAGTAGAACGCAGCTTATTCCACCTTCAACTCATCCGGGCAATGAACTAACTCTAGGATATTCTCCATCTTCCTGTGCCAATTATCCAGCAGAATTGGCGCCCCAGTTCCCTTATACTCTTTAGGATTGAACCTAGATATATGGATGCTGATCTTGGAGTGATCAACCTCCTTATCCTTCCCCACTCTTTTCAAAGCTTCCGAAAGAGCATCTTAGTGCTCGAACATCTTCACTACGTCATCAACCATCATACTCTCAGCTCTAGCATACAAGGCGGTTCTTTTCGGCGGCATCTGGTAACTATATAAGAAAAGGTAGATATAAACACTCATACCATAGCCTAAAACATGCATACGAACTCTATAAAACCCACTCGATCGAGCCCTAACACCCACTCGATCGAGTTGTGGTCACTCGATTGAGTTCCCAACCTGCTCGATCGAGTACCTCGACTCTAGAAACTGATCAGAATACCTCCCAAAAACACACTCAATCGAGCTGACTAGCCACTCGATTGAGCTGACCCCAGTCGATCGAGTGCCCCTACCTACTCGATCGAGTGCCCAAAAACACACTTCTGCACAGGAAACACAAAACTACCTACTCGATCGATTCAGACCCACTCGATCGAGCCTCTCACCTACTCGATCGAGTGCCCCCCACTCGATCGAGTCATGCAGACTCGTATAACTACCCTGTAGATACCTCATTTTTGCACCTCCCACAAACCACCCCGTGATGATTGTGCCGCATGTTTGGTACACGGAACGATTTATGACAATTCGTAAGTTTATCGTCAAGTGATAGCTCAAATACTTGTGTCTACCCCTTGGTCATCATCTACGCGTCGTTATGGTCGTTTTGACAGTAATTAGAGTACATTTGGAGTCCGGGTCAAAAACCGTCTTCATTTTCTAATAACCGTTTAAAATGCCGAGTCAGAATATTCTGGAATGTTCCGGATATTTCTATTCCATATTTCAATATTTTAATCTTTTGGCAAAGTATTTTCCGAAATTATATTTTAAATACTAAGGAAATTGAAATCAACCGCAATTCCATAATAGAAACGCGGAAAATCTTTCTTCCGCAGGAGAAAACCCCTGGGGAAAGGATGCAGCACCTGATGCGCCTCTTCCAAGAGCCGCAGTGGTTGCTGCGCCTCTTCCCCAGCTCCTTTCTACGTATTTTAAGATCTTTTCGAGATTTACTTTCAAAGTTTTATCGAAACCCTAATTCCTCCGTGTGATTAGTATAAATAGGGACCTTCGTTCCTCATATTTCTCACGCGAGTGTCCGCCCTTCTCTTCTCCCTTTGCATTATAAGACCGTGCTCTTTGCTTATTGGCGCCTACGTGCTTGAACTTTCGACCACGTAAGCTCGGATCCTTCTGAGTACCAGCCTCGTTTTGCATGACCGACCAATTTGACCAACTCCACTCAATTAACTTAATCAATTTAGTTTAAAATCTTCTTACGAGGGCACTTTCGTCGTACATTCGAGTCGAGCAATCACTAATCGTTAACTTAGTTAATCTCGTTTCGTCAAACATGTAAGTTCGAGGGTGTAAATCCTATCTTTTATTATTGTATTTTATTTTTGTACTAATTATTGTAAGATTTACGTCGAAAGCATATTTAAACCGATTTATAAACCTTTTATTCAAACCTTTTTTATGGATTAACGGGAGAATGATGTTTAGAAGAAACGCAGCAACTGCGGCGCGTCTTCGAAGGGCCGCAGAATCTGCTGCGCCTCTTTTCCTGAGGCTGCCGCAGTTCCTGCTTTTCTTCTTCTTCCTTCGTCTTCTGTCAATTCGTCTATTTTATTTCGTCTTTTCTTGTTTACTTCTTATTTCATTCGCGTGATATTTTAATACATAGTTCATTAATAATTCATCACTTTTAATTCCCGAATTAAATCCCAAGTAATTAATATTTGCGGGTTTTCGTCATTAAATCAAATCCGGGTTTTAGAGATTCGATTCATCCATATCAAGTCTCTGGAATTCGACTTTGGTACATGTTTTCATCTGTTTATTGTCATCATCATCAATAGTTTAACATTAATTAACCTAATTAGTTAGTTTTGATAAGCTTAATTCATAATTAGTCTTGTAATTAGTCTTTAATTTGTTCTAAGTAATTCGCGTCCGTCCTTTTTATTGTTTTTATGACCCATTCATATGTAAATAACCCATTAAACCACTTTTACTTGAGTCGAATATCAATAATCGATCACTTAAATCACCAATTAACATTAACAATATGCAGTTCCGGCTTCTCAGCCAGAACTCACCTTAGGAATAGACGCAGTGACCAATGCGCCTCTTCCAAGGGACGCAGCTCTGCTGCGCCTGTTCCGGGTTGAGTTATGTCTCTGAACTTCCGTTTTTGCTCTGACCTAATTTATTAGCCTACGTATTAATCAACTATTATTCGTATTATCACCGCTAATCTGTTCGTTAATTTATTTTCTGTTTTCTTTTCTCAAATTATCCGTTTTAAATGTATTTTCGACGTAAATCAATCAAATCAATGTAATTATTGTAATTTTTATTATTGTATTTTCCCGTATTCTTTATTATCATTTGTTTGTATGTTTTCACATGTAATCAACCCTAAATTTGTACTTCGACCCTATTGCATGCTAAATTACATGTTCACCGACTTAGTTAATTCTCACATGTTAGGATTAATTTATTGGATGTTGCGTTGCATGCATATATCGACAACATATCGAGTATAGATGATTTTCCCAAATCATTAGTAGAGGCCGCCATCGAGGCGGGCGGGATTAGGTGTTCGATCAAAAGAGCTTCCTAATACGTACCCTCACCCCTTACTCCAGATCTATGTGAACATCCGTGTTCATTGGCATCCACGAGAGTCATTCTAGACATAGAATGCTAAAGGTAACGAGTTCTTTGTGTCTATGTCATTACTTTGTGTCTTGACATGACGAGAAGTATTCGAACGGTTTCCAATTTTCCACAATAAATTGGTGGCGACTCCACAAATGCAAACGCTTGTTCCCAAGCGACCCCCTGGGCATGTTTCCACAGTTTGGCAACTCCGCTGGGGAGTAATACACTTACGTGTTGCCAAGGGTGAAACCTGAACAAGGTTAGGGAATAGTTTATACGAGACAGTTGTCGGTTTTCATAACTCGGTCTTCCTAGATCATTTTATTCGGCCTTCCTAGGCCCAACCCAACCCATTCGACCAATCGTCCCGTCTAGACGGTCCTAATTCTTATCTGGGCCTAAGGATGGATAGCGATTGACGTCAACCATACCATGATGCTTACTCCTGTTTGTATCAAGGGCTTTCAATACTCGAGGGAATGGACTAGGAATCGGCCTTACTTCTGTTTGGTACGAGCCTCTCCACATACCCCGGGTTTGATTGCTCGGTATGGCAACCCACCCTTTAAACCAAAACCCTTTAAATGCACTCAGCATACCGTTATAATGCTTATATGAATGCTTGTATCATATGTGATCACCATTTTCTAAACAAAACCATGATGAATTTTGTAAAAATCCAAAACCTCTTTTAAAACGTAAATATTTTTAAAAATGGCCTAAATTAGCGCAAAACCAGTCGAAACTCTGCCCAAAAATCGAGTCAAAATTCGGGCCTCAGTGCCCATTTCAAAGCCTCACTTCGAGTCCACTCCTACAACTACACTATAGTTGACTAGGACCAACATTTCAAAACTTTGCCATTTTTTCAAACCTCACTTGACACAAGTGGCACACTCCCACTTCACGAGTCGAGTCTTTTCTTTGAGTAAGTGTGCTAGAATGGTCGACCATGTTTTGATTCGTCGTCGATCTCTTGTCCAGTTTCCAAGATGCCTGAAACTAACACCACAAGCAACAATCAACCCCAGAATGGTAATGATAAAATCCTAGCTGTGCTCGCTCGTCTCCAAACTATCCAAGACCAAGTGTATGATCGCCTCAACATAATCGAGGGCCGGATTATTGCTGTAGAAACTAGGCTACCTCCTACAGAAAATGAAGTGCCTAATGAATTTGTGAATGAATTTGTAAAAGACAACCTTCCACTCTATGTGGGACCACAAGAAGCCAACCCTCCAGTAGGTCTTACTGAAGCTGAGAAGCGACTCTAATACTTGGAGGAGCAACTAATGTACCTCAAGGGGGGTGATATTTATAGGGAAAACAATCGCAAGTATGAGGTCGTAAGCGCCAAATTGCCAACCAACTTCAACATGACGGATATCCCGAAATTTAAGGGACATGAAAACCCTTTGAATCATATTTGTGCTTTCAAAGACTACATGTCTATCAAAGGCATCAAATCTGAGACGTTCTTAAGGATCTTTCCTTCATCTCTCGACACCATCCCCAAGCAATGGTTCTACTCCCTAGAGCACAAGAAGATTGCCACCTGGGATGACGCCGCAATTGAGTTCGCTAAACAATACGCGGATAATGCCGAGATCCAAGTCAATATGCGCACTTTAGAGGTTCTTACCCAAAACGAGAAAGAAGGTTTCACCGATTTCCTAAGTAGGTGGAGGAAGACTAGTACCCAACTTGTCAAACGTCCATATGAAGCTACCCTCGTGGAAAAATTCGTGGACAACTTGAAGCCCATTTATGCAAGTCACTTGAGGTACCAAAACATTAAGACCTTTAAGGATTTAACCGTATTAGGGACAAGAATTGAAGATGACA
The DNA here is from genome assembly GCF_048544455.1 of Silene latifolia. NCBI lineage: Eukaryota > Viridiplantae > Streptophyta > Magnoliopsida > Caryophyllales > Caryophyllaceae > Silene > Silene latifolia. The sequence continues at coordinate 79,849,157 of NC_133530.1, forward strand.
TCCGTAAAGGACTCTTGTCCAAAATGGTAGGTCGTGGATATCAAGGCTCAATAAGTCGTTCCTACGGCTCTACTAGCAAGACTGGTGAAGTTAACCTTCTTGAATCATAAAAAACGAATAACCCACAAAGGAAATTCACGAACATTGGCGATACGTACTCCAATGCTTTGAAGAGATTGATGAAATAGGGTAAGCTCCAACCCATCGGGCCTACACCTGATCCAGAAAAGAAATCTAAGTTATGGGACGAAAATTCATACTGCGAATATCATAGAGGTAAGGGACACGATACAGAGAAATGTTACAAGATAAAACATGTCCTTCAGGACATGATTGAAGACGGTCGCCTACCAATACCGCCTGGAGGTAAGCCTAACACCACTCAGAATCCTCTTGGAGTTCTAATGATCACAAGTGAAGAATCTACCTTAGATTGTTCACACCTCATTTCTCCAGTCGAAGATGAGATCCATGCAATAGAAAGGGAGGGGAGTTACTCCACCATTTCCCCTACTATCACCGATTTTATCGCATGGGCAAAGAGTGTGAATATACAAGTCTCAGAACTAGAAAGTGTAGTGGCATCTCTACGTAATCCAAGTATAACACCTAATGAATGTGCGCCACTAAATCTCTCCCAAAATGCTACGATGCAAGAAGTAGTAGCCGTGGTTGATAGCCTAATCGACCAAATCATCCACTTGGAAGCCTAAATCATAAGGCTGAGATAGCTTGCTACTATCAACGGAGTATGGGCCGATGACGATGAAGATGAATACCTCACCGAACACTACCTAGTTAAAATCAATGAGGAAATAGTCAAAAATAGTGAGGACCAAGATATAGACCACCTTACTCGTTCAGGGCATCCATATCAAAACACTTCTCAAAATGGTCCCATAGCTAATGGTCCAATTACCAACACCAATGTTGTCACACCAAATGATGGCGAGGATACCTCTACTGACCATTTACTAAAGCAACTACAGAAGACAAAGGCTAATCTTTCAGTCTGGCAACTAGTTGCAAGCTCATTCCCTCATCGCCAAGCATTACTGCAAGCATTGGCTAAATTAAATGTAGCACATAACTCTACACCTTATGACGTAGTCAACTTGGTCTTCCAAGATTCAACTAAGCTAAGTAATCCAGTTACTTTCTCGGATGAAGATTTGCCACCTTTCGACGCTAGTCACAACTTGGCTCTATACATTACTGTCATTTGCTTAAAGAAGAATGTGCCAATGACTTTGGTAGATGATGGCTCGGCAGTCAACGTCATACCATTGAAAACGGCATACACGTTAGGCATGAAGAATCAGATTGGACCCCTACCAACCAAGGTGTTCGCGCATATGACGGTACACGACAAAAAGTGGTAGGACTAGTCAACCTTACCATAGCCACAGGGCCGATTGAGCGAAAGGTTAACATTCAAATAGTGGACATCGAAGCATCCTTCAACATACTTCTGGGAAGACCTTGGATTCACGCTTCCAAAGCGGTAACATCCACCCTCCACCAGAAAATCAAGATCCCACTGGATGGCAAAGTGGTGACGATCACTTCGTCGCCTATCAAGGCAGTAACAGAAAAGATGTCAAGCAACCAAGTGATTGCAGATCCAGTATATGAGCTTGGGGGCTTCCATAGCGTAAACCTTTTAGAGAGCGAGTTGGCACCTTTGTACTTCAATCCCTACTCTAATTTAGTGGTCAACCACATACTCAAATCTCAGGGATACTTCCCGGGAATGCCATTGAATCATGTTCGAAGAAATACCTTTGCACCTTACAAAGAGGGAAACTCTCAAAGGATACCACTAGGATTATGATACAAACCCACCAAAGAAGAAGCTCTAGAGATGCTCACCCAATTCCAAAACTGCAAGAACGTGGGAATCCAAATGCGACCCTACCTCCTTACCCTAAATGGATACTTCGTTAGAGAAGGGAGTCAAGAATACTTTCATGGGTTCCCCGAACCTTGGCACTGCGAAGGAAAACAACTAGCTGGAATCAAGATCTTTCACGATTGCTTCTTCATTCCTTCAGAAACGGTTCCTACCGTCAAGAGTCGTCAAGCACCTTGCTTGGACGAACAAGCTGTTAGCTTACTATTTGGAGAAGATCGATTTGTTAAAGCTGCGCAGGACGAGATCATTACCATGATACTTCAGGATGACCACTTCAATCCTACCGCGTTGATCACATAAACCCGTTTGAATCAGCAGAAAGAATGGAAGAAATCAATCAAATGGACAAACAACAAAGGAAGACTCTTCAAGCTCACCACTGGAGAAGGAGAGATGTTCAAAGGAGAACCAGAAGACAAAGAATTCGAGTCGGAGTCGGAATCAGAGTCGGAGTCCAGAGAAGTCCCTAGAGAGTCTCCTCCTGTCGTCACTTCCACTCCCCTTGTTTCTCCTAGGTTAGCATCGAGTAGTAACAGTAGTTTGGGAAATGTCCCGACAGCTGTCCCTTTACCGCCACTGACTACTGAACAGATGGCTTCCTTGTTTCAACTCTTTTCAAATTTTAATATGAATAAATCAGATTCTGCTTACTCCTTGTGTTATTCTGAATGCAATTCTGTTTACGATGATAATGAGGATGACCCAGACCTAGACTCAATCGAACTACCTTCATACATAGCTAAAGAAATACTACAAGAGGGGGAAGGGGAACCAATTATAGAGAACACTGAACCCATTAACGTAGGAACCCAACTAGAACCCCAAGAACTTAGGATAGGGACAACCTTGAGCCCCACTGAAAGGGCCAGTTTTACAGACCTCCTACACGAGTTCAAAGACGTTTTTGCTTGGTCCTACAAAGACATGCCAGGGATCGACAGGGATATTGCCAAACACAGAATTCCGATCAAACCACGTTTCAAACCTGTAAAGCAGAAGCTTCGTCAAATGAGGACAGAATAGGCTCTTAAAATCAAAGAAGAAGTCGATAAGCAATTCAAAACCGGGTTCATCAAAGTTTCCGAGTATTCAGACTGGGTAGCCAACATAGTACCCGTTCCCAAAAAGGATGGGAGAATCCGTGTATGTGTTGATTTCAAAGACTTGAACAAAGCGAGTCCTAAAGATGACTTTTCTCTACCACATATCGACATATTGGTGGATAATACAGCAGATCACGCGTTGTTGTCCTTCATGGATGGGTATGCGGAGTATAATCAGATCAAGATGGCCATAGAAAACATACACAAGACCGCCTTCGTCACTTAATGGGTACCTATTGCTACACAGTTATGCCATTTGGGTTAATCAATGCTGGAGCTGCATATCAACGCACTGTGACCACGCTACTACATGACATGATGCATAAAGAAGTCGAGGTGTATGTAGACGATATGATTGTCAAGTCCAAGGATATAGAGGGGCATATTAATTACCTTCGCAAGTTCTTCTCAAGACTACGAAAATACAACATGAGACTCAACCCTCAGAAATGTGCATTTGGGGTAACATCAGGCAAGCTTCTGGGATATGTCGTCAGTCAACGAGGGATAGAAATCGACCATTCCAAAATCAAAGCTCTAATTGAAATGCCACAACCTCAGACGGAGAAGGAAGTTCGAGGATTCTTGGGCAAGGTGCAGTACATAAGTCGATTTATATCAAAACTCACCATGATCTGTGAACCCATCTTAAAAAAGCTAAAGAAAACAGACCACACCATGTGGGATGACGACTGTCAAAAGGTGTTTGACAGAATAAAGGAGATACTAGCCAAACCACCAGTGCTCATGCCTCCCAAACGAGATCAACCTCTTGGTTTATATCTCACAGTGACCGAAACAGCCATGGGGGCTATGTTAGCGCAAACCGTTGGAAAAGAAGAAAGAGCTATCTACTACCTTAGTAAGAAGTTCTTGGAGTATGAATGCAAGTACACACCACTCGAAAAGACATGCCTCTCTCTTGTGTGAGCAACGAAGAAGCTACGTCATTACATGCTTAGCTATTCAGTCAAGGTCTACTCAAAAATGGATCCTGTTAAATACCTCTTCGAAAAACCCGTTCTCAATGGACGCTTAGCAAGATGGACCTTGATGCTCTCAAAGTTCGATCTCAAATATATACCTCTGAAAGTTATAAAAGGACGCTCTGTCGCCGAGTTTTTCGCAGGAAATCCCATCAATTATGCCCAAACGATAGACACCTAGTCGTTTCCGGATGAGGACATACTCCAAACTGATGTAGACTCCTGGGACCTTTATTTTGATGGAGCGTCGAACCTAAGAGGATTTGGAATAGGAGTGTTGCTCATTTCTCCTGAAGGTGAGCATACACCACTCTCGGTCAAGTTCAACTTCGAGGTGACAAATAACGCGATAGAATACGAAGCTTGCCTCATTGGGCTACAAGCGGCAGTAGGCTTAGGCATCAAGAATCTTCGAGTACATGGAGATTCATCCTTGATCATCAACCAAGTTACTGGATCTTGGAAAATTCGAAGTGAAAGTCTAGCACCGTATCAAACCAGAATAGACCAAGTTGCCCAATTCTTCGATCAAGTAACTTACCTACACCTACCTCGAGAAGAGAATCAATTAGCATATGCTCTTGCAAAACTTGTATCTTTGATTAATATGCCAGATGATATGGTAGAAATGCCTTTATGTATCGAACGATGGTCAGAACCAGCTTATGTGAACCAAATCACAGATGAAGAAGAAAACCTAGAGGAGCCTTGGTTCCAAGCAATTCTGAACTTCAAGCTCAATGGCGCTTATCCACCAGATATGGACAAGAGGGGAAAACATGCTATACGCTTACTAGCCTCCCAATACGTCCTCATACAAGGAGAATTGTATAAAAGAACACCTCTTGGTGTAGTCTTGCGTTGCCTTGATCATTCACAGGCACAGAAAGTGATGGAAGAAGTCCATGATGGAGAATGTGTCCCTCACATGAGTGGACCAATGATGGCAAAGAAAATCACGCGTTTGGGATATTACTAGACCACAATGGAATCCGATTGCATCAAATATGTCAGACATTGCCATAACTGCCAAATCTTCGGGAATGTGCAACATGTCCCTCCTTCATTACTCTACACCATGACATCTCCTTGGCCATTATCTGCTTGGAGAATCGACATCATCGGGAAGATCGCCCCAGCAGGAACAGGAGGTCACTGTTTAATTTTGGTGGCAATCGATTATTTCACCAAATGGGTAGAAGCGGCTTCTTACACTAGTCTCACGGCCAAAAACGTGGCAAGGTTTATACAAACTAATATCATCTGTCGATATGGTTGCCCACATGAGATCATCAGTGATAATGGATCATATTTCCAGGCTGACACTGGACAATTGGTAGCCAAGTACAAGATCAAACACCACCATTCCTCGCCATATAGACCACAAACTAATGGCGTAGTAGAGGCAGCCAACAAGAATGTTGTCACAATCCTCAAGAAAATGATTGACAATTATCGAGATTGGCCAAGTAAGATACCATTTGCCTTATGGGGATACCGCACATCTATTAGGACACCCACTGGGGCCACGCCTTTCTATTTGACTTACGGCATGGAAGCCGTATAACCAGTTGAACTGGAAATCCCATCCTTGCGTATTCTACACAAAAGTCAAATTCCAGAAGCTGATTGGAAGAGAGATAGATATGAAGAACTCATCCTCTTGGATGAATGAAGGTTGCGCGCATTACACAATGTGCAAACATATCAGGCACGTATCAAACGAGCCTTCAACAAAAGGGTTAAGCCTAGAAATATCAAAGAAGGAGGCTTAATCCTCAAATCGGCTAGAGCTCTTTTACCTGTCGATCCACAAGGAAAGTTCAAACCCAACTGGGCCGAACCATTCTTGGTCAAGTCAATACTCCCGGGGGGTGCGGTTAGAATCACAGACCTAGATGGGAATGAATTTGCCAACCCAACTAACCTCGACCAACTAAAACGATATTATGCCTAGACTAGGACAAAAACGCGCCTCGCGAGACACCATGTGTCGCTCATGTGGCACGAAATAAAAAAAATAAAAACGGCCCCTGGCCCCGCTGAAATAAAGCTTATGTCACTTTGCTCTTGCAATCTGACAATTCGTCATCCTCATATCATCAAATAAATTGAATTGTGCTTTAGGAGTAAGTAAAGCTCATGCTCATTTTCTAGTTCATTACAACTCTTGCTTAGAACAATTATTCTTTTACATTTACTTGAACTACGCGCAAGGGTTTGATTTCATTTTTAAAATGAATACGTAGGCAATCCTTCACAGGATAAAACCCATTATTTTAAATGTAAATAGAAGGACATTTGCATATGCATTTGGAATTCGACAAGAATAATAAAATAAAATCACAACGGTTTCATAACTAATTAATCTTTTATTCATTTCCTTCCATAATTAATAATAGTACGCCACATAATATAAAATAAATAGGCTAGGATTCTAAAAACTCCACCATTTTATTACAAATAATAATAATAATAATAATAATAATAATAATAATAATAATAATAATAATAATAATAATAATAATAATAATAATAATAATAATAATAATAATAATAATAATAATAGTAATAATAATAATAATAATAATAATAATAATAATAATAATAATAATAATAATAATAAATAATACTACGACTTAAGCTATCCTTCCATCTTCCCCTTGCCTTTGTCATTTTTGTCATACTTCTTATCTCGACCACGAGCCGGGCGCTCATGCGCTATCTCAGACCTAATCACCAACGGTCTCTCTCGCGGTCTAGCCTTACCATTTCGATCAACCGCCATTTCGACGACAGGAGAAGTCTTCGGTTTCTTCGACGGATGAACAACTCGGAATTCGGCTTCTTCCTCTCCCTCGGTCAAATACTTCTCTTTCTCCTTCGCTACGTCACGAATCTTGTAATCAACGGGCTCGCGCTTCCTTAACTTCTCACGCTCCTCAGGAGTAGTAGCTTTCCTCCACTGCAAGTAGGAATCCGATACCCATAATGAGCTAACCGAAGAACTTAGGAACCACATGTTTCTTTGAGCCCATTTGAGAGCCCACTCTCTAAGACTCTCGGCGGTAAGTGCCACTGCAGTCTGAGGAACGGTATCGAGCTTAGGAATCCTCTTTTTAAGCCAACTTGCCTTATCAGTCTCTCCGGGAAGATGCATATCATTAATTCCAAGCCAGGAATGCGCACCGATCGTGTAGGATCCAAAGACGATACTCAAGTAACTGACTTGAGATGCCTCCATGGTAAAATCCATCTGATCAAGAGACCATCCTCATTCTTCAACTTGTTCTCCAAATAATTGCAAACCCGGGTGAAGTCCACCATATAAAGCATGGTCCTCATTGCAATCGAGCGAGCATGGTACACAGGAACATTAACTGGGGGCTCGATCAGCCGCAGACGCTCCATGAGCCAAACCTACCAAAGCAGGAATTAATATCCAACCAAAAAAAAAAACGAAAAAAAAAAAACAAAACGAGAAAACAAAAAAAAAAGAAAAAAAACGAAGAAAAAGAAAAAAAAGGGTTGTTTTTACCTGCAGAATAATAGGACTTCCTAAATAAGGGAGGTCGCGGTTGGCTTTTCTGTTATCCAATCCCAATAGGATCTCTCCTACTCGGCTCCTGCGCAGCTCCATTTGCTCAACCAAGCTCAGGTAACGAGGATCACCTCCCATCTCCTCATCAACATGCCCTTGGAGGTCATAACCATGCAATAGGCAAAATCCGAATGCCCTAAGCCTCGCAACATAGGGGATAGAAGGGCCTGCCTTGTTTATAAATCGATCAATAAAATCGAGCATTCAGACTCCTTTTGAGGTCACAAGACGGTCAACCTCCGCCTTACTCAGTCCAAGCAAGTCTCTAAACTTGTTTTTGTACCCTTGTGAGCTAGAAGGTATAGCATGAAGGAAATGTAGATCTATATACATACTAACATACTCATATATGTATAAATTAATTTGTCATAAAATTAAAGGTGGAACTTATGCATGCAAACTAATTAATAAAATGAGAAAGAAACATGTTCTTACAATGTGATTTCGATTCATATAGGCACAAAAGAGATCTCCTTCTCTTTTGTTCTTGAGCTCTCCAAATGGAAGAACAAGGATTCAAATGTAGAATCCCTCCCAAAAGCATATACCCAAGGAATACATCTTAATAACCAATATTATTTAGATCTAGTAATAATATTAGTTTTTGCTATAAAATTGATACAAAATAAATTGTATTTTTGCTCTTGAAAATTTCGGTCAAGAGATGGAGTAATTTTTGTGAGTTTATTTCTCTAGAATTATCATAAACTAGGTAGCATCCCGCGCTTCGCGCGGCTTGTTTGTATATTTCGTAATGATATATTAAAGATAAGATTTACTAACAAATAAAATCGATTAAGCTTTCTCAAATTTTTGTTTCTTAGGTTTATCTTCAACAAAATATTTTCAAATAAAAAACAAATAGTTTTAATTATAAGTAATAAGGTGATACTAAGTTATTCATGATCAGTGTTCTATAAAAGAGGTATGCTCGTCACCACGATGTACAAATATCTCGCTATCGATGTGTACATACATACTTGCTATCATTGTGTACAACTTTTTTCTTGGCAACCGCAAAAATAATTTTTTATAAAGATGGCATTATGTACAATTATACATACATACTCGTTACCAATGCGTGCGTACATACATACATACGCTTATTGTTGTGTACATGCATACTCATTATCACTGTGTACATATATCATCGTTGCCGCACTATTTAATCCCTCTCAAAATCTTATAGTTTTCTCATTCCCACATTATAAAACTTATCTCTTAATAATCATCTTTAATTTTTTTATTAAATACAATGACTTTTACAAATATATTTTTCTTTGTAATTTAATGATATAATTTTAAAACTTTTTACAAATGTTTTATTACTTAAATATAAAGCATTGTGAGATATTCACTTAAACCATCTTTATATATCAAATTATATCCATGAATATAACGGAAATTATACTCAATTGAAATAATTTTTCGCAATAATCGTAATGATTTATGTTTTATAACTTATAATTTATTTAAAAAATTTATAATCAAATGAGTTATGTTTTTTTAAAACTTTTATTTCCTTTTTTATAATTATTTTTCCTTAATTCCTTATATGCTCGAATCGTAATGAAATTTAATGTGACGGAGTTGGAAAATAATAAAGGGTGTTTCGTTGTTTACTCTTTAAAACATATTCTCTCCGTCCCAATTATTAATTTATCTGTTCTTTTTTGCCTATAAATGAATTTCAAACAAAAACAACTACTACGTATAAGTTAAAGACAAATGGAGGTAGTTATACATTTATAATTTTCTTTTTTTAAGAACAACTCTATAAAGATTATTTGGCAGTGAATTTGGTTGATTTTCTTCCACTTCTTATTAGTATTTGGTTAAGTTATTAGGCGTTAAATTGCCATATTGTTATGATTAGCTTCTAATGCATTCTCTTCACAGTGAACATAGTATGTCCACGAATACATGATATTTAAACCAACACTTCAAGCCTAACATTTATATATGCATGTTATTGTTTTAAGTTTATTTTTATGGGAAAAATTATAAATAAAATATTTTAATGTCATGTGTAATTTTTTTTCCAATTATTTGTTTAGCTATATTATACTCCTTAGAAAATATAGTTAAAGTAGACAAATGATTGAAATATGGAGTACAATTTTTTTTCAATATAATTACTTCGTATAAGACGATGTTAAGCTCATGATTTTTACACAAATCACATTGTATTTAAATCCTACATTAAACCCACTTATTATGCAAGGATAGCAACCAACTTATAGATGTTACCAAAACTTTAAAAAAAACAAAAAATCAAGAGCCTTAGTCCAACCCTGCTAACAATTTTGGACTTCTCATCTGTTGCAATTGCCCAAGATCCCTCTCTCACATGTTGTTGAAGATGAAGTTAGAGACTTTTGCACTATCGTATTTTTTGTTGGCTGCTCAACGACTTATTCAACGAAGGTTTTTTACCTTAATATTACTTGACATCTCCTCTATAAATTTCACGAAAATTATGTCTCTATAATCCAAGACAATATCCATATAAAATGGCCGGTCAAGAGCATGGTTTCCGCAATCCAAGACAAAACGACTCATATACTCTTTATTTTCGTGAGTATTATCTCTCCTCCATAGGTTTCTGTCTTTCTCATGATTCATCCGTGCATACAACCTCTTATGCGTTCGATAAAAATGTCAAGTTTATCATTTCATTCTTAATTGTATCGACAACATCCCTAAATATCGATACTTCAGCGCTCGTCTTCCACTTATATTTCTAATAGAGCATTTTTTTTTGGTTTGTAAAGATTATAATTGAAGATTTTCTCACATTTGTACGTAAATTGTCTTTTGAAATAATATATGAAGAAACTTATGAAATGTCGTACGATGTCGTGAAGGGTGAAAATAATTTGGTATTTATAGGATGAATGTTTTGTGGAGCCATGCATAGAACATTGCATTTGTACAGAAAAGTATGGAGAGAAGGTACTCCGTATTTAGTATTTTAATTTTTAAATGTGCATCAAACATTGAATCTATGGAGTATTCATAAATTTTCGTTTTACGTTTTACGGAGTACTTCCCTTGAAAATATCATTAGTTTGACTTTTTGGCAAAGAAGGAAATAAGAATTGTATATGCTTAGTATTATACTATTATAAGGAGTATTAATGTAGTACTCCGTATTATGTATGTATGATGCACTCTACATTTAATTTTTCTTTGTTTGTGTTGCTTGATAAAGATTTACTTTCTACATTTTTCTAAACATCTTTACAATGTATAAGGTCACTTGGTTTAAGGCTAACTATGATGTACTGATAGACGTAAAAACACTTAATATTAAGTTTTCAATTTCTCGCAACATATTTTTTTTCATTCTCATATAAAAACTTATCTCTTAGTAGTTTTCTTTAAGTTATGTTTTTAAAAAATAAAACGACTCTTCCAAATATATTTTTCTTAATATTTAATGGTCTATGTTTTATAACTTTTTTAAAAAATCTTTGTACGTAAAAATAAAACATTATGAGACACTCACTTTAATCATCTCTACAAATAAAAAATATTTCAATAAATATAATGAAAATTATACTCAATTTGAAGCATTTTTCGAAATGAACGTAATTATTTACATTTTAGAATTTATATCAAAATAGTTTTTTAATAAATTTAGTATCAAATCACCATAATTATTTAATTTAATTTTATAATAAAATTTACTAAATTATAATTATTATTTTGCTGAGATTTATACAGCATTTATTATGTTTATATTTAATGTTCAGCTGTAATTACTTGTATTTAATGCTGGGTTGACACGCGGCGCATCCACAGCGCTTCAACCCAGTTTTATATATATATATATATATATTGTAGAGAGTTTTTGATGAATTTTCTTACCCTAGAAAATTGGATGGGAAGAATGAATTTTTATTTTTAAGAGAAAAGCTCTTCTCTCTTTTCTTGTGGAGTGGCCGAAAATTAGGCTTGGGTAGGATGCCCAATACCTTTTCATTTTGCTCTTCTCAAAAGCTTAGGTTTTGCATGCCTACTTGTTAGCTTTTATCATTGTGTTTATACTTAAACAATTAACACAATTTCCACTAACTCCCTCCATTTATTTCGGTACACTCACATAAAATGGATGAGTCCATTTTATTTGTGATTTTGTCAATATGTCACATGTGACACATTTCATGGCATCTTATTTATAAAATGTATTTTTAACAATTAAAAATCAACATATTAATAAAATATGTCACTTATAAAAAATATCATTGTAATTCATAATTACTTGTACCAAAAGTGTTTTCCGAATTATAAATTACAACATTCTGTTATTTATAATAATTTATTCATTCCGATTCAATTGTTTATGTAAACAATAATTTCATCTAAGTAATAAAATAATTCGATTACTTAGACCGTGTCTCATTTAATCATATTTACAATAAGATACGTAAATTATACTCACAAAATCATCCGTCAATTTTAAGCAATTTAATTAACTCGTATCGGTATACGATTAATTAAATAATCAATTAAGAGTATTTCCCTATAGGTATGACCTAAGGGGATCAATAGATCACCACCGTCGCACGACAATAATGTCAAACTCTAGTCACCAATCATTACCGATATGTGTGGACCAGTTGATTCGTAAAATATTACATCCCATATGTATTCTTAAATGAGATTTAATAATGATATTTAAATCATGTGATCGCACTATTGTTGAGAACACATTTCCGAACAATCTCCCACTTGTCCTCGACAAGTGTGCGTCACCAATTCTCTTGTCCTATTACTATCTCCCACTCAATGCAAGGTGTCTTTCGGTCGATTTGCAAGTGATCATATCGAGAGTGGTTTCCTCGATCTGGAGAATAACGATTGACCTGATTTATCCACTCGGATACCTTCCGAGCGTGGCCACGCATTTCCGATTCATTACTCCTCGAGTGGCCCCGAGATATTGTTTTAACCCTGACAAGGGGGTGGACAATTCCTATCGCACTCATTCCTTCGACTAGCCACAACCATCATAACCCAAAATATGCCCATTTGACCTCATTTACGAAGGTCGTAGTAACACAAATCAAAGTTAATCAAACTGTGCCATCTTAGGTGAACAGTCTTTAGTCAAAAGAATCGACTCATTAGAATACTATAGTAGCTCTCGCCACGACCAGGCTATATAAATTTGCCAGAACTCTATAAGCGGTCACTGCCCGACAAAGTGTTCCTAACAGTCTGCCTATGTGATCGACTAGTCATCTCACATGACTCTATGGCACTTGAACTTGCCATCAATCGTATCACACTCTAGTCACTTCGAGACGTCACCTCATACAAGTGACTATGGGCGAATACAATGTTAATCCGGGTTCACTTTAACGGGGTTCAATTGTCTCTACAACCCGTTTGGATGTAACAAAGTATAATAAAAGAGTTTTAAAGTAAAACTCGAACGACAAATGCGATTATCACATATGAATAGTCAATGCCTGATTACTATTTATTGTTCTATAATCTAATTTGATCTTGTATGTAGTTGTTCATTTCAATTCAGTTGAAATGACATCACTCATCATGTTTAGCCTTTGAGAAGGCTTTGGTTAGTAGGTTTTATCAACTTCTTGTACCTTACTCAACCTTACTACATGCTCGTTTTCCTTTGTAATGTATACATTTGCATTACAAAACTTTCTGAGTACGTGTCGAGATCCAATCAAGACATAGGTCCTCTAGCCTAAGAATAGCTCCCACTGTTTTCACAGTGTGCGGGACTCATCCTCTTGCACATCTCATGATTGCAAGTGTACTCAATTTCCGTTATAAAAATCTCTCATTGTTCTTTATTGCCTAGAACGATTCTAGAAAATCTACTTCTTAATTAACATAGCCACAATGGTATCTTAACCATCCTAATGTGTTTTGATTATGGTTTTGTCGGAAACCATGCGCAACCTCAATTGTCAATTGTCACTTGTGTAACACCCTTACACAAAATTGCATCATAAACACTTGCTTTACTTCCTTAATGCTTCTGCATGCATTTAAGGGTAATCATTATGGCTTACTTGGTAAAGATTACTTAAATTTGATTTTGAAAACAATTCATCATACTCAAAGTATATGAAGTGTTATACATCATTACTCATTTAATTGATCCGGCAACGGAAGCAAATGGAATCAATCAAATATGTTCAATTTAATTGAACTAGTCATGAATCTTATCAACTTAAGACGCGTCTTCGACGCTAATATCATGTGGATTTATCTTCATAAATCCGGATATTCAAGATGTATTATAATACTCCAAAAGTCTTAAATCATTCTCAATGATCAATATGTCATCCACATATCGGACTAATTAAAATTTCCGTAACTCCCACTAAACTTCATGTATAAACACAACTTCTTGACTTATCGAGAAATGTTTTATCACATGATCAAAATGTTGATTCTAACTCATTGATGTCCTACTTAAGACCCTCTCTTAAGTTTCACATTATCTTAGGATTGCAAGAATCTACTAAAACTCATGACATGTATTGAATACATTCCTTCTATTGAAGAAGTGGGTTTTAGATTCACTTGCTGTATGCATATCCTTTGCAACCAATCTTGCCTTGAAATGTGTCTTTATTAGTGCAAAACCCTTTGTCACTAATCAAGCCTTTTATTTCGGATTCTCATGGCTCTAAGCCTTGTATTGAGTTGTGACTTAAACACTCTTATGTAAGTCATTTGTTCATTACTTTCTAGAAGTAATCAACTTGAATCAAATAATTTCTTTTGTAAGTTATAAGCTCTTTACTTTCTTAAAAGTAGCATGAATTCATCATTTTCAACAAATGACGAATTTAACCTCCTAGGTTTTAAAGAAACAACATCCTAAAAAACGTCTCATGTAGCCAAGAAAGACCAGTTTCTTGTGACATAACATTCTTTGTGGCTCTTGAATAATTCTTGAATAATTTCTCCCACTCTGTCTTCTAAAAATAAACTTGTATTTTAGAAAGACAGCTCCACGAGCCACAAACCCGTCGTACTCGTGATAATCGAAAAGGAAAAATGAGCATTTGTTTCTTGTGAAAACTTACAAACATGGTACCCTTACCATTTCATATCTCATATGATTAGATTTAGTGGAAAAATAATTTAGACAAAAATGATAAAATCCCCAAAAGGATCAAGTAACTCAAAGTAACTTGATTGAAGTCCAAACCATATCGAATAGCGTTTGATTTCTTATCCAACCACACATTATTCCATAATGCGTGATAAGAGAGATTAACTTGTGATACTATATCACATATCCTTTGGCTTACATCAAAGTCTTCACTTTGATAATCCCATCACGACTAAATCGCGATTTCTTTAACTCTTTAAACTTCTTTAAAGATTTTTCTATTTACCTTATTAAGTTTCATATTAGGGTCAACTTAAATCGTTGGTAAAAAGATAATGATCAACCTATTATGGATCAATGATTTACAACCTCGATCTCCTTTTCAACCAAAAGGCACGAGACATCTTGCTTTGAATACAAGATACGCATATACCATTAACAATCTAATGGTTTGAAGAGTACTCGATAACTCTTTGCGTTCATCATTCCAAAATTTTAAGGTTTAATCTTGGGTTACCAATTTGAGTCTTGCATCATCTTCATGATATATCGTTCTAGTTTGGTTTAGAATATTATCACCTTGATAATGGGCTAGCCATATATCAAATCGTGGTGTAAAGGGTCACAAAATTGAAACCTCTTTTGTATCTTAACAAGTATGTATTCTTATTTAGAGTTTATGTACTTAATAGTCACAATTAAGTACAACTTTAAATCCAAAAACTAGATTGAGTACACAATTACTCTATCTCTCGACATTATTGTTGCTAGTCGTCATATTCTAAGCATCCTATGTATCAAGTACAATGATGAAAACCTCCATTGGTTTCTAATATTGACGAAATAGTACAAGCAAAATTTTATGTTTAATCAAATAAACATTTAACGAAGAAGGTCCCATTAGATGTCCCACAACTAACTTATTGATTCTTCAATAATTTGGGGTAGTTTCCTTTCTAGTGTCCAACATTTAAGACAATGGAAACTTTATCGGTCGGAATTGATAGGTTTAGTATCGTCATTCTCAACAACTTTACCTTTAACATTACCTTGTATCAATTCCATTATTATCTTTACTTCTTGAACCTCGTCCTCATCTTAAAGGTTTAAGAGAATGCTCCCACTTAATTCAATGAGTCTTTACTTAGAGAAGCAAAGTTGAATCTTATGAAGATTACTCTTCATTTGTTCGTTTTAGTCTTAAAACTTTTATTGAAGTGGTTGCGTTATTTTGGTCAATTACGAATTCCAACAAATCTAATTACCAAAACAATTTATCGCTTCAAGATAATAAATTCAATTAAGTATATGAATATCAATCCATTGCAAGTAGATGTGTTAGTCAAGAATCAAAAACCTGTTTGATAGTGAATAACTTTAATCTATACTCTTTACAAGAGATCCTTAGCAATGGTTCATTTGAGGTTTTAGAAGCAAATTTATATTTGTCTTTAGTTACGATAGTTTAATGGAGATTTGAATCAAAAACGAAATGATATCGTATATGAATTGTGGTAAAGAAATAGAACAATATGATAACGGAATAAAGGAAAACTTAACATTTATCGTTTTATTAATACTTGTAAATAACAAGTAAAGCATTTACATAGTGACCTCTACCCAACTATGATAAATGATTCCAAGACCCAAATTCATATCGACTTAGGCACGGTGGGGCCGATACATCCTTTATCAATATAACTCGGTGGATTAACGTTTAATCGATTCTACTTTTAGAACTCTTGGTCGATAATATTACATTAACATTTATCTTTTAGCCCAAAAACACATCCGACAAGGGCACGGTGGGGCCGATACATCCCTTATCAAAAAACTTTTGTTGAGTTCAATCCAAATTTCGAATAAATATGTCCATGATCCAAACCCACATTAACTTGGGCACGGTGTGGCCGATACATCCCTTATCAACATGAATTCGGTGGATAGACATTTATCACCCACTTCCCCTACGTAACAAGGTTTGTACCCCGGTGGGGCCGAGCGCACTCCCTCGCGAAATAGGTTTTCATGGTTTCTACTATTTGATAAGGCTATGTCTCAATTAATTGTTTTAGCGAGAGGTCATGTCAATTTATTATCTATCACGTTTTAAGTGAACTAAAGCGGTGAACTACGATAATTCTAATTGACATGGTCGATAAACTCGATAAAATGACAATGCATGTTTAGTTATGGCGATTTAGCAATGCATGTGACATAAAATAAAATGCAAGCATAAAAGTAAATAAATCCTAGTATGGCCTTTCCTAAAATAGAAAAACTATTTAACTATTATATTTCGGAAACCAACTCCATTGGTCCCTTGAACTTCGGTTGTGACACGCATCTCGAGGTAACACCGTCTTTATGTATCGCCATTCTTGAAGAAATCCGTCTTTGGGAACTCCGGAATGAATAAAATTACATAATAAATTACATAATTTCCTATTATACATATGTAACTAAAATAAAATAAATCTATTAAATTACAAAACGGTGATACGAGATCACAATAAAATTACAACCGAATCGATATTCCCATACATTTCGGGAAATACCAATTAAAATCTAAGGCCATACTAAGTAAAATTACATAATTCAAAAATTACATAAATTAAAATTATGACAATCATAAAGAAAAATGCAGCATTATAATATGTATGAACATGCTTCATTTTATGCTAAATCGCCTTTAATTAGCCAATATCGTATATTACGCGGTTTTTACGGATTTGCGTGATTTCAACATTTTATAATCACAAAAATTACATAAATTCATATTTATGCATAAGTTAATTACCCTAACCTCTTAGGACTCAAAATTTAGTCTTCACTAATTATTTGACCATAATTAACTCATTATTTCTAAAATTGTTCATTAATGGACCAAAAATTACAAAAATAAGCTATAAACTTCAAATAAATCACAAAATTTCAAATAAATTCAAAATTTGAAATTTAAACTCATGAACATTCTGGAAAAATACCATGACACTCATAATGTTCAAAATCTTAGGTTAAAAATTTCGAAATTTTCCGGAAAAACAATGTTGCGGTTTATCGATTTTAACTAAAATAATCATAAAACATGAGAAAAATTATGTTCATTAACTTTTCAATTTTAGATCTGAAAATGATAATAAAATGCAACATTTGATGTTTTTCCTAAGTCATAGATTATGTTTTTATTAATTTTTCACTAATAATGTCACTATTTATGCTATTTTTCTTCAAAAATCCATAAATCATGCAAAAAGACTTCTTTATAGCCAATTATTTTCCACACATCTTATAAAATTGCATGTGACAAAATATTAAATTTCTATGACCAGATTCGAAATTTAACTCATATTAACCTATTTTTCACCTAAATCCGAATTTAATAATGAAAAATCCATTTTTCGAGCATAACAAGTCCAAAAATTATGAAAATTTACAGGTTATCTCAAAATAATATGTGTGACAACATATCCAAAAATCAATGGAAAATTCGAAGTATAGCTAATTTTAGACCGAAAATGACATTTTAACTCATAAAATCATATTTAAATGCCATTAATGTATAATATGAACAATAAAAATCCGTAAAATTAACCAAAATATCCTAAAACATTTTAGGACCAGAAATATTAACATGCATGAATTAATTTCGTGATATATCATAATAACACAAATTTTACAAGTTTTATTTGTTATTCTTATAACTCGGAAAAACTTTTAACCTATTTGCATGCAAACAACCGTGGCTCTTGATACCGATTGAAGGAAATGTAGATCTATATACATACTAACATACTCATATATGTATAAATTAATTTGTCATAAATTTAAAGGTGGAACTTATGCATGCAAACTAATTAATAAAATGAGAAAGAAACATGTTCTTACAATGTGATTTCGATTCATATGGGCACAAAAGAGATCTCCTTCTCTTTTGTTCTTGAGCTCTCCAAATGGAAGAACAAGGATTCAAATGTAGAATCCCTCCCAAAAGCATATACCCAAGGAATACATCTTAATAACCAATATTATTTAGATCTAGTAATAATATTAGTTTTTGCTATAAAATTGATACAAAATAAATTGTATTTTTGCTCTTGAAAATTTCGGTCAAGAGATGGAGTAATTTTTGTGAGTTTATTTCTCTAGAATTATCATAAATTGTAGAGAGTTTTTGATGAATTTTCTTACCCTAGAAAATTGGATGGGAAGAATGAATTTTTATTTTTAAGAGAAAAGCTCTTCTCTCTTTTCTTGTGGAGTGGCCGAAAATTAGGCTTGGGTAGGATGCCCAATACCTTTTCATTTTGCTCTTCTCAAAAGCTTAGGTTTTGCATGCCTACTTGTTAGCTTTTATCATTGTGTTTATACTTAAACAATTAACACAATTTCCACTAACTCCCTCCATTTATTTTGGTACACTCACATAAAATGGATGAGTCCATTTTATTTGTGATTTTGTCAATATGTCACATGTGACACATTTCATGGCATCTTATTTATAAAATGTATTTTTAACCATTAAAAATCAACATATTAATAAAATATGTCACTTATAAAAAATATCATTGTAATTCATAATTACTTGTACCAAAAGTGTTTTCCGAATTATAAATTACAACATTCTGTTATTTATAATAATTTATTCATTCCGATTCAATTGTTTCTGTAAACAATAATTTCATCTAAGTAATAAAATAATTCGATTACTTAGACCGTGTCTCATTTAATCATATTTACAATAAGATACGTAAATTATACTCACAAAATCATCCGTCAATTTTAAGCAATTTAATTAACTCGTATCGGTATACGATTAATTAAATAATCAATTAAGAGTATTTCCCTATAGGTATGACCTAAGGGGATCAATCGATCACCACCGCCGCACACAAGTAATGTCAAACTCTAGTCAGCCAATCATTACCGATATGTGTGGACCAGTTGACTGTAAAATATTACATCCCATATGTATTCTTAAAATGAGATTTAATAATGATATTTAAATCATGTGATCGCACTATTGTTGAGGACACATTTCCCAACATAGCAGGCATATGTTCTGGGTCCCATCCACCAATTGCAGTGATTTCTTCGGGAAAAGGACAGATATCACCTCCAGGGAGGGCAAACACGTGGAAATTAGGGTCCCAATATTCGAGACAAGCATCCAAGAACAGTTTCACAACCTTCACCAATTTTAAGCTCAAAATCGACCCCAAATTGAAAGCACCCATATCATGTTTCTCCACATTTGTAAATTCATTTGTCCATTCTTTGAGACGGTTTTCCAAAGCATCCATGTTGTATAAATTTTCTATGTAATTGGAGAGTTTTTATTTTTTTTAGGCGGAAGAAAGACGGAAGAATTGCATGAATAAAGACTCCATCGACGTCTATATTTATATTAAAAGCTATTTCCTAAAATCTTTCAGAACAGACACGCTGGGGAAGTGCAGCGCCTCTTCGAAGGATCGCAGCTCGTGCTGCGCCTCTTCCTGAGAGAGTTTATGTGATTTTTCCGCGTTGGATCTTTCCTACCTCTTTTAAACATAATTTCCTATTCGTATAGGTTATTATTTTTTGGTAATTCCGTCGAATTACCATGTTTCGAGTTTCCGAATCTTACGGGCACGCTTTTCGAGCCGAAATCGACATTTTCGTCAAACAAGCACACTTACCCATTTCTTTTTATTTTTCCTTTTGGGGGAATCATTTCACTCCCATTTCATATTTTATTTCAAGCTTACCCATTTCTATTTATTTTTCTTTTTGGGGGAATCATTTCACTCCCGTTTCACATTTCATTTCAAACTTATACGTTTCTTTTTTCGTTTTTTTAGGGGGTAGCCCTCCCTACCGTCCGGTCATTTTCGGCAATTTTTTTTTGCATTTTCAGGTCCTTCCTTTGTTTTGCGCTAGTTAGGCCACATGTACAAATATGTGTTTAATGTGCGATTCTATGTAAATTTCGCCAGCATGACGGCGTAAACCGTCATTTACCAAACCTGTTCAAAGCAAACCTGCAGGTACGAACAAGACAACCCAGCAGCAAAGGCACTCAGGTCCTCATATATACAATCAAAAGGTCATATGTACATCAAACTGGGGGCTCTTGCCCGAAACAAAGTCCAAAAGTCCAAAATGAGAGTCTAAAAATGTACAAAATGTATATGGTACAGCCGATAACAGAAGCAACAAAAAACAAAAACAACTACTATTGGTCGCCACCCAGCTCAGCAACTCTCGCCTCGAGAGCGGCAATCTCGGCGTCGCGGACCTCCAACTCCCTCAACAGGCGAGCCGTCTCCTCCTGGGACTGCGCTAGCTCACGCTCCAGGCCGCGCTCCCTCTGCAAATGACAAAGAAATGGCTCATCTCAATCATTTCAAATGCAAAGAAAGTTAGAAAATTCAAAAATAAAGTAAACGAAAGGTTCATACCTGGCGTCCTTGACCACCAGCAAGTGCCTCGATGGCAGTAGCCGGTAGCCGGTTGGCTACCCTCCACAAATCCACGAACCGAGATGGCGCCACCTGCATTTCAATAAACAAAGATTCTCAATAAATGGACAAAAATGGACAAATATATTCTTATACAGAAGCTAATTGAGTTGGGGGAACTTACCCTCCGAATCAAATGCTGCCACTCGTCCAGGCCAGCATCTATCACCGCCTCGCCAGTGTACTCGCCAGTGTACTCGGAGATCGTCGTCATCCCCGCCGCGTCAGTGTACTCGAGGGTCTCGAGGTACGCTGGGGGCTCGACGTCAGCCGTCTCAACCTCCTGCAAAATCCAAATGGTTTCTGTAATCGATGATCATTCATCATGTTTTCAAATCAACTCGGAAAAAAAATTTAAGTACTTACCACGACCGGCCAGTACGCCAGCCTTCGGTGAGTGAACGCAGAGTAGTCCTCACTAGGAAGGAGGAGAGCGTCGCCGCCGACGTCTGCCAGGTCAGCCTCCCTCTCAGCATCGGAAGGCTCCCTAAACATCGTCCGAGGAGGATCGATGGGAGCCGTGAAGACATCTTGAGAGCACTGGCGAGTCAAACGCTCGCCCAAATACCACACTGGACCTATCGACGTCCTCAACAGCAACCGACTCGAGCTCCTAGGTCGAAGGACCTCAGCCACGAAAGGAGGGACGTCAGCGTAGTCCGCCCAAGGCCTGGGCATCCACTAAGACAGAGCAAACAAGAGGTCATTCTTATGATCGTTTCTAAAAAGAAGTGATAAGTAAACAAATAAAGGAAAGTGATTAAGAGACACTCACGCCACCCAGCTGCAGGGCGTTCACGTCCCATCGACAGACATCGTAAGAAGAGCGTTGGCTCGTCCTACGACACACCACCCAATCCCTCACAACGGGATAAGCTCTCGCCCCTGGCTCCGTCCTCTTGGGCGCGAAGCCCGGAAAGTAGGAGTACACCCACGCCTGCAAAACAAGATAATCAATGGCGATCTTTCGCGATTCGACAAGGAAGATAAATGATCTTTCATGATACGAATTGAAGGTTCATACCTCCAGCAGGAGTCCAGGGCCAACAGTAGCAGGAGAAGTCCCCTTCTCCACCAACTCAGGACAAACCATGGCCCTCATATAACGAGTGAGGACCGCAAAGCCAGGAGTGACCTAGTCCCAACGACCCAGGTCACTCAAGTCATAAAGAAAAGGAAGAAGCTTTGTCGACAGCCTCTCCCCCTTGTCTCCAAGGTAGAGTGAAGACAAGAACCACCAGAGCCACATACGAGCTCTCTCCTCCGCAGTGCAAGGAGGTGGAGCCTCCTCCCTCCCATCGATCATCACCACTGTCGGGACCTTGCCAGCAAAGTAATCCCTGACGTAGGAGCTCGACACTAAACCGGGAACCGCAGTAGCTTTTGCCGCTAGGTTCGAACCGATCAGACTCCTGGCCTCAATCGAGTCCACCCTCATGGCCGTCGACGGCCACACCACAGCCTCCGTCCCACACGGCAAACCAGAAATCATGCCGTAGTCCTCCAACGTGACCCCGACCTCGCCGAAAGGCATGTGAAAGGTCGAGGTCGTGTACCAGAACCGATCAAGAAAGGCTCAAATCAGGCAAAGGTTAGTCCGAATCTTTTTCCCCTTGATCTCCCTCCACGCTCGCACCAAGGACCCAAAAGCTCCCAGCTCGATGATGGTCTGATCCTCCACCGATAGTCTCCCGTAAGCCTCCATCATCGTCATGTATCCAGAATAAAAGAGAAAACGAATGACTAATGAATGACAAAAGAAGGTAAGTAAGAGAATGATGTATTCGAGATTTACCAAGCTCTTCACCGTCCTATAAGACAGGTGACTCTCTGCTGCCCAGATGAGATGTCGGCTATCCCATCTCTCAGCCCACTCGGTTGCTCCTCTCAGCTGACGACCACCTCGTCCAACGTTGGCCCGCCTCGGGGTTTCCTCCTCAGCAACCCCCTCCTCGACGACCTCCTCCTCGGCCGCCGCTGCAGTAAAAGCCTCCTCTAACGCCTCCTCGAACGTAAGAGAAGGGTTGAAACCAGTATCCACATCCATAGGAGCCCTCCCTGATGTAGGAGCCTCATCATCTGCAAAATTAGAGTGAATAAGGCCGCGTCAAGTGACGGCGAGCCTTAGTTAAGGGATTTTCAAGCTTTCAAAGATCCGAAATGCCTCTTTTCTCGCCATCTTTGGCTTTTTTCCCGAAACCCGACCGATCATGTGGTAATATGGGTCAATTCAAGTCTAAGTTCAAACCTAGTCATGGGTTTGAGTCGAAATTTCGACAGCATTTCGTTATAACGACGATTATGCCCTAGAGAAGTGTCCTGAAAAAGCCATCACAAATCAAAAATACGAGATGGTAGGACGTTTACCCATCACACAAGGATTCCAAATATCAAGTTTCGTCACAAATGGGCAATTCTAAGGCTGGTTTCGAAGCAATTTACGACTCAACTGTGAAACCGTCACAATTTCACTCAAATGCTCAATACTCGATGAAAATTCGAAATGTACTCATAGTTATGATCCTTATACTACCAATTATCCATTTATAAAGTCAATTTTATAAGTCAAATTCATTTGGGGGAAAAGCCCCAAATTTTCGACAATTAGGGTCGAAAACCCTAAATTTGTCGGCTCAAATTAAGGCAAATGCGGAAGTTTAATGCAAAAATAAGACACATACCTCAATTAGTCATGGCAAATGTATGCTTTTGATCAAATTTTGACGGAAAATGGTTGGAATTTGAGAGAGTTTTTGAGAAATTGTGTTTTGTGTTTATGAAATAAAACGTGATTCTGTCGAGTTTTTACTCGGACAGAGACAAACCCAGAAAAGGACGCAGCAGGTGTTGCGCCTCTTTCAAGAGTCGCAGCTCTTGCTGCGCCTCTTCCTCAGCTTCCCTCCAAATTCGATTTTCAAAAGTTCGTTACAAGTTCGTTATTTGTGGCCCATCTTTGGTGCGCCTCTTCCTCAACATCATATATCGTATATTTGGTCCGTTTGATGTTTATTCTTCGTCCGGACCCGTATTTTCAAGCAGACTGCAAATTGTCGCAGTACTTTATCAAGACTTCGCTTGCCATAACGAGCGAATATTCTCTGACAGGTGTTTTGACACACCTCAATTATATTCTCCCAGCGAGAGTTCATGACAGCCGATTAATCCTCTCGAGACATGGAGTTCAACCTCTGTAACACCCCCATACTCCAAGTGCCTTACCAGGACCACTCAGGTATGAAGATATTACCATCTCGGTTACCCGAGGCATGATATTCATAAGACAATAACGAAACAACTTAAATGATATAACTTTAGTAAAAAGTACAACTGAAACCAAATCCCAAAATACGGGTACAAGTTCTTAAAACCAATTGTCTACTGAAATACTGAAATGTCATAAAACTAAAAGACTACAGCGGAAGACTTCTATCGTCGACGGTGGCACCTCCCAGCCTATCCCAAGATTACTCAACTCAAACCCGCTCAATTATCGCTCACCATCCCCGAATGGATCACCGCAGTTTACAAAACAACAACCGGGGTCAGTACTAATCACACAACTCAATATATCAACAATAAGATAAACAGACAGCTTAACCGTCACACACACACAATCCCAACAATCTCAATCACTGACTGTCCACTGGACCAGCCCTGCCAGTGGGGGACCGCAACCGTTCCCACCTAAGCCCCGCTCATCATACCGAGCGATAACCCTGTCCATTAATGTGCACATCCCCTTCCGTGGCGGGTTCCACGAATGGCGAAACTAGGGCGTGAAGCCACTTCCGCAAGTGACTCCACTCAGCCGAGAACGCATCTCGAGAACCAGAGACAAACAATCACAATCACAGCCGTCACAATACAATTACGATAATAAACAATCAATCTCAACACATCAACAATCATCCCATTATGGGACTAATACTGAGTAGGAAATCCTACCTGGAAAGCACAACTATCAGACGGTCTCTACAGCTGTATCAAAAGGCTTCTTCTACAAAACCTCCTCCTATCATACAACACACAAATGCTACCAAATCACAAACTACTCAAAAACCCCCAAATCGCTAGATTAGGGTTTAACCAACTTAAAGGAAAGACAATAAAAAGGGTACATAGATCTTACCCTCGACGCAAGGATCTCAACGGTATGACCAACGATGAAAACCGACCTTCCAAACTCCGGGATTTGCTAACAATGCGATTAAGATGATGAACATAGTTGCTTTCTCTCTTTGACAGTAAATTAGGTTTTGCAAAAGTGTTTAGAATGATCGAGTACCCAACAGGTCAGAAACTATTTTAAGACGCAACTCACCCTTACTCGACAGAGTAAGGCCTACTCGATAGAGTACCCAAAGACTCATAAATACGGAGTATTACAGTCTTCCCTCCTTAAAAAGAACTTCGTCCCCGAAGTTCAAACCACAACTAACAAAGGTACTCCCACCACACTTCCGACTCAACAACCAAGACAAAACTCAACATGAAACATGTTACTAACCCAACACATCCCGACAAACATACCGACACGACATACAAAAAGGGGTATAAAACTCCTAAAAACTCTTCGCGATCATCTCCTACCCCCCTAAAAGAAACGAGGTTACGTCCCCGTAACCATACATACTTGATCAAAAAGAAAAGGGTAACGCTCTTTCATAGCTTCCTCTGGCTCCCATGTAGCTTCCTCAGTCTCGTGGTTAGACCAAAGTATCTTAAGCAAAACTGTCTCACCACTCCTAGTCTTCCTAACCTTTCGGTCAAGAATCTGCTTAGGCACCTCAAGATATGATAAGGACTCATCTAGCTCTAAGTTCTCTGCCTCTAACACATGTGACGGATCACTCACATACTTCCGCAGCTGTGATACATGGAACATATTATGCACTCTCTCTAGCGCAGCTGGTAAAGCCAGACGATATGCAACTTCCCCAACTCGCTCTAAGATCTCATAAGGCCCAATAAACTTCTGACTTAGCTTGCCTTTCTTCCCAAATCTCATAACCCCACGCATAGGAGACACTTTCAAAAGAACCTTGTCCCCAACTTGAAACTCTATGTCCCGGCAATGTAGATCTGCATAACTCTTTTGCCTATCCTGAGCTGCTCTCATCTGTTCCCTGATCATCTTAATCTGTTCCACCATCTCATGCACCATCTCTGGTCCTAAAACCACTGCCTCAGCACTATCGTCCCAACAAATCGGACTCCTACATCTCCTCCCATACAAAGCCTCAAATGGTGCCATACCAATACTAGTGTGATAGCTGTTATTGTACGAAAATTCTATCAAGTCCAACCTCTGTTCCCAGCTACCACCAAAATCCATCACACAAGCTCGCAACATATCCTCTAGAGTCTTGATCGTTCTCTCAGTCTGTCCGTCTGTCGCAGGATGAAATGCTGTACTCATCTTCAAAGTTGTTCCCAACAATTCCTGCAACTCTTTCCAAAACCTTGATATAAATCTCGCATCTCTGTCAGACAGAAGGTCCTTAGGGACTCCATGTAACTTAAGCACGTTCTTTCGATAGGCCATAGCCAATTGTGCTTTAGTCCATGTATCTTTCATTGGAATAAAGTGAGCTGACTTGGTCAGTCGATCCACTATTACCCAAATCATGTTGTTACCTTGTTGACTCTTTGGCAAACCCACGATAAAATCCATGGAAATGGATTCCCACTTCCACTCAGGTACCGTTAAAGACTGAATCTTACCTTGTGGTCATCGCTGTTCCCCTTTAACTCTCTGGTATGTCAAACAACGGGCCACAAACTCAGCTGTCTCTTTCTTCATCCCAGGCCACCAAAATGTATTCTTTAAATCCCTGTACAACTTATCTCCACCTGGATGAACTGAATATGGTGTGCAATGTGCCTCTGTCATGATAGTCTTTTTCAACTCCTCATCATTAGGAACACACCACCTACCATCAAACCTCAAACTACCGTCTGTATGAATAGAAAATCGGGACACTGTCCCTTTCTCTACTCCAGCTCTCCACTCCACTATCTTAGGATCCAACGCCTGCTTACCTCGAATGTCATCATAAAACTCAAGCTGCACTGTCAGATCACCCATGGCATCTCCTTTCTGCATCATATGTATCCCAAATCTCGCTACCTCATCTCTCAGCCTCATCAAAGATAGAGCTGTACACAAAGAATGTACACTCTTCCTACTCAAAGCATCAGCAACTACATTGGCCTTCCCTTTATGGTAGATAATTTCCATGTCATAATCGCCAATTAGCTCCATTCACCTCCTCTGTCTCATGTTCAACTCCTTTTGAGTGAAGATGTACTTGAGACTTTTGTGATCAGAAAATACCTTAAAGATTGCTCCATAAAGGTAGTGTCTCCAAATCTTGAGAGCAAACACCACTGCCCCCAACTCCAGATCATGAGTAGGGTAGTTCTCCTCATAAGGCTTCAATTGCCTAGAAGCATAGGCAATCACCTTACCGTTCTGCATCAACACACATCCCAACTTTGAGGCATCTATATAAACCTCAAAGTTCTCAATCCCCTCAGGTAATGCTAAGATAGGAGCTGTGGTCAAACGCTCCTTTAATGTTTGGAACGCCGTCTCAAAACACTCATCCCAACGAAACCTGTTCTCTTTCCTCATCAATGTTGTCATAGGTCTAGCTATCTTGGAGAAATCTTTCACGAACCGTCTGTAGTATCCAGCTATACCCAAGAAACTTCTGATCTCAGCAACATTCTTTGGTGCTTCCCACTTTGTCACTGCTTCAATCTTTGCCGGATCCACAGCTACTCCATCTTTAGAGATCACATGCCCCAGAAACGCAACCTTCTCTAACCAGAACTCACACTTGGATAGCTTAGCATATAGCTCATGCTCCCTCAAAGTCTGCAACACAACCCTCAGATGCTCCTCATGCTCCTCCTTAGTCTTGGAGTAGACTAAGATATCATCGATAAATACCACTACAAACTTGTCCAAAAACTGTCTAAAGATCCTATTCATCAAATCCATAAACACTGCCGGTGCATTAGACAACCCAAACGACATCACCACATACTCATAATGGCCATACCTCGACGTGAAAGCTGTCTTTGGTATGTCCACCTCTCTAATCTTCACTTGATGGTACCCCGATCTCAAATCAATCTTAGAAAAGACTGATGCACCACTCAACTGATCAAACAAGTCATCTATCCTTGGCAAAGGAGACTTGTTCTTCACTGTCACTCGGTTCAACTCTCTATATTCTATGCACAACCTCAAACTCCCATCCTTCTTCTTCAAAAAAAGAACTGGTGCTCCCCACGGCGATACACTAGGTCTAATGTATCCCTTCTCTATCAGATCATCCAACTGCTTCCTAAGCTCCTCCATCTCCTTAGGACCCATACGGTACGGTGCCTTAGAGATTGGCCCCGTCCCTGGTTTCAACTCTACTGTGAAATCTATCTCTCTTCTCGGCGGCAACCCCGGAATCTCCTCTGGAAACACATCCTCAAACTCTCCCACCACTGGTATCTAATCAACTGTCGGACCCTCGATCCGGTCATCTCTCACATGGCACAATATAAAAGGACATCTCTTCCTCAGATATGACTTCAAAGTAACAGCTGCAATCAACTTAACTTTGGGTTTGACTAGAAACCCACGATAAGACACACTAACGCCCTTAGGACCTCTTAAAGACACTTTCTTTTGATGACAGTCTATCTTAGCTTTATACTTTCCTAGCCAATCCATCCCAACTATCATCTCAAAACCGTCAAAAGGAAATTCTAGCAAGTCTACAGGGAAAACAACTTGCCCAACTATCATAGGTACATCCCTATATAACCTCCCACAAGATACAGACTCACCCGAAGGTATAAAAACTTGCTCACTAACAGACTCAAACACCCTCAAACCCAACCGTTTAACATGACTCGAAGATACAAACGACTGAGAAGCCCCCGAATCAAACAAAACAAAGGTATGAATACCATTAACAAGAAAAGTACCAGTGATAACGTGTGCATCATCTTCAGCTGCTTTCTTCTCCATCATGAACACGACTTTCCATCGGTCTTGTCCACCTCCCTGGGACAAGATCTTGGCCGACGTGGTCGGCTTAGCACCCGACCCTTGATTGTTGTTGTTGTTCGTTGGTGGTTTCGGATAAGAATTACCGCCGTTGTTGGTTGCTCTCCACTCTGGTAGCTCGACTTCCCCGGTTTGACCACGACCCGGCCCGGTCTATTGCTCGCGTAGCTCGCGCAGTCTCCGGAAAGTTCCGGTGCACTTGTGCACTCATGTCTCTTGTGGCCTACACCACCACAACCAAGCGGTCGTTCCCCAACTACTACTACCACCTCCACGGCCACGCCCAAAGGAAGCCCAAAGATCAACCCCGACCTTAAGAAAACCCTCTAGACTGATTGTGGTTGCCTTTCTTGTGACTAGATTGGCCACCACCCTCGCCCTCAGACTTCCTTTTCTCGCCACCTAACCTCTCCTGAGCCATCTCCACCAACCTCTCAGCTCTCCCAGCCCTCTCATAAGTTTCCTTAATATCAGTAAGGACTCCCACGGGTAACTTATCCATAATTTTAGGGGTCAACCCCTCTCAAACCTCGCCGGCGCGATTCTCCTCACTCAAACCCATATCCTCAGCATACCTAGACTTGTCATTGAACTGCCTGTAGTACTCGGCCACAGACATCTCAGCGGTCATCTTAAAACTGTCAAACTCTTCTCTCAACTTACTCCTCACATGCTCCCGTACAAACTCTTTTCTCATAGCCCTACGAAACTCTTCCCAAGGTATAGCAGGTAAACCTTAGTTCACATATAACTCTTTAGCACTCACTTTCACCGTATCCCACCACTTACCAGCTGCCTCCCTCCGATAGAACGCAGCCTGTTCCACTCTCATCTCATCGTGATGTGAACCAAATCTAATATGTTCTCCATCTCTCTAAGCCACCTATCAAGAAGGTTAGGCTCCCCAACCCCTTGTACTCTTTCGGGTTAAACCTCGCTATATAGAGGCTGATTTTAGAGTGATCAACCTCTTTCTCCTTATCCTTATCCTTATCTTTCCCCCACAGTCTTTAAAGCCTCAGTAAGAGCATCTTGATGCTCCAACATCTTAACGATGTCATCTATGTTCATAAGCTCAGCTCTCGCATACAACGCATTCTTCTTGGGCGGCATCTTGAAACTATATCAGAAAAAGGGGTGGATATAAACATACGCGCCAAAACCTAAAAACACGAAAACAAGCTGCCCAGACCCTACTCGATCGAGTTCCCAAATATACTCGATCGAGTAACAGGCTACTCGATCGAGTGCCCACCATACTCGATCGAGTGCCCCAACATCAGACCCCAAACAGACCTTCTGTTCTCTAACATACTCGACCGAGTAGCTAGGCTACTCGATCGAGTGACCCCCTACTCGATCGAGTGCCCGAGGTACTCGATCGAGTGCCCAAAAACACGATTCTGGACTCAAAATCTTCAAAACCCCACCCGATCAAGTCAGTACCACTCGATCGAGTCATGCTAACTCAAAAACGCTACCCGCATGCTATATCATATTCTAACATGCTCAAAACTTTATAAAACCAACGTTATATCATAACTAAGCATATAATGCTACTCATCTTTTCATACGATCTACGAAATCATTAAATCATGTTATTAAACGCCACATTGTAAACATCCATCATGTTTCTCATTCCAACAACAGTTCTACATATATCATCAACCTTTCTTTCACATTCTCAACTTTCTACTACAAACATCCAACAGTTACACACACTTCATCAGATTCACACACAAGCTAACCAAATAACGCATACGACCTTGACATACCCCCCCCCCCCCCATGTGACCGGTTCAAAATTGTAGGGCGAGTTCGCGACTTCAGGACGTCTCCCAAGCCTTTGCATTAGCTCCTACAACCTTTACCCCGGGTTCATTTTAATTGACTCCCTATGTTCATTAGGTTCATTGGTTACAGGTTTCAGGATAGTCTCTCTGATACCATTTGTAACACCCCCATACTCCAAGTGCCTTACCAGGACCACTCAGGTATGAAGATATTACCATCTCGGTTACCCGAGGCATGATATTCATAAGACAATAACGAAACAACTTAAATGATATAACTTTAGTGAAAAGTAAAACTGAAACCAAATCCCAAAATACGGGTACAAGTTCTTAAAACCAACTGTCTACTGAAATACTGAAATGTCATAAAACTAAAAGACTACAGCGGAAGACTTCTATCGTCAGACGGTGGCACCTCCCAGCCTATCCCGAGACTCAACTCAAACTCCGCTCATTATCGCTCACCATCCCCGAATGGATCACCGCAGTTTACAAAACAACAACCGGGTCGTGACTAATCACACAACTCAATATATCAACAATAAGATAAACGGACAGCTTAACCGTCACACACACACAATCACACCAATCCCAACAATCTCAATCACTGACTATCCACTGGACCAGCCCTGCCAGTGGGGGACCGCATCCGTTCCCACCTAAGCCCCGCTCATCATACCGAGCGATAACCCTGTCCATTAATGTGCACATCCCCTTCTGTGGCGGGTTCCACGAAGGGCGAAACTAGGGTATGAAGCCACTACCGCAAGTGACTCCACTCAGCCGAGAACGCATCTCGAGAACCAGAGACAAACAATCACAATCACAGCCGTCACAATACAATTACGATATTAAACAATCAATCTCAACACATCAACAATCATCCCATTATGGGACTATACTGAGTAAGAATCCTACCTGGAAAGCACAACTATCAGACGGTCTCTACAGCTGTATCAAAAGGCTTCTTCTACAAAACCTCCTCCTATCATACAACACACAAATGCTACCAAATCACAAACTACTCAAAGACCCCCAAATCCCTAGATTAGGGTTTAACCAACTTAAAGGAAAGACAATAAAAAGGGTACATAGATCTTACCCTCGACGCAAGGATCTCAACGGTATAACCAACGATGAAAACCGACCTTCCAAACTCCGGGATTTGCTAACAATGCGATTAAGATGATGAACGTACTTACTTTCTCTCTTTGATAGTAAATTAGGTTTTGCAAAAGTGTTTAGAATGATGACGGAAAAGGTTATATATCTTAATCGCATAATTAACAAAACCCGAGAAAAACTCCCCGTAAACCGGCTACTCGATCGAGTACCTAAGGTACTCGATCGAGTACCCCCTTACTCGATCGAGTATCCTAGTTACTTTATCGAGTACCCAACAGGTCAGAAACTATTTTAAGACGCAACTCACCCTTACTCGACAGAGTAAGGCCTACTCGATAGAGTACCTAAAGACTCATAAATACGGAGTATTACAACCTCAACCTCAAAGTTTTCACCGAAGTTCATTTGAAGAACGGCGCGAGAAGATTTCCCTCAGTAGTTTCTACCGACGTCCAACTGTTCTCAACATTTTCAGTAACCTTCAGAGTACCTGTGATCCTTTCTGCCTTCAGACGTCAGAGAGTTTTGTTCAGTCCCGTTTCACCCGGAAGTCTCAGGTATGGTATCTTCTTATGGATGGCGAGCCTCCTTACGTAGTCTAGTGGACTTTAAATGACCCTCCCCGATAGTCGACATACTCTAAAATGTTCCCGACGATATGTCCTTGGCTCAGACCCCTTGAGCCGCCTCGCGTCGCCATAGTCGTCAGGTTGTAATCTTCGATTGACCTAATGGCTATACGTTGACTTTCGCCTTGTCCAAGCCTCAGTCAAAGTGCGGGCTCTGTAGATACCTCATTTCTGCACCTCCCGCAAACCACCCGGCGATGATTGGGTCGCATGTTTGGTACACGAAACGATTTATGACAATTCGTAAGTTTATCGTCATGTGATAGCTCAAATACATGTGTCTACCCCTTGGTCGTCACCTACGCACCGTTATGGTCGTTTTGACAGTAATTAGAGTACATTTGGAGTCCGGGTCAAAAACCGTCTTCATTTTCTAATACCGTTTAAAATGCCGAGTCAGAATATTCTGGAATGTTCTGGATATTTCTATTCCATATTTCAATCTTTTAATCTTTTGGCAAATTATTTTGCGAAATTATATTTTAAATAATAAGGAAATTGAGATCAACCGCAATTCCATAATAGAAACGCGGAAAATCTTTCTTTCGCAGGAGGAAACCTCTGGGGAAAGGACGCAGCACCTGCTGCGCCTCTTCCAAGAGCCGCAGCGGTTGTTGCGCCTCTTCCCCAGCTCCTTTCTGCGTATTTTAAGATCTTTTCGAGATTTACTTCCAAAGTTTTATCGAAACCCTAATTCCTCCGTGTGATTAGTATAAATAGGGACCTTCGTTCCTCATATTTCTCACGCGAGTGTCCGCCCTTCTTTTCTCCCTTTGCATTCTAAGACCGTGCTCTTTGCTTATTGGCGCTTACGTGCTTGAACTTTCGACCACGTAAGCTCGGATCCTTCTGAGTACCAACCTCGTTTTGCATGACCGACAAATTTGACCAACTCCACTCAATCAACTTAAACAATTTAGTTTAAATTCCTCTTACGAGGGCACTTTCGTTGTACATTCGAGTCGAGCAATCACCAATCGTTAACTTAGTTAATCTCGTTTCGTCAAACATGTAAGTCTGAGGGTGTAAATCTCATCTTTTATTATTGTATTTTATTTTTGTACTAATTATTGTAAGATTTACGTCGAAAGCATACTTAAAACCGATTTATAAAACCTATTATTCAAACCTTTTTTTATGGATTAACGGGAGAAAGATGTCGAGAAGAAACGCAGCAACTGCTGCGCCTCGTCGAAGGGCCGCAGCATCTGCTGCGCCTCTTCCTGAGGCTGCCGCACTTCCTGCTTTTCTTCTTCTTCCTTCGTCTTCTGTCAATTCGTCTATTTTATTTCGTCTTTTCTTGTTTACTTCTTATTTCATTCGCATGATAATTTTAATACATAGTTCATTAATAATTCATCACTTTTAATTCCCGACTTAAATCCCAAGTAATTAATATTTGCGGGTTTTCGTCATTAAATCAAATCCGGGTTTTAGAGATTCGATTCATCCATATCAAGTCTCTGGAATTCGACTTTGGTACATATTTTCATCTGTTTATCGTCATCATCATCAATAGTTTAACATTAATTAACCTAATTAGTTAGTTTTGATAAGCTTAATTCATAATTAGTCTTGTAATTAGTCTTTAATTTGTTCTAAGTAATTCGAGTCCGTCCTTTTTATTGTTTTTATGACCCATTCATAATGTAAATAACCCATTAAACCATTTTTACTTGAGTCGAATATCAATAATCGATCACTTAAATCACCAATTAACATTAACAATATGCAGTTCCGGCTTCACAGCCAGAACTCACCTCAGGAACAGACGCAGTGACCACTGCGCCTCTTCCAAGGGACGCAGCTCTGCTGCGCCTGTTCCGGGTTGAGTTATGTCTCTGAACTTCCGTTTTTGCTTTGACCTAATTTATTAGACTACGTATTAATCAACTATTATTCGTATTATCACCGTTAATCTGTTAATTAATTTATTTTCTCTTTTCTTTTCTCAAATTAACCGTTTTAAATGTATTTTCGACGTAAATCAATCAAATCAATGTAATTATTGTAATTTTTGTTATTGTATTTTCCCGTATTCTTTATTATCGTTTGTTTGTATGTTTTCACATGTAATCAACCCTAAATTTCTACTTCGGCCCTATTGCATGCTAAATTACATGTTCATCGACTTAGTTAATTCTTACATGTTAGGATTAATTTATTGGATGTTGCATTGCATGCATATATCGACAACATATCGAGTATAGATGATTTTCCCTAATCATTAGTAGAGGCCGCTAACGAGGCGGGCGGGATTAGGTGTTCGATCAAAAGAGCTTCCTAATACGTACCCTCACCCCT
Source organism: Silene latifolia (assembly GCF_048544455.1). Classification (NCBI taxonomy): domain Eukaryota; kingdom Viridiplantae; phylum Streptophyta; class Magnoliopsida; order Caryophyllales; family Caryophyllaceae; genus Silene; species Silene latifolia. The sequence continues at coordinate 79,884,304 of NC_133530.1, forward strand.
TACTCCAAATCTCTGTGAACATCCGTGTTCATTGGCTTCCACGAGAGTCATTCTAGACATAGAATGCTAAAGGTAACGAGTTCTTAGTGTCTATGTCATTACTTTGTATCTTGACATGACGCGAAGTATTCGAACGGTTTCCAATTTTCCACAATAAATTGGTGGCGACTCCACAAATGCAAACGCTTGTTCCCAAGCGACCCCGTGGGCCCGTGTTCACTTACTCGCATGCTTATCTTCCTTTCCCAACTATACATACAACCTTTATACTATCAGCATAACGACAACAATAATTCATGTGTATATACGCAGCTCTTTATATACTCAACCTAATAACTTTGTTCGATATCACTAATATGCCACATTATAAAACAAACAACATGCTTCATTCATTCAACATACAAGTCACATATCTATCAACATTTACTCCATAACCCCTATCCCCCATATTCACACATCCACCGTTCTACACCACATGTTACTACATAAATACTCAAACAAGAAGATAACACATACGATCCCGACACGTACCCCATGTGACCGGTTCAAAATTGTAGGGCGAGTTCGCGATTTTAGGACGTCTCCCAAGTCTTTGCATTTGCTCCTACAACTTCTACCCCGGGTTCATTTTAATTTGACTCCCTATATTCATTAGATTCATTGGTTACAGGTTTCAGGATCGTCGCTCTGATACCACTTTGTGACACCCCTATACTCCAAGTGCCTTACCAGGACCACTCAGGTATAGGAACGTCACCATCTCGGTTATCCGAGGCAATGATAATCATAAGACAATGAAGAAACATAATTTAAAAGTAATATACGGTTTAAGTGATTACATGTTCAAACCCAAAACTGTTAAGTGAAATACAACCAATCCAAAACTGTCTACTAACAAAACTGAACAACTAAAGGACATCGTCGACACAAATGGAAGACTCTTCTAATCGCCAAATGATGACTCATCCCAGCTAGCCCATATGCATCATATCAAACCTGCTCAATAACTGCTCACCATCCCCGAATGGATCACCATAGTTTTATAAAACAAACAACGGGGTCAGTACTAATTACAGATACAAACCAATATGAAGCAAATGTCAAACAGCTCATTCACACATCAAACTCCAGTCTCCATCATAAATCTCCACACAACTGACTACACACTAAAGTGTGTAGTCCTGCCAGAGTACCCATCGCAACAAGTACTCCACACCACCAGTGGGGGACCGCAGCCGTACCCACCAAATCCCCGCTCATCAACCACTGAGCGAAAAACCCAAGTTTCCTTAATGTGCACATCCCTCCTGTGGCGGGTTCCACAGGAGGCGAACCAAGGGCGTGAAGCCACTCCCGTAAGTGACTACACTCAGCCAGGGATGTGCCCCAAATATCACAGACAGTTATACAATTAACAATCAACAATATAACCAACAACCGTCACAATCACCAGCAATATAATTAATCAACGATCACAATAAAACCACCACACACATCATGTAATTAATACTAAGTAGGAAAACCCTACTTGGAAAGCAATCACAGAATCAGACGATCTAAGCAGCTACTCAGAATCTCTCCTCAACAAAGCCTCCTCCTATACATACATGCATATAATTACTACCTTAACCACACAATCATAAAAACCCCCAAATCCCCAAATTAGGGTTTAACCAATATTAACCAAACGCTATAAAATGATATGTAGAACTTAACCACGACGCAAGGATCACAACGGTATAAAGAACAAAGGAAACCGACACCTCTAGCTCCGGGATTTGTTAATAATGCGATGGATGAAAGCTACGTAACCTCTTCTTCTCTTTAAAAGGTTTTTAGAAAGCTTAAAACTGATTAAGAAGGGTGACGAAACCCTTAAATACTAATCACGCGTTATTAACAAAACCCGGCTAAAATAACCCGTAAGACCAACTTACTCGATCGAGTAAGTAACATACTCGATCGAGTGCCCCTTACTCGATCGAGTGCCACATGTACTCGATCGATTACCCATCAGGCAGACTACTGTTTCGTATAAAAACATACTTACTCGACAGAGTAAGCCCCACTCGATAGAGTACCCAAAGACTCATCATAAGAGATGGCAAAAAGTTTCCCCCAAAACTTGGCCATTAGCCACACAAATTTGCGACTCTATGTTATACCTGACACTTCACACTAGACGCAACACGACACGACAAACGAACACTTGATTTTAGACCCAAAAATTGAAAACTTAGCGAAAAATAATTGTATCGAAGCCAAATTAGAGTAACATAATTCCAGATTACGCGACTAAAGCAGTTCCACCCAATTGGATAAAATTCCAACCTAGTCCAAGCTCAATAATCCTATTAAACTACGAAAAACATCTATATTGCAGAAATTAAACTACCCTAACTTTGAATAATTAGAAAATGGGTTTTATTTATAATATCAAATCACACATAAATTGGGTATATACAAGTAATATGAGATGAAAAAGAAGTTGAAAATATACCTGAAGAGAAATTGAAAGGGCGGCAAATAAGGTTGATCGGGTAAGAACTAAGAAATAGAAGTGCGAAGGTTGGAAGACTTGAAAATAAAGTGGGTGTGATGTAAGCCTACAAATTTAGTCTCCATCACTAAATAAATGCTAACACTGGTGTTGATGATATGGATGTCCGACACACGGTCGGGCTTCAAGTAAGTGATGATGCCCTACGCAATTGCGCACTTTCAAAAGCACAATACCATCATAAAGTTCGTTACCCGACCCGATATTTAATTTGGATGTCAATTTAGGATTAACGTGATAATGAGCTACTTTATTGGAATCTACAATAGGTAAGGTAATTCTTGTTTAATTCTTGTTTAAGATGGGTACTAGGTAATTCTTGATTAATTCTTGTTTAAGATGGGTACTAGGGCAGAGCATGGTCGGATTCGAATCGGATATCCGATCCCAAAATACAAATTTTCATTATCCAATATCCGATCCGAATCACTTCGGATATCCGATTTTAGTATCCAAAAATATCGTATCGGATATCCGATTATCCCATATCTGATCCAATTTTCTAGAAACTTGGGTTTGTTTTGTCGGAGACTTTTACTCCTGCGTATTAATTTTGTAACATAATAAATTCTTGCTTAATTTTTCTTCATTTATCCAAAATCTAGATGCTTATGGTGTGATCATGTTTACAATGAGTCAAAATAATATCTTATTTTCAATTATCATTTCTTAAAAATAAACCAAATACCAAACAGAAGATCTTTAATAAAAAATCTATATTGATAAATTTAACAATGAAACTTTAGATGTACAAATCTTAGTAAATTGAGTATTTCAGATTCACTCTTAACGAAACTCAAGTGACAGTGGTCCCTAGATCCGTCCATGGCTGATCCGGAAATGGTGGTAGCTTTGAGTGGTGAAGATTAAAAATTTAAAATGGCGAAGATCTTAGATAATCTTGAAAGGTGAGGCTTAAAATTGAAAAAAGTGAAGATATTCATTTAAAATGGTGATGGTGAATATAAGAATTAGAGCACCCGCATTGAAGAGGATACGTCATCCTCTTAGAACTCTCTCTCATCTAAGAGGATGTCCTCTTCAATGTGGATACATCCTCTTAGTTTCCTCTTTGAAGAGGAAGAGGAAGACATCCTCTATTTATGGAGCATGTCCTTGTTTTGGCCCTTGTGCCATATAAGAGAGAAAAAGAGTGATGGGGTCCTACTTTAAAGGTGGAAAGGAGAGGAACACAACATCCTCTTTGATGTGGAGAAAAAGAGAAGAAGAGGATGAGAAATTGGAAAATGTGGCAAAAAATAAGAGAAAATATTGTAACCAATGAAAAAATTAGAAAAAATAAAGAAGAGGCAGAAGACCTCCTCTTCAATGTGGATGCTCTTATGGGAATAATCTGATAAAGATGAAGATATAAAGAGAATAGAGTTAGAAAATTATAATGGTAAGGTAAGAGAGGATTAGAAGAGTAGCTGAAATGAAGCAATGTAGGTTTACAGTGGTAATTTTAGATTATATATATGAAATAGTGGCATGTATGTATGGGCTAACCAAGCCCAAATTTCAGAAATCCAAAAAAAATGCAAATTGGTAATTTTTGGATCGGATACGGGTATCCGATTTTTTTAACACTGATATCCGTATTCGATCCGATATACGAAAACTTCGGATACAGATATCCGATCCGAAACTGCTTTTGCATCGAATATCCGGTTTTTCGGATCGGATGTCGGATCGTACTATCCGTCTCGCTTTGTTTGCATTGTTTTGTTTAGCTATTTTTGTGAGTCTATTGTCATCGATCTTTACTTGTAAAAAAGATTTTATGTCTGGTTATTTCAAATTGATCGATTGGATTGATGGTCTATTAGGTTGATTAATAAAATTTGTTTTGAGCCAGCAAACAACATAACTCATTGTGGACATGGTCCACGTCTCGGTCTGCGGATTTGGGCCGCAAGCCGGTCCGCGGTCATGGGCCACCTGCACGTCAAGCCAATCTGTGGACGTGCAGAGGTCGCTTTGAAAGCCACGCTCGGCGGCGTAAAAATGCTTTTGACCGGATCGCTTTAGATCGGTCGGTATCGTCTCGGCAAGGGCCGCGAAACGATGTAGAGATGTTCGGAGTCGCCACCAAGCATTTATGGGATGCTTGGAACCCGTTCGAAATCCACTTTATACCTCGGTCAAACGAAGCACAAAGCAGTGCTTGACATAGGTACTAAAGATAAGGACTCGTCCCCCTTTTAGCATTTTATGCCTAAAATGACTCTCGTGCGCCCTGGATAAGGCCATCCACTATCCAAAGGTTCTGAGTAAGGGGCGAGGGTACGTATTGGGAAGCCCTTTAATCGGACACCCAATCCCGCCCGCGTTAGCGGCCTCTAATGATCGATCGTGGTTGTTTAAGTGCAAAAGTTGATAGAACGGTTAAAATGCATGAATGTGCATCCAAAAGTTTAACCTAACATGTGAGCTTTCTAAGTCGGTTTGTTAATCCAAGTATCAAGCATAAGATGTCAAGTTGGATTTAGATTGATTTGCATGTGAAAACGGAAATTAAACATCCATTTACCGAATTCGGGTTATAACGCTTAACACGATCCATTTATTTGAAAAAGGATGTCAAATGACAAAGTGTAAAAACGTAAGCTTGTCAATCTGATCCGTCATGTATTCGGATTAACCGTAATCGGGATCGTCCTAGACAAGTGCTAAAAACGAGGCGTATCGGCGCGCAGCGGCCCCATTGGGGCGCGAGCATATTGGCGATGGAAGGGGCTCTGCCCTGGTTTTGAAATGTGAAGACAGGCGGTCCCTTAGGGCGCGAGCCATGAGCCGACCCAAGGGGGCGTCTCCTGGTTTTTGAAAAGGTTGTTTAAAACCGTATTTATGATGAAAGATTTGAAAATATGATTTCCATGACTCGGAATAATTACTATTATGTTAGTAATATTCGTTGTCGGATTTGCATGTTTGAAAAGCATCGGTTACAAATAAAAATGTAAAATGTTTGATTTGAACTAATTATGTTAAGTTCATTTCTTTGTAATTAGTCAAGTTTGTCATCGTACTCGGATTAAACCGACATGGTATAAAGAACTAAGGATTATTATGAATTATGACTAATATGTTTACAAATGTAAACAAATGAGAAAAATGCTAAATAAAAGAAAAGGGTGTTAAAATACCCATTAAAATGTAATTAACCAAATTTATCACCGAGTCACAGAATAAACCGCCATGGTATAAAGAACCAAGGATGATTATGATTTATGGTTAAAAGGCTTGTTATAGAAATGGTTTGAAACATTCGAAATGGTAAAAACCGTAAAAGGAAAGAAGTAAAAATAAAAGAAAGTGTTGAAGGAAAGACGAACTCAAACACGGATGAGTCTGACCCGAGACCCACAAGAGGCGCGAGCTCCCTTGCATAGCAAGGAGCTTCTGTCTCAGGTCAAAACTCGGTTTTGGCTCGTCTAACCTTTATTTGAATCGTGTTATGCATTGTTCATGCTTATAGACTCATAAAAACAGTAAAGACATGAATTAAAGTGAGATATTTACACCCTCAAACTTACGTGTATGATGTTTGCGACATAGACGACTTTAGAGACAAGTTTTCTCGTAGCGACTACTCACGATCAAGAAGTTTAAAATGAGTGCCTTAAAAAAGGATTTTGTTTTGAAAATGAGTTGAAAATATGTTAATTAAAACATGTTGATTGATGTTGAGTTGGTTGAATGGGTCGGTCGAATGCACGGCGACGGTACCAAACAATATGTGTAAGGCTTGTGTTTACGATCGGTAGGTCGTAAACACGTGTCGATTTTGTGACTTAGGAAGTCGAGTATAGAAGTTTAAGGGAGATGTGAGGGGGTGGACTCTCGCGTGAATATTATGGTGTGTGATGGTGGGTATTTATAGAGAAATGTGGGATGGTAGGTCGGTCGATTTTGCTTGGAGGCTAAGGAGACACCCCATTGAGGCGCGAGCCACCCCGTGACTCAATGGGGTGAGCTGTCCCTTTCGCAAATTTGGATTTTGCATTTGTTCTAACCAATATTTTCTTTGTTGTGATTTGTGGTCTTTGAGGTTTGCTTAGCCGTGTAAGCTTACTCTTGGGTGATATTTGGGGTAGGTATTTTGTGTCTTTGACTCGGGTTTGACCCGTGTGAGTCGGGATTTGAATTTCGAGTCGGTTTTTGGCTCGGTGTCAGTTTTGACTCTAATTAGGGTCATTTTAATGGAAATGACATGATGAAGACATTCATGGCATTATTTTTGATATTTGAGATTTGGGTTGACTTAGGTTGACTCGAGTTACAGGTTTCTGAGTCGGTTTTCGGTCCGAAGACGATTTTAACTCTAAATAGAGTTATTTTAATGGAAATGACATGATGAAAACATTCATGGCATTATTTTTGACATTCAAGATTTGGGTTGACTCGAGTTGCGGGTTTCTGAGTCGGTTTTGGGTCCGAAGACGGTTTAAACTCTAAATAGAGTTATTTTAATGGAATTGAAGTTAGAAAACTTTTGAAATCATTTTTCATATCCGAGTAGTGCATTAAACCGTCTCATGTATAGCCAATCCACGCACGCATATCTAAAACACGTTATAGTCCGATCATCATCGGGTGGTTTTTGGAAGGTGCGAGATCGGGTATCTCTGAGCCCCCACTTTGACCGAGGCTTGGACAGGGCGAAAGTCAAAGTATGATCTCCAGTTCAATCGAAGATTACAACTCGAAGACCATTACGACGTCGAGGCGACTCAAAAGGGTTTGAGCCAAGGACGCCGTCGGGGAAGGGCGACGTCAAGGCGACTCGGGATTCGAGTCAAGGGACCGTCGGGAACATTTTAGAGTCTGTCGACTTCCGATTCGGGTCGTTTAAAGTCCATTAGACTACGTATAAAGGCTCGCCAACCATAAGAAGGAATCATACCGAGGCATCTTCGGGATACGTCCTTCAATCATTTGCGCGCAAAGGCTCGCCTGCCGGTGTTGAAGGTGGTGCGTTTTGAGGCTCTTGACCATAGGAAGGAGTCATACCGAGGCATCTTCGGGATATGTCCTTGAGTCGTATCTTGTGTGCGTGCAAAGGCTCTTGTTGTGATAAGGAGTCGCACCCGAGGCATCTTCGGGATACGTCCTTGAGTCGTATCTTGTGTGCGTGCAAAGGCTCGCCAGCTGTGATAAGGAGTCGTACCCGAGGCATCTTCGGGATACGTCCTTGAGTTGTACCTTGTTTGCGGACAAAGGCTCGCCACCTTGTGAAAAGGAGTCGCACCGAGGCATCTTCAGGATACGTCCTTGAGTTGTATCTTGTTTGCGGACAAAGGCTCGCCAGCCATATGCGTTGTAAGGCTCGCCAGCCATCTATGGTCGAATGATCGACTGTGGGAAATAGTCTGGAACATCGGGCTTATTTCAAGGTATTGTCTGGTAATGACTTCTAACCAGGTTGACGTTGATAGGTTCGGCTAGGGAGCAACGAACTCCTACTTGATGAGTGCCCTAAACGAGCTCCGTGGGGATAAATCATGTAAGCAAGGCTCTCTGGAAAACCATTTAGGGAGAGCGCTGCGTCAGGATCATGAATGATGTTGTGAGGATCTTTGAAAGACCTGTGTGACTTCCATTTGAAAATCGGCACTCGTTGTGGAGTTAGAAACTTCTCAGAACTTACCGGGGATATGAGTTGTTGCTCGTTGGGAGGTAGCGTGTGCCATGTAATCGGCGGGGTTAAAGCTCTTGGACTTGATGGGTCGCCGTTTGTTGGGAAGAACCCAGTACTTAGTTGGAGTGAGTTTGTCTTCTCAAGATTACCTGCATGGTTAGTGACCACACAAATCTGCAGTCGCATAGACACGCATGTAGGCACGCAAGCATATAAGCACATAAGCACATAAGCATGTGAGCAATTAGCATATTTGCAACTAGCATGTATTATCTCACGCGAAGGGAGATAGAAGTTTCGAAAGTTGCAAAGCTTAAAGGCGAGGCTTGTTACTCGTAGATCTATGATTTGATAAATTGGAGACACGTGGCTATTGGGACACTGACTCACACAGACGCATACTGACAGACTGACAAATGGGCAGTCGTGAACGTGATGCCTACTCAGTATCGACACGACACGGGGGTGACTCTGACAGACTTCGCACATGTAAGTGCAACTCCTTAGCCAAGAAAGGGTGATAATGAGCATCAGATCCCAGGATTGGAAGGTCCGCTCAGCTGGGGAACATGAATTGATCATCTTCTCCAGGCATCTTTGCCCTTGTTTGCTTACTTGAGATCCGTTCTCGAGGTATGATGATTCGGAGGGCGGAACCAAGACCTTGTCATCGCCCGAACCGAGCACTAGACTATGGGCGGTTTTATTTTGGAATGTAGTTGAGAATCAAGAGATGTTTGAGGATAAAGGATGGGTGGCACCTCGAAAGAGAAGCCCCCAGAGTCAGAAGACTGGAATTTGGCAAAATAAGGAATGGGTGACGTCTTAAGGAAGAAGCCCCCAGTAAAGAAGTATAAAGAATAATTTTTGCAGCAAGGTGGGCTGATTTTGAGGATTGATGGTGATGGTTGAGATTGAAATAGGTGTGCGGTTGTGCCCTTGTTGGGGGACTGCCTACGTATTCGCGTGTTTGCGAAATCAAACCAAATCATAGTTTTGAGATGTGTGTGCAATGGGTTGCAAATTAAAGGTGTGAAAATTGAATGTGTGTGGGGTTGTTGTTGTGCCCTTGTAATAGGACTGCCTATGTATTCGCGTGTTTGCGAAATCAAACCAGATCGTAGTTCTGAATGTGTGTGCCTAAGCGAGTTGTTATGAGCTTAATGTGATATTGAGGTGTATGGTTGTGTCCATGAAGGACTGCCTACGTATTCACGTGAAGTGAAATCAAACCAGATCGTAGTTCAGAATGTGTGCCTAAGCGAGATGTTAGGACCTTTAAGTGATTTTGAGGTGTATGGTTGCGCCCATGAAGGACTGCCTACGTATTCACGTGATGTGAAATCAAACCAGATCGTAGTTCAGAATGTGTTTGTGTGCCTAAGCGAGATGTTAGGACCTTTAAGTGTGTGGGTCACGACGGTAAAAGCCGTTTGGTGACTCGAAAAATTCATTTGAGATAATTCCTCCTTGATCATGAATCGAAGAGGTGTAATTTTTGAAAATATTCCTTATCATGTGAGCACACTAAAAAGTGGACCCTAAGGGTAGATTGAGTATGTCCCGTTTCTCGGTAGCAAAGCATTCGAGGACTCCGTGGGGATTGTGGTAAAAATGGCTTCGACATTATGGAATGCGGAGCTTGGTAATAATGGTTTGTTTGACGGATAAAAATCTGGAGTTGAGCGTAACGACGGAAAATTCCGTTTGGTGACTCGAAGGTTGATTGGAGATAAATACCTCTTGATCATGAATCGAAGAGGTGTAATTTGTGAAAACGTTCCTTATCAGTTGAGCACACTAAAAAGAGGACTCTAAGGGTAGATTAGGTATGTCCCGTTCTCGATAGCAAAGCATTCGAGGACTCCGTGGGGATTGTGGTGAAAAATGACTTCAACATTAGGGAATGTGGAGCTTGGTAATAATGGGTTTGCTTAACACATAAAAATCTGGAGCAAGAATTTTGTGGTATTTAGGCCGAAGGGTAACAGCTTGTAGTGTGGTGCGGAATAGGTTCTCCGGCTTGATGTGGCCTGAGCACAAAATGGTTGGTAAATAACATGGGATCAGATTTCCATGTCTGGACCTTAAAGGTTAAGGTGTGATATTACGAGCTTGAGGGGGAATCCTCAGAAGCCTAGATAGGTCTCCCTGCAATAGTCTCTAGAAGGACTTAGGGGTGAAGCAGTTTTGGTTATGACCTTGAGGGGAATCCCCAGGATCCTAGTTAGGTTTCCTTGTAGTAGTCTGCAGAAGGACTTAGGGGTGCTGGGCTTTGGACTTGTTTGTCCTGGACTTGCTATTTTGGACTCATGGTTCCTGGGCTTTGGACTTGTTGGTCCTAGACTGGGTGTTTTGGACTCATGGGTCTTGGGCTTTGGACTTGTTGGTCCTGGACTTTAGATGTTTGTGTCGGACTTGTTGGTCCGAAGTTTGAAAAGTGACGGTTTAATTTCGTTACTTGAAATTGTGGGAAAATAACGAATTTGAATTTCGCTATTTCATTTTTTTGAAAAGTGATGGTTTTGAACTTCGTCAGTTGAAATTGTGGGAAAATAGTGAATTTGAATTTCACTATTTTGTTTTTGAATGGGATGGTTTTTAATTCCGTTGTTTGGAATTGTGAAAATAGTGAATTTGAATTTCACTATCTTGTTTTTGATTTGAAATTGACGGTTTTATTTCCGTCGTTTGAAATTTGTGAAAATAGCGAATTTGAATTCCACTATTTTGTTTTTTGATTTGAAAATGACGGCTTTAATTTCCGTCGTTTGGAATTGAGAGAAAATAACGAATTTGAATTTTGCCATTTCTTTTTTTGTTTGGGAAAAGACAGTTTTGATTCCATCCTTTGAAATTTGTGAGAGATAGCGAGTTTGAATTTCACTATTCTGTTTTTTTTTGTGGTTTGAGAATGACGGTGTTTGATTCCGTCGTTTGAAATTCGTGAAAATAGCGATTTTGAATTTCACTATTTTGTCTTTGTGATTTGACTTTAGCCTGTTGGCCTTGAGCTTTGGCTTTGGGTGAATTGTTTTTTGCTGAATGGCTTATGGGCTAGGGCTTTTGATGTTGGCCTTTCGCTTTGGCTTTTGAATTATTGGTTCTTTGACATCCTTCGTTCGAGGCAGGTAAAGGAGCAGACGGGGATGTACCTGTTGGTGGGAGGTTGAAATTTGGCGATGGGATGTTTTTGTGGGGAATGGGCTTGCCTTCCGTCATTGATCATGAACAAGGAGATGTTCTGGTTTGTTATCTGGGTTCGTCGTAGGATCCCCTTGATAGAAGCTCGTTCTAAATTGGGTGCTAATGAAAGGTTTCTATTGCCAGACATGGAATAGGTAAAGAAATGGACACGGAGTTTTGAGTCCTCCGCTTACTCGTGCACGGAACGTCACTCGAGTGTACTCACATTGAATTGGAACATATTGTTCGTTTTAAATCAATTCTCAAATCAATTCTCGTTGTCAACGGGAAATGGTAAAGAGGAGAATATATGATAGCTGGAAATTGTGCTTTTATTTAGATAAATAAGAGGTTAGCACAGACTCGATGAATACATGTGACTTATGGGGACAGCCCCCAGTTTGTCACTTAGGAATAAAAGGACAGACGCTAGGATAGATATGAGAAAGCCTAAGACTCGGACTCGGACTCAAACTCAATCGTAGATACGAACTCCTAATCATCATGTTCCTCCTTGAAGGTCTCCTTCGCAGTATCCGACAGCTTGAATGTCTGGTCTTGAGCATTGACCCACTTGAGCACTTCACTCTCGTTGTTGGGGATGATATGAGGACAATAGTCGATGAGGCTTTTATCTCCTTGCAGAAAGAGATGTTCATTAGGGTTGTCTTCATCCCTTGGTTGGCATAGGGATGAAGCTACCAGTTCATTGTTGTCGACCATATTTTGAATAGCATGTTTCAGTTTGAAGCATGTTTCAGTATCATGACCTTTTCCTTGATGATATTAGCAATAGGAATTGCCGTCCCAAAAACGGCTTTTCTTGCATTCAGACGGGTCCGGGGTGGGCCCGATTGGTTGGAGCTTCCCTTCATCCATGAGCTTTTGAAGAGTTACGGCATAGGTTGTGTTGAGTCTAGTGAATGTCCTTTGAGAACGTTCAACCTTGCTGTTTGACTTGAGACATTCAGGAGGATCGTTCTGACTGAGAGGTGCAATTATGATTTTGCCAGCCTCGATCATATCTTGAATGACATGCTTGAGTTTGAAACAGGTTTCGGTGTCATGGCCCTTGCCTTGATGGTATTGGCAATAGGCATTACCATCCCAGGATCGGGCTCTTTTGTGTTCGGGTTTGTCCGGAGTCGGACCAATGGGTTGGAGCATTCTTTCTGAAGCAAGTATCTCCAGAGCGGTGCCAAATGTTATTCCCAGATCTGTGAATACCCTTTGATGTTTTCCCGTGGTTCCAACATTGGTGTTTTTTGGGATGTTTTTGTGAGTTTTGTTTTTGTTTTTGTCAATCCTGGGCAGAAGCTGGATTGGGTTGTTGTCAATGGGGAGTTTTTGGGCGCTTGATATTTTGAAGGGTATTTTGGTGAGACAATTTCATGTTCTTTGTTGGAAGGTTCGTGGATGTGGGAACCATAGGATGACTCCTCATTTTCAATAGCTGTTGGTTGGTGAATAGAGGGTTGGTTTTCTCCTTTGTGGTTAGGTTCATTTTCAGTACTACCCAACCTTTTCTCCAAATTAGCTACCCAGGTATTCAAGTCATCGATAGCAACTGGAAGCTTTGAGAATATGTTGTTGATGGAGACGGAGAGCATCATTATAGCGCTTTGTAGGCCATCTTCGTCAATTGCATGAACTTTCTCATCGTCAGGAGAGATGAGATGAGAGCAGTATAAGGAAGGTTCCTGACTGTGTCCAATAGGGTTTTCTGGAGGGTTGTTTTTGTTATTTGCTGAGGGAGGTAATGGTAACTCACCCTTTTCAATCATGTCAAGGATAACGCCTTTTAGGGGAAGACACATTTCAGTATTGTGTCCGCAACCTTGGTGATATTGACAAAACAGGTTTCTATCCCATCTTCGACCTCGCTTATTCGGTTGAGGGTCCGGAGTTGGACCAATTGGTTGAAGTTTTCCTTGGGAGGTTAGCCTTTCCAAGGATGTGGCATAAGGCATACCCAAATCAGGGAAGGACCGATGAGGTCGTCTGGTTTTGGTTTGGTCGTTGGCCAGTAGCCGGTTTTCAAGGAGCTTAACTCTTTGTTCAATATCGGAAGAGGGAAAATTCCCGGTTATCATTTTGTCCTCAACTTGGGAGAGACGAGTGCTCAAGTTTTCCACGGTAGCTAGGAGTCGAAGGACCACGTTGTTGGTTTCAGCAGAAGTCATGGCGGATGCAGATTGATCGGCTTCTTGAGTTTCTTGTCGACGATCGATGGCACCCAAGGGATTGCTATTGACATAACGATAGGCGTTATAACTTGTCTTCGCAAGGTATTGCACAAACAAAGGCAAGTGCGACACAAATGTATAAAAGGTAGTTTTGTCGTGAAGACGCGACGGTGTGACTAGGTTACGAGTTCATAAAGATCGTGAATGACCTCTTGTGTATGAACTCAGAGTGCAAGACTTTGAACTTAGACTCGAGTGTCAACTTTGGCCTAGTGATGCCTAGACGGACGACTTCTGACGAGATTTGGAAGTTTGTCGATGGCGTGACACCACTGGACAAGACATGTACACAAACTTGACCTTTGACCCGTAATGTAGGGGATAGACGGGTTTAAAACCCAAGAGGTTTTGACTCAGCTAACTCCACTGAAGATGTCTCGACAATTAGGCGACACGACCTAGACCAGAAGGTAGGTACTAACTTCGGCGGAGATTCGACGTTATCTAGACGACTTGACTTGAAATCGACTCGAGGCTTAATCGGAAAGGTGGACTGAAATTTTCGAAAATAGAAATTTTCAAAAAGATTTATTTGTCGTTTTATGGACGGCTTTCGAAGAGTAGGGATCTACGAAAGTCGATCAGTTGAAGAGTTGTCTTAAGTTTGTTTTCAAAAGACGGTTTGAGTTGAAATTTTGACGGCTCTGAAAACAATGTGTTGTTTCTGAATAAGGTTTTTGAAATTCCGAATCACGGATTAGAAAATCGAGAATTGAAGAATTTGGACTCGTCATCACAATGGCCATGAAAACGGTTAAGTTTGTTTTCAAAGGATTTAAAATTGGGTTGAAACTTTGAAAACGGTTAGATTTGTTTTCAAACAATTTGGAATCGGATTGAAATTTGAAAACGGTTAAATTTGTTTTCAAATATTTGATTTTGAATTTGAAATTAGAAAACGGTTAGATTTGTTTTCAAAGATTTGAAGTTGGATTTGAAATTTAAAAACGGTTAGATTTGTTTTCAAATATTTGAATTTTGATTTGGATTTTGAAAACGGTTAAAGTTGTTTTCACTATTTGATTTTGAAATGAAATTTGAAAACGGTTAGATTTGTTTTCAAAGATTTGATTTTGAATTGAAATTTGAAAACGGTTAGATTTGTTTTCAAATATTTGAAATTTGATTGAAATCTGAAAACGGTTAAATTTGTTTTCAAAGATTGAGTTTTGATTTGAAATTTGAAAACGGTCAAATTCGTTTTCAAAGATTTGACTTTGAATTAAAATTTGAAAACGATTAAATTTGTTTTCAAATGATTTGAAGTTGGATTTGAAATTTGAAAACGATCAGATTTGTTTTCAAAGATTTGAGTTTGAATTGAAATTTGAAAACGGTTAAATTTGTTTTCAAAGAATTTGAAATAGGATTTGAAATTTGAAAACGGTTAAATTAGTTTTCAAAGATTTGATTTTGAATTGAAATTTGAAAACGGTTAAATTAGTTTTCAAATATTTGATTTTGAATTAAAATTTGAAAACGGTTAAATTTGTTTTCAAATGATTTGAAATTGGATTTGAAATTTGAAAACGGTCATATTTGTTTTCAAAGATTTGAGTTTGAATTAAAATTTGAAAACGGTTAAATTTGTTTTCAAAGAATTTGAAATAGGATTTGAAATTTGAAAACAGTTAAATTAGTTTTCAAAGATTTGATTTTGAATTGAAATTTGAAAACGGATAAATTAGTTTTCAAATATTTGATTTTGAATTGAAATTTGAAAACAGTTAAATTTGTTTTTAAATGATTTGAAATTGGATTTGAAAATTGAAAACGGTTAAATTTGTTCTCAAAGATTTGAAATTGGAAATTGTGAGGATTGAATTCGTCATTACGACGGGTTAGAAAACCGTTTTAACCATTGAAAGACGGTATGCAAATCGAAAATTGTGAGAATTGAAATCGTCATTACGACGGCTTAGAAAAGCCAAATTTGATTTCGAAAACGACATTTGAAATTTTGGAAAGTTGCACGGGTTAAAATCGTCATTACGACGGTTTGAAAAACGTTTCTGTTTAAAAATTGATTTTGAATTTTAAAAATTCGAGGCTAGAACTCGTCATTACGACGGCGTAAAAGGCTCTTTGAGAATGCAACGGTCGGTGACAGACCGATGTTTGAAACGGCCATTATGACGACGTAAAAGGGTATTTTGAAATGGTTTGTGAAAACCGAGTTTTGAAATCGTCATTAAACGGTATAAAAAGGTGCATTTGAAATATGTTATAAAAACCGGGTTTTGAAATGGCCATTATAACGGTCATAAAAAGGTGCTTTGAAATGGTTATAAAAACCGGGTTCAAAATGGCCATTATAACGGCATAAAAAGGTGCATTTGAAATGGTTATTAAAACCGAGTTTTGAAATGGCCATTATAACGGCATGAAAAGGTTCTTTGAAACGGTTGTAGAAAACCGGGTTTGAAAATCGTCATTACGACGGCCTAGAAAGGTGTGTTAAAATGGTTATAAAAACCGGGTTTGAAAATCGTCATTACGACGGCCTAGAAAGGTGTGTTGAAATGGTTATAAAATCTGGGTTTGAAAATCGTCATTACGACGGACTAGAAAGGCGTGTTGAAATGGTTATAAAAACCGGGTTTGAAAATCGTCATTACGACGGCCTAGAAAGGCGTGTTGAAATGGTCGTAGAAAACCGAGGTTTGAAAATCGTCATTACGACGGCCTAGAAAGGCGTGTTGAAATGCAACGGTCGGCAAAAGACCGAGGTTCGAAATGGTCATTATAATGGCGCAAAAAAAGGTGTTTTTGAAAATGCAACTGTCGGCGAAAGACCGAGGTTTAAAACGGCCATTATAACGGCACAAAATGTGTTTTTAAAAGTTTGAAAATGAAACGGAAGGACTTATGATCACAAAGCACATAAGCACTCACAGTTCATTATATTATGCATAATGTTGACACGGGTTTTGGCTTAGAAGGGTGGGTTACACACCAAGAAATCAAACCCCGATTTGCGAGAGGTATACCAATCCAAACAAAATGTGTAAGGAGGGTGCCCTAGCCTCGTGCTCGAAAGTGATGAAAGCTCTTTGACGAAACAGGAATGTGTAACTTCAATGCTATGCTTGACTCAATCGGGATTCGAAACGCGGGGATGAGAAAAACTCACGCCGACGAGACGAGCCAATTGGTCGAAAAGGGTTAGGTTGAGGGCCCGGACAAGGAACCCGACTTATGACCGTAATATCAATTAATGCACTTTAACCACGACCTCGTTCGAGTTTCACCTCTAAGGATCACAAAGACACAAGTGTCCTAGTTATCCCCAACGGAGTCGCCAAACTGTGGACATGGGCCACGTCTCGGTCTGCGGATATGGGCCGCAAGCCGGTCCGCGGTCACGGGCCACCTGCACGTCAAGCCAATCTGTGGACGTGCAGAGGTCTCTTTGAAAGCCACGCTCGGCGGCGTAAAAATGCTTTCGACCGGATCGCTTTAGATCGGTCGGTATCGTCTCGGCAAGGGCCGCGAAACGATGTAGAGATGTTCGGAGTCGCCACCAAGCATTTATGGGATGCTTGGAACCCGTTCGAAATCCACTTTATACCTCGGTCAAACGAAGCACAAAGCAGTGCTTGACATAGGTACTAAAGATAAGGACTCGTCCCCCTTTTAGCATTCTATGCCTAAAATGACTCTCGTGCGCCCTGGATAAGGCCATCCACTATCCAAAGGTTCTGAGTAAGGGGTGAGGGTACGTATTGGGAAGCCCTTTAATCGGACACCCAATCCCGCCCGCGTTAGCGGCCTCTACTGATCGATCGTGGTTGTTTAAGTGCAAAAGTTGATAGAACGGTTAAAATGCATGAATGTGCATCCAAAAGTTTAACCTAACATGTGAGCTTTCTAAGTCGTTTTGTTAATCCAAGTATCAAGCATAAGATGTCAAGTTGGATTTAGATTGATTTGCATGTGAAAACGGAAATTAAACATCCATTTACCGAATTCGGGTTATAACGCTTAACACGATCCATTTATTTGAAAAAGGATGTCAAATGACAAAGTGTAAAAATGTAAGCTTGTCAATCTGATCTGTCATGTATTCGGATTAACCGTAATCGGGATCGTCCTAGACAAGTGCTAAAAACGAGGCAGAACAGCGCCAGGCAGCCCAATTGGGGCGCGAGCCTATTGGCGATGGAAGGGGCTCTGTCCTGGTTTTGAAATGTGAAGACAGGCGGTCCCTTGGGGCGCGAGCCATGAGCTGACCCAAGGGGGCGTCTCCTGGTTTTTGAAAAGGTTGTTTAAAACCGTATTTATGATGAAATATTTGAAAATATGATTTCCATGACTCGGAATAATTACTATTATGTTAGTAATATTCGTTGTCGGATTTGCATGTTTGAAAAGCATCGTTTACAAATAAAAATGTAAAATGTTTGATTTGAACTAATTATGTTAAGTTCATTTCTTTGTAATTAGTCAAGTTTGTCATCGTACTCGGATTAAACCGACATGGTATAAAGAACCAAGGATTATTATGAATTATGACTAATATGTTTACAAATGTAAACAAATGAGAAAAATGCTAAATAAAAGAAAAGGGTGTTAAAATATCCATTAAAATGTAATTAACCAAATTTATCACCGAGTCACGGAATAAACCGCCATGGTATAAAGAACCAAGGATGATTATGATTTATGGTTAAAAGGCTTGTTATAGAAATGGTTTGAAACATTCGAAATGGTAAAAACCGTAAAATAAAAGAAGTAAAAATAAAAGAAAGTGTTGAAGGAAAGACGAACTCAAACACGGATGAGTCTGACCCGAGACCCACAAGAGGCGCGAGCTCCCTTGCATAGCAAGGAGCTTCTGTCTCAGGCCAAAACTCGGTTTTGGCTCGTCTAACCTTTATTTGAATCGTGTTATGCATTGTTCATGCTTATAGACTCATAAAAACAGTAAAGACATGAATTAAAGTGAGATATTTACACCCTCAAACTTACATGTATGATGTTTGCGACATAGACGACTTTAGAGACAAGTTTTCTCGTAGCAACTACTCACGATCAAGAAGTTTAAAAAGAGTGCCTTAAAAAAGGATTTTGTTTTGAAAATGAGTTGAAAATATGTTAATTAAAACATGTTGATTGATGTTGAGTTGGTCGAATGGGTCGGTCGAATGCACGGCGACGGTACCAAACAATATGTGTAAGGCTTGTGTTTACGATCGGTAGGTCGTAAACACGTGTCGATTTTGTGACTTAGGAAGTCGAGTATAGAAGTTTAAGGGAGATGTGAGGGGGCGGACTCTCGCGTGAATATTATGGTGTATGATGGTGGGTATTTATAGAGAAATGTGGGACGGTAGGTCGGTCGATTTTGTTTGGAGGCTAAGGAGACACCCCATTGAGGCGCGAGCCACCCCGTGACTCAATGGGGTGAGCTGTCCCTTTCGCAAATTTGGATTTTGCATTTGTTCTAACCAATATTTTGTTTGTTGTGATTTGTGGTCTTTGAGGTTTGCTTAGCCGTGTAAGCTTACTCTTGGGTGATATTTGGGGTAGGTATTTTGTGTCTTTGACTCGGGTTTGACCCGTGTGAGTCGGGATTTGAATTTCGAGTCGGTTTTTGGCTCGGTGTTAGTTTTGACTCTAATTAGGGTCATTTTAATGGAAATGACATGATGAAGACATTCATGGCATTATTTTTGACATTTGAGATTTGGGTTGACTTAGGTTGACTCGAGTTGCGGGTTTCTGAGTCGGTTTTGGGTCCGAAGACGATTTTAACTCTAAATAGAGTTATTTTAATGGAAATGACATGATGAAAACATTCATGGCATTATTTTTGACATTCGAGATTTGGGTTGACTCGAGTTGCGGGTTTCTGAGTCGGTTTTGGGTCCGAAGACGGTTTAAACTCTAAATAGAGTTATTTTAATGGAAATGAAGTTAGAAAACTTTTGAAATCATTTTTCATATCCGAGTAGTGCATTAAACCGTCTCATGTATAGCCAATCCACTGATAAGTGAATCATTTACACCTTATTTCCCTCTTTCTTCGACGCATTCCGGCTCATAACGAGTCGATTTCGTGTGCTTTTCCTTGCATTTGTGCCCGATCCCCGTACTTGTCATTTTGTGTGTCCTTTTGTAGGAACCGAGTCGAGTATGAAGGAATTGGGGCAAGAAAGGCATTCTAATGCCTTTACATGAAGAAAGGGGAGATGAAGGATTTTTGAAGAAGAAATCCCTCTTCAAGACCTGCCCACCGGCGGAGGAGGTATGGCTACGAGGAGAAAAAGGAAGAAACAAGTTTGAAGAGATATTCTCTGTAAGAGGCCGGCAGCCGGCCCACCGGCAGTAGGGAACACAATCCCCATACTTAGTCAAATTTTGAAGAAGTTTTTGGCCAAAGTTAATTCAACGCGCACCAAGCACGGTGTAGCAAGGCCGGCCCGCCCGCCGAGAGGGCACTGGCATGAAGAATTGGAGGAAAATCCCAAGAAGAGAAATTTCTCCGCGGCAGCAGGCCGGAGCCGCCCACCGGCAGGGGATTGCCCAACCTTCATTTTCCTCGTTTTTGAAAGAACGCTGCCGGCAGAGGAGGCCGGGCCGGCCCGCCGGCACAGGAACACTTTACACGAGTTGGGCTTTTTCATTCTTTCTTCCCTTAATCCAATGATAGCCTATAAATACCCCCCTCCTTAAACCCTTTTACACACAACCCTAGATCTGAAAAACATTCCATATTTATTGTATTATCTCCTTAATCAAGTTCTAATCTTTCAATAATTATTATTAATATTTAGTAAGAATTAGTTAGTTCTAGTAATAGTCAATTGTTTACTCTTGTTTGTTGAAGTTTGTATTGGGGATTTTGAAGGGTTTTCCTTCCTATTAATAAATCAAGCTTCCATCTTTTCTTTTGTTGGTATAATTTCTCTCCTTTCTTTCACTTGTTTATCATTTGTTTACATTTTCCTTGTCTTTTGATTTTGTTACAATCTTCATTATGTCTCCTCCTTGTGTTGTTTGTTTTTCTTCTCTATTTAGCATAATTTCCATTAACATGAGTGAGTAGATCCCTTCTAGGGTTTAGGGTGATTCTTTATGGGATTTATGGGCATGATTCTTTGAATATGTTGGTCTTTGGTGAAATTGTTTAACTTTCCTATTCATTGCATTCAAGGTGTTTGTTGATTTGCTCAAGTGAAAGCTTTTGCCTTTCTTCATTTCTTGCTTAATTCTCCCTTAGAATGAAAGTTTTTGGGAGTCTTGATGTATGTTAGGAGAGGAGGGATACTTAATGAAAATTAGTAGCCACCCTTAAGATACCCAAGACATTGGTTCTTCATCTTAGGTTAATCTCTCACCATTGACCCTTTTTGATCTTCAGGTTTGCCCCTAGACCATATTGATGACCCCGAAAGCCCTAGCTTTTAATTAACCGTATTCATTATCATCATCTTGTTTGTCTTTTGCTCTAGTGATTATAACCAAAACCTTCACTCTTAACTTTGATTGAACTTGACTCTCAATAGAACTTTGTAGCAACCCCCGCCGTCCTTGAGTTCGACCCCGACTAAATACTACGCTTTTTCGGGTTTTACAAATAGTTTTGGTATAGGGAGTAGACGACAAATTTCCTATTATCAAATGGCGCCGTTGCCGCCACCCTCAAAGACCACTTCCCAATTCCCTTCATTGACCAAATGCTAGAGAGACTCGCGGGGCATGCTTACTATTGCTTCTTAGACGGTTATTCCGGGTTTTTCCAAATTCCCATCCACCCGGATGACCAAGAGAAGACGACCTTCACTTGTCCAATAGGAGTTTATGCCTACCGTAGGATGCCATTCGGGCTTTGTAATGCGCCCGGTACCTTTCAAAGGTGCATGATGGCAATCTTTTCGGACTTTCTAGAGAAAAGCATGGAAGTCTTCATGGACGACTTTAGTGTCCATGGAGACTCATTTGATCATGGTCTAGAGAACTTGACTAGTGTGTTGAAGAGATGTGAGGAGCACAACCTCGTCCTCAATTGGGAAAAATGCCATTTTATGGTAGAGGAAGGGGTTGTACTCGGTCACATTGTCTCTAGTAGGGGTATTGAGGTTGATGGTGCCAAAGTTGCGGTCATAGAGAACTTGTCACCCCCTTCCAATGTCAAGGGAGTGAGAAGTTTTCTAGGCCATGCCGGGTTTTATCGGCGTTTTATCAAGGATTTTTCAAAAATAGCAAAGCCCCTAACCTCATTACTCCTCAAGGATTCCCCCTTTGTGTTTGATGATTCTTGTCTTGAAGCTTTCAATAGGTTGAAGAGAGCATTGGTCACGGCACCGATAATCCGATCTCCGGATTGGAATCTTCCCTTTGAGATAATGTGTGATGCATCGGACTTCGCGGTTGGTGCGGTACTTGGGCAAGTTGTGGATAAGAAGCATCATGTGATATATTACACAAGCAAGACTCTTGATCAAACTCAATGTGGATATGCTACTACCGAAAAGGAAATGTTGGCAATTGTTCATGCCGTGGAGAAATTTCGGCAATACCTTGTTGGGTCTAAGGTGGTGGTTTACTCCGATCACACCGCCTTGAGACAATTGATGGTGAAAAAGGATGCAAAGCCCCGGCTATTGAGATGGGTCCTTCTTCTTCAAGAATTTGATTTAGAGATTAAAGATAAGGCCGGTTCGGAAAATGTTGTAGCCGACCACTTATCTAGATTGACCGTCGAAGACCATGGGATACAAGACAAGAGTGGACCCATCAATGAGTGGTTGCGGGATGATGGACTCATGGAAGTTACCGCCAAAACTCCTTGGTTTGCGGATCTTGCAAATTACATCGTAAGCGGTTTCTTGCCGGATGAAATGGAGCCAAGAGAACGGAGGAAGTTGAGAAATGATGCTAGAAGGTACTTTTGGAATGACCCACATTTGTTTCGCAAGTGTGGGGATGGTATGTTCCGGACCCTTCAAAGTGATGAAGGTATTCCCCTATGGCGCCTTTGAGCTTTGGAGTGAAGAGGGAGGCACCTTTCGGGTGAATGGTCAAAGAGTAAAGCGTTACTACGACGGCGACAACAAAGGCCCAATTGAAGTACTCTATCTCGGGGAACCCCTCCCCGAGGAGAGGGAAAGTTGAAACTCTTGAAAATGAATTGGTTTGGTGGAGTTCCACAAGAACCACCATTTGTAAATAGCATGCATGTAGATAGAGTGTGAGATAGTTTGGATTGGAAATTCTTGACAAAGTTGAAATTGGGGGTGGGACCCCTAGCCTCGCCCGAGATCCCGACACGAGTCGTCGGTTTGAAAGTTGAAAACTCGAAAAAAATGGGCAAGATTAGGACTTGGAAGTTTATTTGTGAGCATTGGAGGAAAAGCAAGTTGAAATTGACGCAGTGTAACTCTCTGCCGGTGGACCGGCAGCCGGTGCCCTCCACCGGTAGCGCGTCGAAAATTTTTCTGAAAAATTTGAAGAAATTAAGCTGAGAAGAATTCCCTGCCGGCAGGCCGGCAGCCGGCCCACCGGCAGGGAGATCCATGTTAGTTGAAAATTGGCGAAAAAGTGAAGGAGAGAAATCCTCTACCGGCAGGCCGGCAACCGGCCCACCGGCAGAGGAATGCATACTGAGCCATGATTGAAGGAAGTATGAAGGGAAGGATCCTATACCGGCAGGCCGGCAGCCGGCCCACCGGTAGAGGACCGCTTACTATGGTGAAATTTGGGAAATTGAAGAGGAAGGAAACCCCTACCGGTAGGCCGGTAGGCCGGCAGCCGGCTCACCGGTAGGGGATCCACTAAGCATCAAAAAGAGAGTATTGGGGAATTCTCTGCCGGTGGACCGGCAGCCGGTGCCCCCCACCGGCAGCGCGTTGGTTTTAATTTGAAACAAACTCGAATCCCCTAACGGCTGGCCGGCTGCCGGTTAGCCAACCGGCAGGGGATCTTTATAACCCTCGAGAAGCAGCCGTGTTACTCCATTATCTCAAATTCCTTTCTCTTTCTTTCCTTCCTCCCTCATCTCCCTAAACCCTTACCACCACATCCTCATCCCCCACCAACCCATCACCCTCACCATTAAACCTCCTCTTCCCTTCAACCTCCTTCTTTCCTCCCTTTTTTTGTCCTCATTTCCTTCAATCTAACCATGGCAAACAAGAGAACTAGGTCGGAGATGGCGGAAGCTCAACGGCTTTTGGTCGAGGCGGCGGCGAGTGACACTAACCCGGATCCCGACTACCCGGACGTTGAGTTCGTCACGCAAGAGCAAAAAGGTAAATTTATCTTGTTCAAAAATCGCCCCTTAACCCCGACAAAATTTATTTGTAGACCGGCTATGAGAAATATGGGACTAGACAACGAAACCTTCGAGTTGTTTAAGGGTGTTGGTATGAAGGGCTTATATGATTTGCATGAGGAAACTTATCCCCGCCTCACTTGGGAATTCCTTAGTAGTTTCCGTCTTGATAAGCACCGACAAACCCGTATGGTCGAGCAAATTCACTTTCGGTTAATGAACCGTGATCATTCCATGTCCCTAGGAAGGCTTTGCCGAATTTTCGGCCTTAACAATCCCCCAAAATTCAAGGCACCCGAGACCCATCACTTTTCTCGGGTGTGGAAAGCCATTTCGGGCTTAGATGACCAAACCGGCGTGAAGAGGCCGGAAATTGCGTGCCACAATGCCCCCATTCGCATTTGGCATCGATTTGTGGGAGGTTCTATTTTTGCGACCCATGAGCCATGGGTTTTTCGGGTTACCGAATTGGAAATTTTGGGGTCTTACTTGCTCACCACCCCGGCCACCTATGAAATCAATGTGGGTCACCATTTGGCCCTCCACTTGCAATCACTTTCTAAATCGCCGGGGCAAAAAGTCCCTCTTCATGTGGGTGGGATAATAACCCGAATTGCCAAGAACCTTGACCGGCCGGTGAACTTGAACAATTTGAGGTGGATCCGGGGAGAGACCTACATCACCAAGCAATGGTTAACGAAAAGCCTAGAGTGGATCAAGGTCAATCCTTTTGATGGAATCGAGTATTGGCAAATTCAAAAGAAAAATTCCGTCCCAATTCCCAATGCCTCCAAATTCATAATCAAACCCGGTGAGGAGTCCTACCTCCTTGAAATTGAGGAAGAGCCCGATGAGACCCGACCTCCCCCGACCAACCCCATCACCTATGGTCGTGACAACCGGAGGGAAACTCCATCCTCCCTCCACTACTCCATGCCCTCCTTCCGACCACCCTCCACCTTCCAACCTCAACCTTGGGGGGGTAATTTTGGTGAAGGCACCTCTAGCAACATCCCTCCTCCCCCGCCTCCTATGCATGCCGACTTGGTCAAATTCATGAGTGACATGCGGTTGGGTTTGGAAACCGCCGCTAATGAGAGGCGGGGTATTGAACAAAGGTTGGATCGGATATATTATGACACCTCCGTGGGTCAATTTCCGATTTATGATGATTATATGAGGAGGAACTACGAGCACCCCCAGCATCTCCACCCCTCCTACTTCCTTGAGCCGGATGGTGGTTACCACAAGGATGACCGGTTTCGCTACGCCGACATCAATATCCGGCCGGATTATTTTACCCCACCCGTTTTTCCCCCTCCCGCTTCTCAAGAGGAGGGGCATGATGCTCAATGGTTCGAGGGTACACCCTCCATTTTCTCCCGCCCCGAGGTTGGGAGTAGCTCCGGGGCGGCTTCCGGTGGTTTCCTTTCTTCCGGCGGGAATTTCGGCGAACCCATGAACACCGACGACTTCCTTAGCAAGTCCGCTTTTGGAGCGATGGAAGGAGATGGCAATGATGATGATAATGATAACAATGATGATGATGATGACGGGGACCTTGAGTAGGCGGCCTCGAGTTGGGCCTTTCTTTCCTCCCTTTTCAATCCAAATGTCAAGTATGTACCCAACAATCCAAACTTCTCATTCATATTTAAATTTTGTATGCATTTAGTTAGAAATTCATATAGTTGCATTCATATAGAATTGCATTAGATTTCAATTTGTAACATATTGTCACATTTAGCAATTGCATTCACTTAGAATAGATTGCATTGTCATTTAAATTTTGCATATAGAATAGAGCATGCATTGCATTTTCAAAATAAAAAACCAACTAAAAAAATTCAAAAACGACTAAAACCACCAAAAACAAGTTATTTTCTTTCACTCAATTGCCCTCCCATGTAAATGAATAAGTGTGGGGAGGGCCTAAAAAAAACCAAAACATGCATTTTAATTTCCAAAAATCAAAATACCAAAAATATGTTATTTTTATTTTCAAAAAATAAAAAACCACCAAAAATATGTTGTTTATTTTTCCTATTCTCTCCCTATACTTTGTTCCATTGAGGACAATGTAAATTTCAAGTGTGGGGAGGGAAATATCCACCTTGTGAATATTTATTTGCACCTTTAAATTTGATAAAAATTCAAAAAATGCCTAAAAATTGAAAAATTTCAAAAATTCCAGAAAAATTGCATTGTATATATATGTTTGTCTAACAAGTGGTGCAGGCACATACGGGACATTTGAGGCATTAGGAGACTAGAAGACCGCTCGGTTTAATCTTTCTTATCTCTTTCTCCTTTTCCATTCCTTTTCTTTTACAATTGTTGTATGTATGGAGGAGGATGGGCTATGTTGATGAGGATGTTCCATTTTGGAACTTGGTGTGTGTTGCTTACGTGCTGCTAGGATTAGACCATTGTTGCATGTTTATTTATGTTGCTAGTACTTAGAAATGCATTTCGTACCTTGTGAATACGTGTTTGTTGCTTTATTTACATTTTGCATCGAGTTTGTACATAAATTTTTGAACAAATTTGGTCTAGGAAGGGAGTATGATACCTCAATGATGATATTGTCTTGGCCTTGTCTTTCCCCTCCTATTGGCTTGCACCCTGTGACACCCTCGTTATATACGGGAAATGAGGCTAGACCGGAGAGTTTTGACCACCTTGTGAGACCATAGACCGTAGACTAGACCTAGATTTCGACCTAGCTACTCAAATGTGAGGATTAGAGCCTCCTTGGGACCGGTACATCCATACCCGGTCCTCCTTTAGGTGTGAGTAGGCTCCTCGCGTGGCATGTCACATCACGACGCACAAGCATGGCGTCCTTTCCTTTTAGACCATGAGATGTTCATTTGTATGCATATTTTGAAACAACAAGTTGCATTTCAATTTTTGAGCCTCACATTGCCAAATAAGCCTAATTTTTCGACCCTTTAGACTAGGGCCGATTTTGTTTACCCCTTTTGAGCCTTGACCTTTCATTTGATACCTACACTACTAACTACAACCCAAAAACAACCGACCTTGATCAAGTAAGTTGCCTATGAGTTTGGCTAGTATGAAGCAAGGGAATTTGAATCTTGGTTTAGTGGATGTGCACAATCCATTTGAGTCGGAATGATGGTTTAGTTTGGTTTGCTTTGAATAAAGAGGTTTTGAAAAAGAAAAGAAAAAGAAAAATAGAAAAGAGGAAAAATGTGAAAAAGAAAAGAGATTTACTTATATGTATTTGAATTATGTTTGATGAGAAAAAGCCGAGCAACACTCCTTATGCATCATTAAAGGAGTAGAAAAAGGCGTTGCAAAATAACGGGAAAATGATGTTTTTCCAAATGAGTCGGATTTTCAAATTTTTGTGTGATTTAGGCAACTAATATCATGTTCTTTTTGATTCATTCATTTGTTGTAATAAGTTGGGAAGAAATAGGAGATTTTGACAACTACTTGATCTTAAAACTCCAAATGATCCATAACGGTGCTTGCACCAATCCCGTTTCGACCCATCGCCTAGCCCCATTACGACCCTTGTTTCTTGTATGCATACTTTTCCTCTTTTTGCATCTCACTAATGGTCTTGTAGGAGAGGCTTCCATGTTAGATTGCGGGCATGTCTCACGAGTCGAGTAGATGAGTGATTTGGTTACTTTTTGCACAAAAATCACCCGCTCCAAAAACGAAATGAGAGATTAGTGAAAACCGTGAGGAAGTCGGTAGTCTTGGTCCCCTTAGTCATGGGTCAATTTGGTTGAATCTCGAGTGTGTCATGTGATTCTCGAAGGTTAGGCTTTGTTTCCCCCTTTCCCGCCTTTGAATTTGTTTCCTAGGCATTTGGTTGTCAAATTGCGGTTGCTTGAGCCACCATTAGGGCATTGACACCCCGCCGAGACTATGAGATGGTATCTCCCGACCAAAACCTTTGATCGTTCAAAGTAAAACGGCCGCTTAGATGAGGAAAGCGGTTTGATTTTTGTGATGCGTCATACATGTCGATTTGTGCTTAATTGAATGATTGCATCAAAACTTTTGTAGCAAGACCCAACTTGCCTTGCAATAGGGCACTCTCCCCTCATGAGTGTCAAATTGTGAGTTGAAGGGGCGTTGAGTGCGCTAATACTCGATCGGCTTAAGTAGTAGTTTAGTTGAGTGATGCTTATATTGTGCACTCACTCTCCTTGTCTATTTTAGTAGGGTCTTGTGCATTGATTTTGGACTTACTCGAGGACGAGTAAGGTTTAAGTGTGGGGAGGTTGATAAGTGAATCATTTACACCTTATTTCCCTCTTTCTTCGACGCATTCCGGCTCATAACGAGTCGATTTCGTGTGCTTTTCCTTGCATTTGTGCCCGATCCCCGTACTTGTCATTTTGTGTGTCCTTTTGTAGGAACCGAGTCGAGTATGAAGGAATTGGGGCAAGAAAAGGCATTCTAATGCCTTTACATGAAGAAAGGGGAGATGAAGGATTTTTGAAGAAGAAATCCTCTGTGGCGCGGCGGCCAAGCCTGCCCACCGGGGAGGTATGGCTACGAGGAGAAAAAGGAAGAAACAAGCTGAAGAGATATTCTCTGCGGCGGGAGGCCGGCCAGCCTGCCCACCCGGCAGGGAACACAATCCCCATACTTAGTCAAATTTTGAAGAAGTTTTTGGCCAAAGTTAATTCAACGCGCTACCGGCACAGGTAGCCGGCAGCCGGCCCGCCGGCAGAGGGCACCTGGCATGAAGAATTGGAGGAAAATCCCAAGAAGAGAAATTCTCCGGCGGGCCGGCGCCCACCCCGGGGATTGCCCAACCTTCATTTTCCTCGGTTTTTTGAAAGAACGCGCTGCCAGCAGAGGAGGCCGCAGCGTAGGCCCGCCGCACAGAACACTTTACACGAGTTGGGCTTTTTCATTCTTTCTTCCCTTAATCCAATGATAGCCTATAAATACCCCCCTCCTTAAACCCTTTTACACACAACCCTAGATCTGAAAAACATTCCATATTTATTGTATTATCTCCTTAATCAAGTTCTAATCTTTCAATAATTATTATTAATATTTAGTAAGAATTAGTTAGTTCTAGTAATAGTCAATTGTTTACTCTTGTTTGTTGAAGTTTGTATTGGGGATTTTGAAGGGTTTTCCTTCCTATTAATAAATCAAGCTTCCATCTTTTCTTTTGTTGGTATAATTTCTCTCCTTTCTTTCACTTGTTTATCATTTGTTTACATTTTCCTTGTCTTTTGATTTTGTTACAATCTTCATTATGTCTCCTCCTTGTGTTGTTTGTTTTTCTTCTCTATTTAGCATAATTTCCATTAACATGAGTGAGTAGATCCCTTCTAGGGTTTAGGGTGATTCTTTATGGGATTTATGGGCATGATTCTTTGAATATGTTGGTCTTTGGTGAAATTGTTTAACTTTCCTATTCATTGCATTCAAGGTGTTTGTTGATTTGCTCAAGTGAAAGCTTTTGCCTTTCTTCATTTCTTGCTTAATTCTCCCTTAGAATGAAAGTTTTTGGGAGTCTTGATGTATGTTAGGAGAGGAGGGATACTTAATGAAAATTAGTAGCCACCCTTAAGATACCCAAGACATTGGTTCTTCATCTTAGGTTAATCTCTCACCATTGACCCTTTTTGATCTTCAGGTTTGCCCCTAGACCATATTGATGACCCCGAAAGCCCTAGCTTTTAATTAACCGTATTCATTATCATCATCTTGTTTGTCTTTTGCTCTAGTGATTATAACCAAAACCTTCACTCTTAACTTTGATTGAACTTGACTCTCAATAGAACTTTGTAGCAACCCCCGCCGTCCTTGAGTTCGACCCCGACTAAATACTACGCTTTTTCGGGTTTTACAAATAGTTTTGGTATAGGGAGTAGACGACAAATTTCCTATTATCATCCACGCACGCATATCAAAAACACGTTATAGTCCGATCATCATCGGGTGGTTTTTGGAAGGTGCAGATACTGGGTATCTACACTCATAGACCTGCTAAAATCAAAACCAAACTGATTCGATTACCCCGGCCTAAAAAGGTTGACTCAAAACCGGAAATTATTCGGAAGCAAACCCCCAAATATGACCTGAAATCCAAATTTACCCGACCCTGTCCGAACATGACTCGAACGTTGTTGGCCTGGAATTGCCCCGCCCCGAAATGACCCGACCCGAAACCAGCAACGTCGAAAATGACTCAACAAAATATAACTCGTTGAATCATCAGGTCTTGAAATGATTAATTTAAAATCACACTTTATATAATTTACATTTACATAAAGAATCAATCATTGAAGCTAGACTAAAAATAGGTAATAATACTAAACATACTTTTTTCTCTCTTAACCATCGACCCAACCTGCTTGACTCAAAAATGACCAACTAACATATCAAAATATACCCTAAACTGAAATGACCCCCTACCGATCAGTACCTGACTCAACTGTTCCACTTAGCAGATCTAATAACCCATAAGTCATGACTATACCACAACATAAAATCATGATATGACCATGATAATTTCTACAATTGCTAGAGTATACTATCTCAAATGAGTAGGTCATAAAAATTTCCAACGCTATTCGTAGTCGACACGTTACTTCAAAGCGTCGACAAATTTAATTAACTTTCCAAGTTATCCCTCTCATCCCAGACATTTGATTTGATCCATGAATTAAAAAACGGTAAACTAATCAACATAAAATGAATCATTTTTTTAAATCAAAACAACGAATTATTAAGTGTAACAATATTAAACTAATCGACCTAAAATGAATCGATTTTTTTAAATTTCAAAATTACCCCTTACACAATCCCACCCCTGTGATAGTCATTCGAAGTGACAATTAATACATAAATCAATAGCGTTTGGCTTAAGAAAGGGAAAGAGAATGGAAATAAGAAAGGGAAATAAGGGGAAATGAATGAAATTACTCCTATTTTAACTTCTTGTTTGGTAACAATAAGAAAGAAATCCCTCACAATCATCTAATAACCCATTTTTACGACCCTCACCAACAAATTCTAACTTCTACCAAAACTGTCGTCCATGGCCGGCCAAGAGACGTCACCGGCGCCGGCGACAATCCCTTAAAACCCTTCCCCAACACCGAAAATCTCCTCCCCATCCCCTAAAAACACACTTGATCTAGAGTTTTCCAGGGGTGGGGG
Source organism: Silene latifolia (assembly GCF_048544455.1). NCBI lineage: Eukaryota > Viridiplantae > Streptophyta > Magnoliopsida > Caryophyllales > Caryophyllaceae > Silene > Silene latifolia. Next base: position 79,915,395 of record NC_133530.1, read on the forward strand.
ATGAGTTTTCTGATGATGGGGAAGGTTTTTAAGGCTATTGTGGTGATGGGAGGAGTTTTGCACAGGGGAGGGCAGTACCGGTTAACAAGTGGGGCGCCACCAGGGGGTGGAGGGGAGGAGGTTGCCTATACCAACATGTATTTAGGACAGGGCATTTATCACGGCAGTGGGACAGAGGATGGTGGGAGGTCACCGGCGACCAGGAAGCCTGACGGCATGCGTTAGCCTTGACATGGTGGCAGTGGTTGGGCTTGATGATAGTGGTCATGGTTGTTGACTTGTTGGGAGATGAGTCATGGGAAAGGGTATAGGATACCTTGGGGGTGAGGAGTAAGAATGTAGATGAATAAGGGGTTAAGGGAGAGGGTAAGAGAATGATTGTTTTGCGCAAACAAACACAAACAAAGAGTATTAATGATTTTTTTCTCTTTCCCTTTCATGAATACCCCCAACCAAACAGCCCCTTAATAATTGTCATGATAGTAGAAAACTTGCAGTTGATTGTTGGGTCTTTCCTTGCAAAGTTCTTCTCTAGCATTGTTCTCATTGTAATGGACCACTGCACAACTATCCCAAGAAGTAGCACTTCTGAAATCTTAAAAGACCTCAACACATATTCAAAATTGTCAAACCCAACATCTGAAATCCTGTCAACAAAAGCCCAATATTTCATTAACCCAAGTGTCAACAAAATTATATCCTTTCGACAACCCACTCTTGACACATTTGATGTCCTAAATTGCTTATATGCAATCTTAGCTATAATGCCAGGGTCCCAAATGAGGTTCTTTGATTCTCTATACTCCTTTGGCCAGGTGACATGACCATTTGTAACACCCCGATCCAAACCTATGGTCGGGAGCGGTCACTCATGGTAGCCCGCCAGGCTATGTACATGGCCCACAGATCAATACGGGTCCTTTCTAGCGCATTTTGTCCTCACTCATGCGCATCCCGGGAACATTCCCAGTAGGTCACCCATCCTAAGATTACTCCCAGTCAAGCACTCTTAACTTTGGAGTTCTATTGCATGGATAACCAGAAAAGAAAGTGCACTTTGTTGATATGAGTAGTACTTCCAAACCCTTTAAGCACTAGTCATTTAAGCCTATCACTGGACCTCTTCAATTAACTTGGGGTGTTACAATCACCCCCACTTGAAGAACGCAACGTCCTCGTTGCGCCTGGGAGCATAACCGCTAACCGAGAATCCTCCCCCTCTAGGTGGGTGATCACAAAGGAGCGTATAACAACTGCCTTCAGGAGCGTATAACAACTGCCTCCCATCACCACACGGTCGCAGGATTGCTATGATACCACTTGTAACACCCCGACCCAAATCTAGGGTCAGGAGTGGTCACTCATGGTAGCTCGCCAGGCTATGTACATGGCCCACAGATCAACACGGGTCCTTTCCAGTGCATTTTGTCCTCCATCACGCGCATCCCGGGAACTTTCCCAGGAGGTCACCCATCCTAAGACTACTCGCAGTCAAGCACGCTTAACTTTGGAGTTATTTTGCATGGATAACCAGAAAAGAAAGTGCACTTTGTTGATATGAGTAGTACTTCCAAACCCTTTAAGCACTAGTCATTTAAGCCTATCACTAGACCTCTTCAATTAACGTGGGGTGTTACACCATTAGTTGCATAAATACTATAGGTCCTCATAGCATACTCTTCTTTTCTCTTAAAATCACCCTTGTCCTCAAGGGATCGGGGTAGAATAAGAAAAATGAGGCTTATAAGAAAGTAAGAACTCTTGTTTAGTTAACCAATCACTTAGCACACTCACACCAAATGACAAACCCAAAACACTAAGAAAGCAAAAATGGGGTTCTCATTCTCTTTAAAGATTATACCCATAATTCTTATATTCGCCATCACCATTTTAAATGAATATCTTCATTTTTTTCGATTTTAAGCCTCGCTTTTCAAGATTATCTAAGATCTTCGCCATTTTCAATTTTTAATCTTCACCACTCAAAGCTACCACCAACCATTTCCAGATCAGCCATGGACGGATCTGGGGATCAATGTCACTTGAGTTTCGTTAAATGTGAATCTGAAATACTCAAATTACTAATATTTGTACATCTAAAGTTTCATTGTTAAATTTATCCGTATAGGTTTTTTATTAAAGATCTTCTCTTTGGTATATTGGTTTATTTTTAAGAAATGATAATTGAAAATAAGATATTATTTTGACTTATTGGAAACATGATCACGCCGTAAGCATCTAGATTTTGGATAAATGAAGAAAAATTAAGCAAGGATTTTTTATGTTACAAAATTAATACGCAAGAGTAAAAGTCTCCAACAAAACAAACCCAAGTTTCTAGAAAATCGGATTAGATATGGAATAATCGTATATCCGATACAATATTTTTGGATACTAAAATTGGATATCCGACGATTTTCGGATCGGATATTGGATAATGAGAATTTGGATTTTCGGATCGGATATCCGATTCGAATCCAACCGTGCTCTTCCCTAGTCCCCATCTTAAACAAGAATTAAACAAGAATTACCTAACCTTTTGTAGACACTTATAAAGTAGCCCATTATCAAGTTAAAACGCTAGTGTCACACATATACTTAAAGCCGGAGGAGCTCTGGTCTGACACGATGTACCATTCTCCACTGGGAAATTCTCACCTTTTTTGCCCCATAACAGTGTACAGTTTACTAGTTTTTTCTAAAATCGATTCGTTTTAGGTCGATTAGTTTAATATTCTTGAACTTAATAATTCATTGTTTTGATTTTAAAAAAAAATCGATTCGTTTTATGTTGATTTGATTAATTTTACAATGTGATTAAAAACTGAAATTTATAGAATGCTGCTAAAGATCATCGACAAGTTTTCGTGATTAACATAATTACACTTGAGTTTTTAGTCACTTTGCTTGGGCTAGGTTACTTGAGTCGGAATTTTAGAAATAAAAACACGACCCATAAATGACCCAACGTAGTTCTAACTAGTTTTCTTGCTCGTGCGTTGCACGGATATTAAAGTAATGTGTGATAAATTTTAAAATAAAATGGAATATAGACATATAGTACATCGTTCATGTCTAAGATTTTATGTATGCCGCATGACTAACAAATAATTCCCGTTAATATAATATTGACATAAGAATAAAAGAGTGTTTGATTAATAAAATACTTTTTTTTTAGGAAAATAAAACCAATATGAAGTTTATATATATGATACTTGGACTGATAGTTTTTAGAATTTGTTTATTAATACCTGTTTATTTTTCAATTGGTCAAGGAAAACAATAATATCTACTCTGCATAATCAACTCAATGACGCAAAAAATCTCCTCCTTTCGACTAACAACCATAATTTAATCATTGCTGGATTAAATTGTAATTATGTAAAAACATTTAGAGGTAGTTAGAATGTTATATCTCGCGGTAAAACTATAGAAGTACGTTTGAATGTGAACCAAATTCCAACGCAATACTACATGGCTAGGACTGCTTATGAACCCACCCACCCCCCCCCCCCCTCCCCTCCCTCATCTTCTCTATAGCAATAGTCTTGGCCCCCATCTTCTCATTTGAAACAAAATCTTTCACGCAAACCACTATTTTTCTTCCCTATTCACACACATGAACTAAAACAATTTCATCCCCTGAAAGATCAATCCTTGTCTCCGAAACTTATCTCAAATTTATCCAACCAAGTGAAAAACTAAACTCCTACTTCTAGAAAAATCCACCATCTAATGTAAATTAACCCTTGCTCTCGACAATGTTGATTTTTTAACAAAACCAATATGGAGTTTATATATGATACTTGGGACTGAGAGTTTTTAAATTTTGTTCATTAATAACTGTTTGTTTTTCAGTTGGTCAAGGAAAACAATAATCATTGTTGGGTCAAATGGTAGTTACGTAAAAACATTTACATGTAGTTAAATGTTATATCTCCCGATCAAACTATAGACGTACCTTTGAATGTGAACCAAATTCCAACGTTATACTAGATGGTTGGGGCTACTTATGACACCCCCCTATAACAATAGTCTTGCCCCTCATCTTCTTATTTGAAACAAAATCCTTCATGTAGACCCCTATTTTTCTTCCTTATTCACACACAAGATCTAAAACAATCTCATCCCTTGAAAGATCGATCATTGTCTTCGAAACTTCTCTCAAATTTATCATACCAAGTGAAAAACTAAACCCTTACTTCTAGAAAAATCCACAATCCAATGGAAACTAACCCTTGCTCTCGACATTTTTGTTAGAATTAAGATTTTAATTTAATTTGGATTGATGGGGTCAAGATTAAGTTTATTAATATGATCTTTTGAGATTTCTTGTTATTATTCATGTTACCTATATGTTTTAATGCAAGCGATATTTTCCTGATAAATAACCTTATTAATTATCACTATCTCTCGTTAAACTTATCACCCTTCCACAAATGCACTTTTCCTTTACCCCACAAGTTTATCCGCAAAATAAAACATCGTCCACTGTGATTAGTTCTTACTACTTGAAACAACCAACAATCCACTACCACTATCACTACCTTTCTGCTACGTTTTACATTTAAGAAAACATAAATCACATTCACCTCCATGAAACACCAATTTTCTCCAGATGATACATATGGATCCTCGTCTCCCTTATCGAAGACAATTTATATCTCCTTCAACAAAGATCAAAAGTTTAAGAAGCAATATTCCCTCTTATCTCTCTCCCTTTCCCTTCCTAGTCTTTTTCTCATCCCCTCCCCTACCTCCATTCCAAATACTCAAAGAAAGTGTTTGAGTACTATGTTTGTAAACTGAATAAGTTTGAATATTATATATATACACGAACTTTGCTATTTATTTCATTTTGCATATATAAATCTTACTACCTCCATCTCATTTTTATTGTCCTTTTTCTTCAAATTATATTATCTCATAATTATTATCCCCTTTCTAGATCTAGTAAGGAAAAACTTTAGTCAACCAACTCATCGCAATCAACCTCATTCCCACTCGAAACAACCTTTAGCTCACTACTTAATCCCTTCGGTTCACACATAAAACGGTCTAAAATGTAAAGCTTTCATCTCTCTCTTGAAAAGTCCATCTAACTAACAGAAAACTAACCGCTACTTTCTGAACTTCATCATTTTTACATCCCGTAAAGATTAAGTTGAACATGACAAAAAAAAATGCAGAAACTTAGGTTTTTTTTTATAACGACAGATTGAACATTTTTTTCTAGCATTTTGAGAGTTTTTACACTATTTAAATAACAAATGTGCTATTTGGAGTGTTGATCATCGACATATTGAAATAGTAGATTGTGGTGTAATTTCCTATTTTACATTATGACCTTTAATTAGTATATTATAAGAAAATAAAAATTGAGTTTTTTTATCTCTGAGAAAATTAAAGATCAAACTTTATCTTTATCATATTTATAATTAATATTCGTCACTTAAAATATATAAATTTAAGAAAGTTCAGATAAGTTAGCTAAAAGTTATAAATCACAAATTGTACGAAGCAGTATAATCATTTTTTTTTATTAATATGAAATAAATGTCATAAACTTCATGAGAATATTAATACGGTAGAGAACTATAGAAGATTTGGCAAGTATGTAACCCCCTTTTAGGTTTATTTTTTTATTTATTTTTATATTTTTGCCTAAAGGTGGTTAAAGCATCGTATTATGCATGACGAATTGTCTTACCCTTCCCCAATTTGTATCTCTCTCTAAATTATAGTGATGATGTGCTCAATTTACACACAAAAGAAAAAATATATAGCATTAATAGTAATTAGTTTGCTCCATATAATTGAATAGTACCGTTTTTTATGCATGTAAATTTGTCAGAAGAAAAGCTTGAGAGAGATCGACGGTCTTCACTATGTTAGGGAAAGACTACTCTTACCATTTTATTTGGTTTTCATGACTTTTTTTTAATGTTGATCATTTCTTGCCCGTGCGTTGCACGGATATTAAAATAATGTCTGATATATTTCACAATAAAATGGAATATAGACATATAGTACATCGTTCATGTCTAAGATTTTATGTATGCCGCGTGACCAACAAATAATTCTCGTTAACATAATATTGACATAAGAATAAAAGAGTGTTTGATTAATTTTTAGGAAAATAAAACCAATATGAAGTTTATATATATAATACTTGGACTGATAGTTTTTAGAATTTGTTCATCAATACCTGTTTATTTTTCAATTGGTCAAGGAGAACAATAATATCTACTCTGCATAATCAACTCAATGATGCAACAAATCTCCTTATTTCGAATAACAACCATAAATTAATCATTGCTGGATCAAATTGTAATTATGTAAAAACATTTACAGGTAGTTAGAATATTATATCTCCCGGTCAAATTATAGAAGTACGTTTGAATGTGAACCAAATTTCGACGCAATACTACATGTCTAGGGCTGCTTATGAACCCCACCCCCCCCCCCCCCCTCCTCTCTCCCACCTTACCTCTCTATAGCAATAGTCTTGGCCCCCATCTTCTCATTTGAAACAAAATCATTCACGCAGACCCCTATTTTTCTTCCCTATTCACACACATGATCTAAAACAATTTCATCCCCTGAAAGATCGATCTTTGTCTCCAAAACTTATCTCAAATTTATCCAACCAAGTGAAAAACTAAACCCCTACTTGTAGAAAAATCCACCATCCAATGGAAACAACGACAATGTTGTTTTTTTAGGAAAATAAAACCAATATAAAATTTATATATATGATACTTGGGACTGAGAGTTTTTAGATTTTGTTCATTAATACTTGTTTGTTTTTCAATCGGTCAAGAAAAACAATAATATCTGTTTTGTATAATCAACTCAATGATGCAACAAATCTCCTTCTTTAGAATAACAACCGTAATTTAATAATTGTTGGGTCAAATTTTAGTTACGTAAAAATATTTACAGGTAGCTAAATTTTATATCTCCTGGTCAAATTATCGACATACCTTTGAATGTGAACCAAATTCCAACGCAATGCCACTTCTGCTATAATTCATTCTGCCACATTCATTCGAGTCTTTCCTTCTGACCCTTTCTCTTAGAAAAAGCCTGGTCCAGCTCCTGCTAAAGATAGCATAGTGGTATAGTCAGACTGTCTTTCTTAAGGAATGTAATTGGGCAAATGGCTAGCTAGCTAGCTGAGTAGTCTCTTAGGGATCTCCCCTTTATAGTAGTAGTGGTCTCTACCTTCCTCCAAAGCGTCGGTCTGTTCTAATTAAGAGAAAACACGGGAAGAAAGAAAGCTTGCGTTACTTATAACACCCCGGCCCAAATCGGGTCGGGAGCGGTTACTTATGATAGCTCACCAGGCTGTTTACATGGCCCACAGATCAACACCGGTCCTTTATAGCGCATTTTGTCCTCACTCATGCGCATTCCGGGAACCTTCCCAGGAGGTTACCCATCCTAAGACTACTCCCAGCCAAGCACGCTTAACTGTGGAGTTCTTTTGCATGAATGACCATAAAAGAAAGTGCACTTTGTTGATATGAGTAGTACTTCTAATCCTTTTTTAAGCACTAGTCATTTAAGTCTATCACTGGACCTCTTCAATTACCGTGGGGTGTGACAATTTCATCCCCTGAAAGATCGATCTTTGTCTCCAAAACTTATCTCAAATTTATCCAACCAAGTGAAAAACTAAACCCCTACTTCTATAAAAATCCACCATCCAATGGAAACAACGACAATGTTGTTTTTTTAGGAAAATAAAACCAATATAAAGTTTATATATATGATACTTGGGACTGAGAGTTTTTAGATTTTGTTCATTAATACCTGTTTGTTTTTCAATCGGTCAAGAAAAACAATAATATCTGCTTTGTATAATCAACTCAATGATGCAACAAATCTCCTTCTTTAGAATAACAATCGTAATTTAATCATTGTTGGGTCAAATTTTAGTTACGTAAAAACATTTACAGGTAGTTAAATTTTATATCTCCTGGTCAAATTATAGACATACCTTTGAATGTGAACCAAATTCCAACGCAATACTACATGGCTGGGGCTGATTATGACACCCTCCTATAACAATAGTCTTTCCCCCAATGTTCTCCTTTGAAACAAAATCCTTCACGCAGACCCCTATTTTTCTTCCCTATTCACACAAATAATCTAAAACAATCTCATCCCTTGAAAGATCGATCCTTATCTTCGAAACTTCTCTGAAATTTATCCAACTAAATGAAAAACTAAACCCCTACTTTTAGAAAAATCCACAATCCAATCGAAACTAACCTTTGCTCTCGACAATGTTGTTAGAATTAAGATTTTGCTTTAATTTGGATTGATGGGGTCAAGGTTAAGTTTATCAGTATGAGCTTTTGAGGTTTCTTGTTATTATTCATGTTACCTATGTGTTTTAATGCTTGCTGATAAAATAACCTTATTTATTATCATAAATATCCTCGTTAAACTCATCACCCTCCACAAATGCACCCTCCCTCCACCCCACTAGTTTACCCGCAAAATAAAACATCAGCCATTGTGATTAGTTCTTACTACTTGAAACAACCTAGCTCCAATCCACTATCACTATCACTACCTTTTTGCCACGTTTTACATCTAAGAAATCATAATTCACATTCACCTCCATAAACACCAATATCTACTCCAGATGATATGGATCCTCGTCTCCCTTATCGAAGACAATTTATTTCTCCTTCAACAAAGAAAGGTTTAAGAAGCAATCTCCTCTCTTATCTCTCTCCCTTTCCCTTCCTAGTCTTTTTCTCGTCCCCTCCTCTACCTCCATTCCATAAACTCAAACAAAGTGTTTGAGTACTATGTTTGTAAACTGAATAAGTTTGAATATTATATATATACACGAACTTTGCTATTTATTTCATTTTGCATAAATAAATCTTACTACCTTCATCTCATTTTAATTGTCCTTTTTTTCTTCAAATTTTATTATTTCATAATTATTATTCCTTTCTAGATCTAGTAAGGAAAAACTTTAGTCAACCAACTCATCGCAATCAACCTCATTCCCACTCGAAACAACCTTTAGCGCACTACTTAATCTCTTCGGTTCACACATAAAACGGTCTAAAATGCAAAGCTTTTATCTCTCTCCTGAAAAGTCCATCTAACTAACAGAAAACTAACCGCTACTTTCTGAAATTCGTCATTTTTACATCCCGTAAAGATTAAGTTGAACATGACAAAAAAATGCAGAAACTTTGGTTTTGTTTGATAACGACAAATTCAGCATTTTTTTAGCATTTTGAGAGTTTTTACACTATTTAAATAACAAATGTGCTATTTTGAGTGTTGATCATCGACATATTGAAATAGTAGATTGTGGATTAATTTCATGTTTTACATTATGACCTTTAATTAGTATATTGTAAGGATAAAAAATTGAGGTTGTTTAATCTCTGGGGAAATTAAAGATCAAACTTTATCTTTATCATATTTATAATTAATATTCTTCACTTAAAATATACTCATTTAATCAAGTTCAAATAAATTAGCTAAAAGTTATAAATCACAAATTATAACACCCGCGAATTTCCCATTTTTAGCATTTGTGAGTTATTTAACCGTTCAAGTTCTTTATTTTATATTTTTAAATTATTTAATTTAATTAATTTATTTTAAACATGATTTTTATAAAAGTAATATTTTAAGGCTTAACTTATATGAAAACGCGTATTTTAGTCGGATAGTAATAATAATAATAATAATAATAATAATAATAATAATAATAATAATAATAATAATAATAATAATAATAATAATAATAATAATAATAATAATAATAATAATAATAATAATAATAATAATAATAATAATAATAATAATAATAATAATAATAATAATAATAATAATAATAATAATAATAATAATAATAATAATAATAATAATAATAATAATAATAATAATAATAATAATAATAATAATAATAATAATAATAATAATAATAATAATAATAATAATAATAATAATAATAATAATAATAATAATAATAATAATAATAATAATAATAATAATAATAATAATAATAATAATAATAATAATAATAATAATAATAATAATAATAATAATAATAATAATAATAATAATAATAATAATAATAATAATAATAATAATAATAATAATAATAATAATAATAATAATAATAATAATAATAATAATAATAATAATAATAATAATAATAATAATAATAATAATAATAATAATAATAATAATAATAATAATAATAATAATAATAATAATAATAATAATAATAATAATAATAATAATAATAATAATAATAATAATAATAATAATAATAATAATAATAATAATAATAATAATAATAATAATAATAATAATAATAATAATAATAATAATAATAATAATAATAATAATAATAATAATAATAATAATAATAATAATAATAATAATAATAATAATAATAATAATAATAATAATAATAATAATAATAATAATAATAATAATAATAATAATAATAATAATAATAATAATAATAATAATAATAATAATAATAATAATAATAATAATAATAATAATAATAATAATAGTAGTAGTAAACTTCCGTCTTAAATTATAGTAGGTTTAAGACGAAATTTCGTCTAGCTAAAGACCGTCACTTTTTCACATGTGAGCCAAATCTTTTCTCGACCTATTCCGTATCGACAACACATCGCTCACTTTTGTACTTAAATAAAATAATCCCATCTCTCACCCTCACAATGTGTTTGGACCAATCCCAACCCCACTAACCCTCCTTTCTTTTTTCGATTTTCCTGTCAAACACCAAAGCACCTGCAGCAAACCAACAAAATCAAGCAGAGCTCATAAGCTCCATTTTCGTCAACCTAAAACTCAGATTTAACATTCATTCCTTCACCATTTCTCTTAATTTTTGTACCACTCTCATCCTTACTTCCTCCTCCATCTTTCAAGGTATTAAAGTCTCGTTTTTGTGATGGTTTCGTTTTTCGCCGTCTTATAAAAGTTTTGGTTTTTGCCCCAATCCTTTCGTTTTCTTGCTCCCTGATGAAGATTTCGAAGACCCGATGTAAGGCTCAAGCTTTGGGGACCGTTTATTCTAAGAATAAGGAGCTTTTAAGGTAACGGTGATAGGTTACTCGACAAAGTGTCGAAATTTTCTTATATGTCGTTTTTCATGCTCTTTATGTGTTAAAGATTGGTTCTTTATACTTTACTCATTTGTATGCTCGAATTCATCGTGTTAAACTCCATCTTAAACCTTGTTTTAAAGGGGGTCGAAATATAACTCAATATGGCTAAGTAAAAACGTGAATGAAGTAGCTGTGAGACGATTTTTGTGCTCGTTTTGGTCTATGTTTGGTTGGTGGTTCGAGCCAACTCTCTTATTTCCGTCTCAAGTGTATATCCAAGTATGATATGGGTCCTTTGTATGGTTAATTTCCACCTTTTACCATCCTTAAAAACTTGTCTTAAGACGGACGCAAAACTGGAAATTGAAAAGTGAAACAGGGAACTGTTTTGGGTGTTTTTGGACGCGATTTATGAGCTGAAATTGTTGTTGGTTCGAGTCAATTTGATTACTCGCGTCTTGTGTGCATATACATGAATGAATATGGTCTTTTGTTTGGATGAACTAGGCCTTGTAACATGCTTAAAAACTTGTCTTAAGACGGCCTCGTGAATTTGTTAGAAAAACCATGTATATATAAGTTGATGATGAGTGACTTTTGTGGACTGTTTTTGAGTCGATCCCACGGATAATTTAAACCAAATAGTTGATTCCCGCCTCCTTTGTGTGTCCAAGTATGTAATGGGTTGGGGGTATGTGAGAAATTTCACCCCTTTCATGCTTAAAATTTTGTCTTAAGACGGCTTCACAAATTGTCTAGAAACCATGTGTATAGATTGTTGATGGGTGTATTTTGTGGACTGTTTTTGAGTTGGTTTCTTGGGTGATTTGAGCCAACTTGTTAATTTACGTCTCATGTGTATATACATGTATGATTTGGGTAACTATTATGGACGATTGCCGCCTTACTCGTGCTTAGAAATCCGTCTCAAACTCACCCGTGTTAGCCTGGACACCCGTTATACCTGACCGGGACGACCTCCAACACCACTGAAAATATGACAGATGGACCGGCGTCGAAAAATTAGGTGGTTTAGCCACTTGAATCACTTGATTCGGAGTCCGTATGAGTAAATGGCGCCCGTTTTACCGTTTCAAGTTCTATAAATATATTTATCCTTCGTGTATGATGGTTGTTTATGCTTTTTATTCGTATCATGGCCAAAGTTTTCTCTTGTTGACTCGTATATTCTTATGGGTGGTTCGGATTTTGGTTTGTTTACGTTTTATCTCGTGTTTCGTATAACGTGTCTCATAAATATCGTTCTTTTACATATTAGGCTCTAATTGTTGGATTCAATCGGTTTTATTTGTTGGGCTCCTATGGTCCAAATTGTTGGGCTCTTTTGGTCCTAAATGTTGGGCTCATTTTGTAACTTGTATTAGATTTGTTTGTATTCCGTAAATTTTCACATAACGTAAATTATTCATTACTACTTGTTATATTTTATTTATTTTATTTAACCGGCATGTTAAATTATGAAGTGAAATGTTTATTAATATAATACTTGTATGAAATATTTATTATAAATAGTTACTTGTAGTGAGTCGTCCTCTAGATAATGTCTAGTATTTTTCGGTTGTGTGAGTCTTGGTCCTATCGGATACTAGGGGTGAGCCAAAGGCCCTCTAGTTGCGATATGATTCGTCGGGAGTGATGTTCCCATCCGTATTTATGGTGATGCAGGCCATAAGTATGAATGTGATATTAATCATCCCGTCCCTGAGTCACGGTCCTATCGGATACTAGGGGTAAGCCATAGGCCCTCTAGTTTCAATAAGGTCGTCGGGATTGATGTTCTCATCCGTACTTATGGTGAGATGCAAGTCATAAGTATGAATGTGACATTAATAATCCCGTTCTATGTGCTTATTTGTTGTGCTTGTTTGTTGCACTTGTTTGTTGTATTTGGCCATGTTTTAAAGGTAACCGCTGAGCCAGATACTTGTTTGTTGTGCCTCGGACATGTTTTGAAGGTAACCTCTGAGTCGGGCACTTGTTTGTTGTATTTGGCCATGTTTTAAAGGTAACCGCTGAGCCAGATACTTATTTGTTGTGCTTCGGACATGTTTTAAAGGTAACCTCTTAGTCGGGCACTTGTTTGTTGTATTTGGCCATGTTTTAAAGGTAACCGCTGAGCCAGATACTTGTTTGTTGTGCTTCGGACATGTTTTGTTTGTTGTGCTTCGGACATGTTTTAAAGGTAGCCTCTGAGTCGGGCACTTGTTTGTTGTATTTGGCCATGTTTTAAAGGTAACCGCTGAGCCAGATACTTGTTTGTTGTGCCTCGGACATGTTTTAAAGGTAACCTCTGAATCGGGCACTTGTTTGTTGTATTTGGACGTGTTTTAAAGGTAACCGCTGAGCCAGATACTTTATGTGTTGTGCCTCGGACTTGTTTTAAAGGTAACCTCAGAGTCAGGCACTTGTTTTTAGTATTTGGACATGTTTTAAGGGTAACCGCTGAGCCAGATACTTTAGAGGTCGTGCCTTGGACATGTTTTAAACGTAACCGCTGAGCCAAGGTACTTAAGGACTTGTGTCTCGGACATGCTTTAAAGGTAGCCTCTGAGCCGGATGCTTTGCTTATTATGTGATGTTAGTAGTCCCATTTCATGTATTGTATGTCGTTTGGTTTTCAAAGTTGGATGTATCATATGCCTTATCTATGATTGACTACGCATGTTCTAAATGTTAGTCTCATGTCTGAGTGCTTGAATCAAATAGTTATATTCATGATGTTCTAATATGTTCTTGTTTATCTGTGTTTCGACATTTTGTGGCTGGAGAACCTTGAGTTACTCCCCACTGACTGTGGCGTTCATGTTTACATAAATGACAGGTGGTGCAGATGCTCACGTTGGGAAGACGTGTGGGCTATCGAGAACTAAACCATTGGACCTTAGTTTGCTAGTTTAGAAACCCTTTATTTGTTTATTCGTGGGATATCTTTTCCCTGCCTTCTAGATTTCGGTTGTAAATACCTAAGTTTGTCTTTTGTAGTACTTGTTTCATTTCATTTTTGGCACCCGCGTGTTAATCTTTAACAAGTAGTAAAAAGTTTTAAAAATATCATAAATTTCCGCTTTAATTTATTAGTTATTTTTTCCGCTTTATCGCGGGGTGTCACACAAATTGTACGAAGCAGTATAATCATTTTTTTATTAATATGAGATAAATGTCATAAACTTCATGAGAATATTAATGCAGTAGAGAACTATAGAAGAGTTGACAAGTACGTGACCCCCTTTTAGGTTTAAATTTTTTCATTTATTTTTATATTTTTGCCTAAAGGTGGTTAAAGCATCGTATTATGCATGACGAATATGTCTCACCCTTCCCCAATTCGTATCTCATCCTAATTATAGTGATGATGTGCTCAATTTACACAAAAGAAAATATATAGTATCAACAATAATTAGTTTGCTCCATATAATTGAATAGTACCGTTTTTATGCATGATAATTTGTTGGAAGAAAATCTTGAGAGAGTCGGTCTTCATTATGTTAGGAAAAGACTACTCTTACCCTTTTATGTGTTTTCCATGACTTTTTTTTTAATGTTGATCGTTGTTTGAATTGAATCTTAACCTTATACATATTTCTATAATAAGATTATCGAAGTTACCTTCAAGCTTCATTCAAATATATTTTATTACTCGTAGTACCATTTTTTACTTTAAATTGTAAAACAATCGCACAATAAAGTTTTTCAAAACATTTACTAATTTGTCATAATATGATATTTCGATTCGCAATTAGCAGCAACTTTCTTTATCTTTTAATACTCTTTGAAAATAGATATCAAACTTTGTACTTATCAATAATTTGTGAATATCTTATTTAAATTTTGATTAATATACTTTTATATAATGACAAATGAATGTAAATAATATATAATAAATTATCAATAGAAGTTAAAGTGTATTGTGAGGAAAATAACTTTAAAATTAGTAGGAGAAATACATATGACATTTGAAAAATAAACTTTGTATTATGTATAATTAAGTATGACATTAGCGATAACAAAAGAGGTAGGGGCATATTTCAGAGTTCATTTTACTCTTTACATGAGTAAATTCCATGTAGTACATATTATGCATGCACATTTGTCACAACCCAGTTCGGCCTATAGCCTTTTAGTCTCATAATACCTCATTTTTTTAATCGAAAGTTGTTATAAAATTGGCTATTATAAATATATAAAAGGGTTTTTTTCCTTCGAATCTTATACCTTTTATAAAAGTGTGAGCTAAGGGTTACTATTCACTAATGAATAGTAGCTTGAAGAATGAATAGTAGCATCTAATTGGGTTGGGCAAGTGAGTGTGATGCGGGTTTGATTATTTGGGAATTAGGGGTTGCCTTTGGGCTTGGTTGGTTAGCTAGGGATTCTGGGCTTCTAAAATAAGTATATGTCAGTATTTTATTCATTTTTGCCATAACTTTGTTGTACTCCTCGTTCTCAGCTTGCTTTCTTTTTTTCCTTTCTGCACTCTTCCACAACCATACACACCTTTTCTCTACTTTCGCTATACGTTTCCCACACCACACCTTTTCTCTTCTCTTCCCCAGAAGTGATGAAAGTGTTTAATCATCGGATGAACTTAATTCCGATGCTGATAATGGCGATGATAATGGTGGCCACCTTTTACCTTGAAGTTTACTCCGATGATAATAATAAATAATGGTACATCCTTTTCCCTCCAGTGTTAATTTTAATGGCTTTGTTATGTCCTAATGAAGATGTTCATATTCCTAATAGTGGTGGTGTCGCTATTCTTATGCTAAAGGTTTATAAATCTATTTGAATTTAATTATGTGGTTTACTTTTTAATTATCGTTATCTGTTGTGATGACTGATTTGAATTTTGTTTTGTAGTAGTTTTTAATCTAGAATTGGTTCTTCCATTTATAATAAATTAAGACTTGTTTTTGCTCGATTGTTTCTTATTATGTTCATTTGTTGATTTGTCGTCTGTTGTGTAAATTGATTATGATTGTAGTTAGTTGAGTCCAAAAATCATATGCAAATGTGTTGAATGATGAAGAAATAGTTCATTTGATTGTATTTTTAACACTGGTAAGTAGTTCAATTGATTGTATATTTTACACTGATTCATCATTCATCAACGCAGGCATCACAAATCTCTACTCTTCTCCGCACACCCCTTTTACTTTCACTTTCCCCCAATTATTTACTCCAGGTAAACTCCCTTTCCCTACATCCTAACCCAATCCCACAAATTTCCTCTCACTTTTAACTAAAATATGGGTACTTTAGATTGTTGGTGTCGCGGCTAGACGTGCTAAACATAGAATTTAGGATGGGGAACTCAAGAAGTCGTGTTATTGTTGAGTTTATGTTGTCTAAATGTATAATATGAGCAGGTCGGAAAAGAGATTTAGACCAGACAAGAAGAGATTTGAGCATTTAGCATTTCTGAATTCGGCACATAATGTAGTTTGTACGTTTGATGTGGTCGTTTAATAGTAAGCTTTTGTTTCATCCTTTTATCTTTAACAAAATAGTTAAACGGAGTCGGTTGACGATTTGAGTGATGATTTTGTGGAGGTTTTTTAGAGAGAAGTGGAGAAGGCACAAACAGAGACTACGACGATTAATGAGAATGAGATCAAGATCAAATCTTCTTTGGTATACTCCTTTCTCACATCTTTTTCAATTCAATTCGTTATATGCTTTGGTTTGCATTTGTGATTTAATCCGTATTTTTGTCTTGATGCAATTATGATTGTTTAAACTATTTAACCCAAACAACTTTATGAGTATTTTTTAAGTTAGAAGGTTAATATGTGTTCTTCTTTGTTATTGATGTGTACTACGGTCATCTAACTAAAAAAAATATGAAATTTGGTCATGATTGCCTGGAATGCCTGCACCAGTTATATAATTTGTTGTTTTTTTCTAAACATGTATAAGGAGGCATGTGGATGTAGAGAAATTGCAGTCCAGTTTGCGAAATATGGCACAAGCACTATGAGAATATGAGTACCAGTTAATCCTTGTTGATTGTGTGGGAATTTTTTCTTGTTTTGTATGGTGTTTGCTATTTACTATAGTGTACTATTGATGGGGATTACTGGTTTCTTATTTTAGTCAACATTATTATGAGGTTATTGATCGATCAGCTTGGTGAAGACTAAAAGTTTAGGGTGAGATTTATGCATGTAGATATGAACCGGGTGGAGTTGTCCCCAGATAGCCCTCCTTCCTCTGGTGCCAGCAAGGGTGTTGAGATTGACAACTTTGATCAAGAAAGGAACAATGATGTAAGATTCTAACTTGGCATATTTTGTTCCATCTCTGATGTTTGGTAAATTTTTGCGTGCTCGACGAGGTATGAAGATTCAGCTTTGTTAGAAAGAGAAGTTCCTGTATAAGTTGGCATCTCTTAAAGACTTAAGTCATATAATATACATGTCAGGTACTGAAAATGTCCATGCCATCTATAAGAAGAATTATCAATTACTCTCACACTTTATAATTGTAAATGTATTCATGAATCTAATTATTGAGATTTAGACCGAAATCAAATCAAAGAAAAATGATTGATTTGAGAGATTTTTCTCTGTTCCTACTCCTACTGCAATCACTATTTTTTGAAGCATCACAATCTCTGGCGCAAAATTTTGTTTAATGTCTAACTTTGAAGACCTATATTCCAATGCCATTTT